>NC_045787.1:123013372-123324757 GCF_009873245.2 Balaenoptera musculus
CAATTTACCACTTAACAAAACCCTTCTTTATTGGTTTCCCTGCTTGGTAAGGATGGCTTAAGTAATGTAATCCAGGTTTTGCATTTTTACAGAATTATATTTTTAAGAGACTTCAAAGCAAGAATTATCCACCCACTCTAAATCAGTGTGTAGACTCTTCTTTTGTGTGTTCTCATTCTACCTGGGTTATATCACCCTGAAGAATAAAATATTTATTAGGTATTCAATAATGCAAAATCATGTGCAAAGAGGTTGTCCTTCAACCCCAAGTGTTAAGCCAGACACTGAGATGATTTGAATGTTAGTATGATTTATTACCTTTTCTGCCAGGGACAGCACAGTGCTGGCCTGAATTATAGCCACTTGCTCTTCATTTCTTAAATTCTGTGGCGGGGGTTGGAGAGGTGGGGAGAAAGAAAATAAGCTGAAAACACTTTTTGACATTTACACTATCAGAAGATACTGCCTAACTTGCCTGCCACCTACGCATGCATGGAACATTCACAAACGGCCTATTCTATTTAGTAATAATTCTTAACAAAGAGTTCATTCAAAACCTGTAAAAAGAACCTTAAATGTGGTGTTTTTATATCTCTAGTGCTGACTGGATTTTATGTTTCACTGTAAGCATACTGCATTAATAGTCATAAGAAAAGCAGAAACCAAAATGAAATAAAGATGGTGGGAAGCAGCCACACAGCACAGGGAGATGAGCTCGGTGCTTTGTGACCACCTAGAGGGGTGGGATAGGGAGGGTGGGAGGGAGGCGCAAGAGGGAGGAGATGTGGGGATATATGTATACGTATAGCTGATTCACTCTGTTATACAGCAGAAACTAACACAACGTTGTAAAGCAATTATACTCCAATAAAGATATTAAAAAAATGAAATAAAGAGTAGAGCAGTTTGATGTGATTTAATTGATTTTGTTCTCTCCTTTGGTAATTTTTCAAGGGAAAAAAATAGTGTGACTACTTCAACCTACATACATCATTCGTCTAGTATCTTCAGTGAATGGTCCTCCCACTGAATTAATATGCCTTGACCCTGTCTGGAAGGTGTTTTTAGAAAGAAAAGGGATTATAGCTTCCTAGTGCATTTTTATGGGGCTGCCACCAACCCTACTATTTAGCAGCATTTGCAACTGCATGACTGATTAATTTCACCCCCATATGCCTCCCAGCAACAGTCAGAAGGTAATTAGCTTTAATCACCGCAGACTCCCTTGGCATTCAAACCTGAAACCCCCGCATGAAAAGCACCTTACCAGTTCCCACTTCTGCCACTACCTTCCAGAGATCCTTACGATCCCTTAGCTGAGTGGTTTGATAGATTTGTTGATACTTTTCCAGAAGCCGCATGCTTAAGTGAACCTGCTGTCTCACTTGCTATTATTTTTTTGTTTTTTTCTATTTATTTATTTAATTGAAGTATAGTTGATTTACAATGTTGTGTTAGTTTCAGGTGTACAGCACAGTGATTTAGTTACACACATATATATATGTGTATAATTACATTTTCAGATTCTTTTCCCTTATAGGTTATTACAAAATACTGAGTATAGTTCCCTTCACTGGCTACTATTTTACACGTGATGCATTGGCAAGTATTTCTTGCTTCTCTTTAGGCAAATTCATATCTTTACTGCACTTAATCAATTCATTACTTACCCCGTTATCACCCAAGATATCAAGCTGCTTTATGAGATCAGGGATGTTCACATCCTGCAAAATCAAGGAGATTCATTCAAGTCGTGGCTTACCATTCTATCAGTGCCTGCCTGAACCTTGAGTTAGAGAGGACATTTTGAGACCTGCTCTTCCTGGGTTTGTTTTCAATCAGGCACAGCTGTTTTTACATTTCCACTTTGCTTTCTATAAGCTGTGTGAACCTGGGAAAACTACTTAACAGTGCATTTTCAATTTCGCCAACTGCAAAATAAATACTTCCTTCATAGGCTGATTTGAGGATAAAGAGATTGTACATGAAAGCGTCTAGGATGTACTAAGGACTCGGGATTTGCTCAGTAACTTTTTTTCTTATGATTGTTGAAAATTGTTTCAACTGTGGTAGATTTCAAGCATTAAGAAAAGTAACAGGAAAGAAATTTAAATAACCAACCAATTTCATTCTAATTAATGGAATTCTGACCTGGTTGAGATTTTGACTGCCACATAGAAAACTACAGAGCAGTTCTATTTTTTGGGTGTTTAGCATTAATTCCATCCTATGGAAAACAGCTGATTTTTATTATAGTCCCTGAGTCAATTTGAAGCAGCTGAACTCCATTTAAAAGAGTTCCCTTGTATATAAACTACATGCACTGATCAGGTTGTTTGTGATTTATCTAAAAACAAAACATCCAAGGAAAAGACAAAGTAAAGTGCTTCTCATTGAATTAGAGTTGAATCAAAAAATTGCTTTGGTTTACAAATTTTCACGCAGCCCAGGAAGGCCAGAAGTTTAAACAACATGAGAGTGATTTAAGACAGAAGTCAAAGAAGCACAATTTTCGACCTAATTTCCCCCCCATTAGAAAGTACCACTTTCTCCTCTTACTCAGGTTCAGATAACAGTATAGCAGATCCCTACTGCCAGAAATACAAAAGTCTAGCTCAATCTCAGAGGTAGAGAGAAGGCAACTAAAGCAGGTATATTTGGCAGCTCAGAGTGGGAGCAGGAAGGGCCATGCAGTAGGTAAGGAGAGACCAGGAAGAGCGGGAGGCTTCCTAGCCTTACCTCTGGAATAGTCAGTCACTATGTGATTCTGTTACATTGAGGGACAATATATTTTCCAGGAGATGGAGCCACCTCCACTCGACCTTAATATTTAAAATGTATTCCAATATCACTAAAGACAAAATTATATTTTGTCTAAGTGAGCAACATGTTATAATCCCCAAGGCCTTCCAAAAGTGAAATCCTCCCTAAAACACCCACATCAAAAGAGATGGTGGGCAAGATGATTTCAAGGTTTCCTCTAATACTGAAATTCCAAGATGATGAATTCCATAGCAATTAGAACAGCACAACAAAGGGACTCAACAAATACCTTTTTTCCTGGCATCCTTGAAATATGTTTCTTAAAATATTGAATTTATTTAATATTTCCTCCAGATAATGAAGGGTAATTATCTTAATATTTTGATTCTGTATCACTCTTTATGTTACTCTGTTCTAAATAATCATGGCTTCCTATTTTTTTGTTTTTGTTTTTTTTTGCTGTTACCATTCATACATCTGTCACACATTTATTTTGTATACGTTCTGTCGATTTTCCCATAGATGTGACTATTATCAGTTCCTACATAGTTTGTATCAAAATGACATCCAGTGACCGAAAGACAAAACAGTCACAAACAACCTCCCCTTTTCCAATTCCCAGTTTTTCTACTGTCTACAACATACACAAGGAAACATCTGCCTACCTTGACACCTTCTTTCATACAGTAGATCTGTAGAGCACTCACACCATCTGAGAATGGGTGAATTTGCAGATTAAATGGAGGGGATCGTCTCTCTCTTTCCTTGAAATACAGTGAAGAATATTTGGGAATTAAAAAAAAAAAAAGCAACAACTGATTAATCACTAAACCAGTTGTCTGTGGCCTCTATGCTATTTCAGCAGCTTATCAATATGCCATTTGGCAAAAAAAAAATCGAACTCAAGATCTTCATGCTTGAATTTGATGGAAAAGAACTGATAAGTCAACTAAGAGATGTGGGAGAAGAATTTAACATGGTGTCATACAGTTTTGCAAATTTTTTGATCAAGGGAATGTGGGAAGGGGAGTTCCATTTTAAACTACATGAATATTTAGAGCTTTCAGGTATCACAAAGAATGTTCTTCTGACCATGAAGTTTTATGGCAGCTCATGGTCTTTTGCATATTCAATCCACTCAAGCTTTATTAGTAAGATTTGTGGGCTACCAAAGATGACTTAACTCTTCTTCACTGAAGCATACCAACTGCTAACTTTATCCAAACCTAATGTAAAATAACCTCAGGAAGAAATTGCTGGCAAAATAACAAAGAAATCAAATGGGAAATTTTCTTATCCTTTACATATCAGCACACATTCAACCAGACCCTAAGCCAGATTCTGCATGATACAGTCAACATTTGATTTGATTGATATGTTTTACTTAAAAACAAAGACTCTGAAACTTGGTCAAGTTAACCAAAGTATTTCCTAAAACAAATTACCTTGCTTCTTAGCCTTTTGCAGAATGCATTACAGAATAAAAAGTTTACTTACAAATTCAAGGGTCTACCAATAAAATATTTTTGTATATAGTACATTTTAAACTATAATTCTTGAAGTAATATTTTCTGGAGTCAGAATTCAATGAAGGATGGAAATGATTATTTAAAAGCAATGAAATATTGATAAAGTTTGAAATATATTATTCAAATTATTTAAAAATTATTCATTAGCCTTGTTCATAAAGGCAACAGTGTTGTAAAGTATAGTATCTGAGCAGACAATTTTGAGTTGCATCAGTGCTTCACCACGTACTAGTCACAGGACTTGGGCAAGTTATTTAACCTCAGTTGCCTCATCTATCAAATCTTGGTTGTGGCTGTGAGGTCCAATGAGAGTATGTATCTGAAATGCTTAAGTTAGCACCTCACACAAAGAATGGGTTCAGTGCATGTTAATATTTTTATTATCATTATCATCATTTCCTTACTTCTAGCTCTAGATTTCGAAACTCCAGCAGCTCATTCTGGTCTCTGGCATCCTGCAGTTCCTGTTGGAGCCGGTGATTTTCTGCCTCTTGTTTTTCTATCTGATAAAGTAAATCCTCAAGTTAGGTGGACATTGCGAAAAGCATCTACAACTTTGCAAAGCAAGCATGGACAGCATTCATTTACACAGTGAATAAATCATCTAGACCATGAAAAAAGTCCCAAGTAGATGTGAATAAAATAAATCTTTAGTTTTCCCTCTAGTTATCCTTTGGTTGAGTATTTCCGGTCATAGAGGAAAATACTGGAGGACGCCTCCATTCATTGAGATAAAGTCTAGGGACCCTATGAATAGTGAATCTGTCCCTTGCTGTCTGGGACAGTGTCCAAGAACTAGATTTAATGGTGCAAATAATGGAGACTGACACCTCTTATTTCTGGAGTTACAAGTTGTTGAAGAAATATTTTTTTAAAACAGCTCTGATCCTACACAAACATTTGTTGAATTCCAGTTACCTGCAAAATAAAGCCGAAGTCCTCAATGGAATTCAAAAACCTTAATAATCTGCTCACCAGATTTAGGTGTTATCACTGTCATGGCTACACACACACACACACACACACACACACACACACTCACATGTGATCACACACACTTGAATCTAGAAACCCAGATCTACCCTATGTTCTGGTTACTCCAGGAGCTCTGTCTGTGCTCACCTCTGCCTGAAAAGGGCTCCCCAGTTCCCTTTTCTACATGAGGAAATCCTATACTTCCTTGACGTCTCCTAACATAAGAGCCTTCCCCTGGCTCCTCAATCCAAAGTGACAACTCTCCCTTCTGTTTTCCCATAGGGCTTTCCTGTAGGACATCTAGCGTAACCTGATGAAGCATGGAATTAAGTTAGTTGTGTACAAACCTGCCTTGCCCTGTACACAGTGCCCGTGTCCACAAGGGATCAGAACATTTTCACGATCTGCAATAGGTTTGGGGCTGCCTTCGATATTAGCTGTGTGGGTGGGCCTTCTGTACAGTAACTATTTAAAATCTTGAATTTAGAAATAAAAAATCAGGGGCTTTTTAATGTAGGGTGAATCTTACTTTCTCAAGGATAAACACTTGAAGTAGAATGTTTAGCTTTATTGTCACTTTGGTTTTCTTTTACTCTTAGAAGCCTGAGCTCAAAAAATTCCCCTTTTAGCCCAAAGAAATCCAGACCAAAGAAAATCAGAAAGAAAACATAATGGGAGTTATTTTTTTAGATGATAAATAAGTGTAATAACACTTATTACTGGGCATCTCGGAGACTACTAAAATCTTCTTTTTCTCATGGCCTCCTGATATAGAAAACTTATAGAAAAATAAAGATGGGGGAAAGTGAGATACTGTGTAACATTAATTTATGTAGCCAACTCAAGTTTTTTCCACTAGATTTTTGTGGTCTAGTAAACTTTTGAAAGTTTTCAGAAGTTGACTATTTCCTAGAATCTTGGATTGACATCGGAGATGGGATATTTGGGGAGATTCCTGGATCTGGTGGTTAGCACTAGCCATCATATTAGTGGTTCACAGGTGGCTACAATTCATAGACCAGGGCTAATGTCCATAAAGTTTCTTTATAGGGACCTGTAACCTTTCTCAGAGTACCAGTCCTCGATCCTGGAATACCCACCCCCCTTCTATACATCAGCTCTGTCTCTCATCATGTAGAAAGTGAGACAGGACCAGAGGGAGGGGAGGACAAGCATCTTCTTTACCTTTTCATGCTTACCAGGGTGTTGCGGTTAACTTTTATTACTTGTCAAGGCTAGTGAATATTGGTAGAAACAATCCTAAAATAATTTCTATATAACTCTACGTCACCCTACAGAATTATTTCCCTTTTTCAAATGGGCTTTCAAATTCTCTTTCTGTCAAGAATAATATGAGATTATTTTGTAATCGTTTCACATCATGAAAGGGAAATACCAAAGGAAAAGCCACGTTTGAACTTAAAATGATCTCTGTTGTATTTCACTGCCCTTAATCAAAAGTCTATGTTCAGCTAACCCAAATTAATTCTATCTATTGGGCCGAAACCATGCCTTTGCATCTTGATTTGTTCCAACCTCCTGGAAATGCTCTTTTGTGCTCTGGATGCATCTTTTGAAATGTTCTTTCATAAAAAATAAACAAACAAGCAGCCAACATTAGCAAAAAATTAACAGTAAGAACACAGTCTATGCTGGGTTGCAGCATGTCCTTGCACAAAATAACAAGTCCTATTCACAGGGTGCTCTTGTAGATGGACAACCACATAGGATGTGTGCATGTGTGGGTGTGTATATATATACGTACAGTATATATATATGGGTAACAAATCAATAGGTTTCAGGGATCACGTCCTTTCAAGTCGGCACAACGCCCAGCGCAGAGCCATGCACACCACGTGCCACTCAACTGATGGTGATGGCAGTGACAGAGATGCAGTTGGGCACTCAGCAGAGGGGAGCACAGCACCAGAAAAGCCTCCCCGTCCCCTAGCCCCTGTGCCACTCCTGAGAGGACCCCCTGCTGCTCCTGGATCTCTCATCATTCTCTCCTCTGCCCCACTAGGGTGTTGCGCCCCACATACCTTTTCTAAAAGCTCCTGGTTTCTCTTAATGAAAAGTTGTTTATCTTCTACCCAGTGTGAATCCTGTTTGACAAAGAATATCGCGCAGTCAGCATTTCAGAGTGGCATGAAAGAGCATGTGTCGTCAAACCACTTTGCCAGAGCTGTCTTCTCTCCACCCGGATTGTTTGCCTGCCAACGACTGGTAAACGACACCCACCCCGGCCTGCTCCTTATTCCAAGACACTGGGGCCAAAGTTGCCAGGAAAATTTAACCCCCTTTTTATTGTCACTCACTATCCCTATCTTTTTAAGTCTGAATAATCCAGGACCAGCCTTCTGGGGACTCAGAAGTGACCACACAGGCAAAAAGTGAAAAGGGTCAGAATGCACACAGGCTAGATACATATGGATGGAAAACATTAAAATGCAGAACCATAAATGTAGCATAGAGGCAAAGAATGCAGCTTGAGGGGGTGGGTCTTGGCCTTAGCAGCTCATGACCGCTCTAGGCTATGTGTACAGGGCTCCTCTTCCTCTGGCATTCTCTCTCTTGCCCAGCCTCATTCACTGTTGTAGCTGGGTTCACACTCTGGCCAACAAAACACCAGGGACAGAAACAGAGAGTTGAACATTCTGACACAGTTTGAGAAAGGTCACTGTGGAGAGCCAAGCCGTGTCCTGGATGGGCCCATGCACAGCGTGATCTAGAGGAGGGTCAGACTGAATTGTCTGCGTCTGCAGAAGTGGGAGCCACCAAATGCCTACCTGCCCTTTCTGAGCCAGAGTCGCTTCCAGATCTTCAATTTTGGCTTTATACCTTAGCACCTCTGCCTGGAGTTGCTCTTGAGCCTAGTGAAATCAAAATTCCAGAACTCGGTAAGTAAAATGGCAACACAACATTTTTCTTCCCCTCATGTTCCTTGATTAGAACTCAACAAGTGAGGAAATAAAAAAAAAAAAAAAGAATTTTCTATCACCAAAGAATCTTTTCAATCTATTTTTACAACCTAAATTCTCTGTGTACAACTTTCAGTGGCTCCCTTTACCATCAGGTTAAAATTCAAACTGTTTAGCTTGGGATTCGAGAACTTCTCTTATGTTTCCAATCTTTTCCCACCACTATCAACACAGGGTCCATCCCTTACCTGCTTGTGATCTCCTTGTTTCCTAAATATGCCTTGTACCTCTCCGCTTCTCTCTTTATTTGAACGACTTCCCCTTCTGGAAAGCCTTCTCCCATTTTGCCTCCCCAAAAATCCTTCCGTTCGTTCAAAGCCAACTTTGTGCCCTATATTTAAATCTAAATACAAATCTATGTATGTATGTATGTATATATGTATCTATCATGTGTTTTGTGTGTGTGTGTGTGCACATGTGTGCACATCAGCAGTTTGGGACACTGATTTGTATGGAACAACCTTATTTCATTTGGTCTAGTAATTTTTTAGATTCACTTGTATTCTCTCTTAATATGATCCTACTTTTTGTGAAAAATAGCTTGTTTTGTTTTCTGGTCATACACATATTTTTTTCCTTGTCTTATGATCTGGATAGGTTCAACAAAGTTGAACAGAATCAGCGATGGTAAGTATTCTTTTCTTATTATTCACCGTGAGGAGAATACTTCTTTGGACTGTTAAATGTTATATTTACCTTTATCAGGTTAAAAAATTCCAAGCTTCGTTTGCCAAGAATTAATTTAACTTTGTTGGCGCAGTGGTTAAGAATCCACCTGCCAATGCAGGCGACACGAGTTCGATCCCTGGTCCGGGAAGATCCCACATGCCTCGGAGCAACTAAGCCTGTGTGCTGCAACTACTGAAGCCCGTGTGCCTGGAACCCGTGCTCTGCAACTAGAAGCCACCACAATGAGAAGCCCATGAACCACAACGAAGACCCAACGCAGCCGAAAATAAATTAAAAAAAAAAAAAAAAAGAATTATTTTAACTTTGAATGGGTGTTGAGTATAACCTATTTTTCTTCCTTGTCTTGAAATGATTAGGTCTTCTGTTTTCACTGATACTTTTTCATCTATACTATTTTTGCATTTCCACTTTCTTTGAATTTACTCTACTACTCTTTTCCCAACATCTTGATTTGTTTTAGACTATTTTGCTCAGAATAGTAAGTTGTCTTACTTTAATGGCCATAAACAATGCTAAACCTGTATTCTGATGGGAGAGTGAGACTAGAGAAAGAGAACTGGGTTCTATGTCGTCACCTCTCCAAAAAACCAGGCATATGCTATTATTTCAGTTGACCAATCCTATGCTGGTAAGAATGGGTAGTAAATAATGATTAAGGAATCCACAACTCTTACAGTATTAGGGCACAGACATGAAAGCACACACACACACATCCCTTCCTAATGATTGCTTACCCGTCTATTCCAAATCACGGTGGGTTTTCTTTAATGTTTACTCTCTTATGTATGTGTATGTGCATGTATGTATGTATGCTACCATTTAAAAATATAGCTATACTATCTATCCTTTCCCACTAACCAACTAACAGTAGTTCCTACAACACTCCTCAGTACATTGTAGACCTTCTAATTAGGAAGTAGGATAAAATCACTGGATGGTCACGCTCTTTCTTGCCCCAGGTAAACTAACCTACGAGGCAGTTATGGCACGGTGGTTATGACTGAACTCAGAAGGACGAGGTTCGTATCCTAGCTTTCATCTAAGCTACATACCCTGGTTTTAACCTAACTAAGCTACATTTAACTTCTACTAAGCTACTATTTCCTCTCCTGTAAAAAGGAGTTAATAATAGCATCTAACTCATAGAGTTGTTTTAGGATTACACGAGATAATGCATATAAAGTACTCAGTACAATGCTTGAAGCACAGCAACGACTCAATAAATGTCAAGTATTAGTACTGTATGTGGTTTTTTTAAAAAACAGACTTATGAGAGGCAGTTGCAACATAATGGAAAAAACAACTGACCCAGTATGATATGACTTGGAATCCCAGTTTTGCATTTATTAGCTGTGTGATCCTGGGCAATTCAATTAACCTCTCTGAGCCTCAAATTCCTCTTTTATATGATACCCACCTTAGGGGGCTGGCACAAGGGTTAAGTGAAATACTGTTAGTGACAATTCTCAGTAAGCTGTCAATGTAATGCTGTGCACTTATTAACTAAGAAAAAGAACTGGCTAACCATTGCTTTTGAAAGATAAAAAAAAATTTTTTTTTTAAAGCAAGAAACTAAAAAACATGGATTATCAAAATTCAACATTGTTTAGCTTTGAAAATACAAGTTTTCAAATAGCAAAAATAAGACTATGTACTCAAGTATCTTTAAAGGAACAAAAGCATCGATCTAAGCTGGCTCTAATGTCTCTAGATCCAAGGTTTGTTGACATAAAAGATAAAGCAGTTCAAAACTGCAGTGGAGAGAAGGGTACAGAGAAAGCTACCCTATTGGTACTTTTATGTCTGCAATACTTCTATGCTGTGACTGTCGCAAGCCTATTCAGGGCACTCTCCCAGATGTACACTAACCTTGGCTTCTCTTTCAGCATCAATGATGCCTCCAGTCTGCTCCTGCAAGAGGGCATAGGCTCTTTGGAGAGCCTGGTACTCTTTTGTTAATTGTCGGAATCGTAGCTCAGATTCTTCAGCTGCTAGACTCTTGAGGTTAAAAAAAAAAGTCAAAAAATAATTATGTTATGTTCAGGTCCTGTGTTCAATGTGAAATATTAGCATTTGTCCATTTTTTAAAGAGAAATGAAGGTTTGTATGATATTGGATTCTATGTGATTTTATTCTTAATTTTAAAGTATGTGTATGGGCACAAATATTATGACACTTTCTAGATGCGCATTTCAGAAATATTTAAGTATTCATTAATAAGAGAAGCATTTGCTTATTTATACATTTCTGATTATTACCCATTTGGGCTTGGATTACAGACAATTTTGGATCCAAATGAGAAAAACGTACACCCAGATTTTGGATCCAAATTTGAGGAGATGATAATCAGAGTTTTAGTTTCAGTTCCTTTCAATACATTCATATCTAACAACTTCTTCCCCAGATAAATTAGAAAAACATAGTTTTACAGCATTAGGTCCCAAACTTCAGAGCATAATACAATCACCAAGGAGTTCCGTGAAAAATGCAGATTTGGGGGTTCCACCCTCAAGATCCTGAGTCAGGAGTTGTGTGGTCCAGGAACTTTCATGGTAATTGAACCCCCTAGATAGTTCAGATGAAGGTGGCCGACAAAGAAACTTTGCTAAACACTGTCTTAGACTTATTTAAAAGCTGTTCCTCTAAGCTTCTTCTTTGGTTCATGCCTTCTCTGGATGAAGAATCTGGGAGAATAATTTTATTTTGAAATAAGTCTTCAAGTTACAGAGCTGAACTTCAGAGAAGTTTCTACAAGGGCTACATAACATAGGTGAAGCTATTTCTAAGAGGTAACAAAGTCAAGCACAGTCTCAAACTTGGTCACTATTATGAGATTATGTGCTGTTCATAAAGCAGATAAAAAGTGAAATGCTTTTTCTCCCCCTTCAACGAAAGATGTGGTGACAATATCACAAAAGGTGAGAGAAGTGAAAAAGCTTACTTCATCCAAGTCATCGTCAGGAGTAGCTGGCGTTCGGTCTGTTCTAAATGAGGCCATGGATGATGTTTCTGAATCCATGGAGTCCTCATCGTAGCCAATAAATGGGTCCAAAACAGGCCTCTAATGGAGGGACAGTACATATTTACCAACAAAACTAACAGTGGGGAAAGTCAACATATTATTAAAGCACTGTCAACTGGCAAACATGCAAACGAACAGAGAAGACATGGATCCTTTAATGCTTCTTTGATGAAATAAACATATTAGGCATGAACACAATAATTCCAATAAATGTTTGTCCTATGTTATTTCACTTCTGATATTTCGGAGGAAGATTCATTAATATTTGGCTCTCTTCATAAAAACACTGTATCCTCTTTTATGTTACATTTTATACCATGATGATTTTATGTCATTTTCTCTGTCCAGTATTTAAAATATAATCAAGGAATTCTGAAAGTCCAGGCATCTATGGGAAGGGGATTATCAACTCATATCATCTAATTCTACATCCAAATCAAATGATGCAACTGTTAAAAGCAAAAATCAAACACATTGACAAATTAAATAACAAAACTTTGTGGATTGTAAGAGGCTATACAGATATTCGTGGATTGAGAGTATCATTATCAATAATACTGCCCAAGTGAATAATGAAAATACATTAATCAGTTATAGGATGGGTATCAGATGCTAATATTATTCAGGGGAGACATCAAATCATAAGTATCTCTTGCATGTTCTTGGAGTGTGACTCTCCAGCTTGTCAGATAACCCTTTCTGTGTCAAACCTAGTGGCTTCTTCACTAAGAGGAACTCATATTAAAGCAAACCCTTTCAGGTTAAGATCCACAACGCAATCATTTTTGGACTTCTGAGAACTGTCAAGAGAAGAGGTTTTCTTCTGGCAGATAAACCCCAGGGTTTGCTGCAATTCAGGAACATCTGATTTATCGCATCTTTGCAGGAAGATTCCTTGGCAAGCCTCACTTCTCTGGCTCTGTGTGTGGCAAAAGCCTGATAACCTAGTTTCCTCATTACCTTAATTGGCTTGGAACTTCTTCTATGCTTTCTCCTACGAATGAGCTTTTCCCGGTCCTGGAAAATAGATTAACGACTTTTCAGATCTTGAGTTGGTACATATTTCCCCGTAGGGTTTTTTTTTTTCCCCCCAAAGACAGAGTTGTTTTTCCCCTGAGGCATTACATATTTCTATTTAAAATAAGATTATGTTTTATAAATTTTGGCAACTTTGGGTTTGATACTTAAGTATTTTCAAAGGAAGAATATTCTACAACTTTTCCTGATTATGTGGATCTGACAGCCTCACAGTCAGGAAGTACACTGTGTACACTGTGTTGCTAATCAGATTTCAAGTGTGTTATACTTGAAATCAAGAACAAAATAGTCATTCATGTTCTCCCAAAGCACAATTCTTCAATTTTCTCAGATTCCAAATTATTTTAAATTTAGGTGTTGAAAAAAATATTATTTTATTTTAAAGAATAAAACATTCTGTTCACTTAATCACTTGAAAAGCATAGAAAGCTATCTTTTGACTATGCTTGGATCCTTGTTCTCACCTGTAGCCTCTGAAAATGGGAACAGGGTATCTGCTTGGTTGGAATCATCTAGTGTTTTCTTTTTTTGGAGGAGAGGGTGGTCCTTGTTAGTTCTGGGAAATTCAAAGAATATCTAGAAATAACGATTGATTTCTTAATTCATTCTTTTTGTGAAATGAGATATCCTGGGACTTAGGTGTTCACCTGCTAAATACTCCATATACTTACTGTACAAATTCAAAAGTGGATGGAGGGATTTCCCTAGTGGTCCAATGGTTAAGAATCCGCCTTACAATGCAGGGGACATGGATTCGATCCATGGTCTGGGAGCTAAGATCCCACATGCTGCAGGGCAATCCTGCGTGCCACAACTACAGAGCCCACGAGCCACAACTACTGAGCTTGCGTGCTCTGGAGCCCGTGCACCACAACTAGAGAGAAGTCTACACGCTGCAATGACAATCCCGTGTGCCGCAACTAAGACCCGACGCAGCCAAATAAATAAATATTTTTTTAAAAAGTGGATGGAATAAGTGATACTTATGTCTCCTTGAAAGTCTGGTAGACATGCCTCAAAATCTCAAAATTCTGTAAGAAACTTTTAGCTTAAACTCAGGATACTCAAAGCCAGCAAATTCCTGGACTAGTGAATCTGTGAGATTTATGAGTTATTAAGGATGTGGAAGTGAAGTGAGGGGCATAGAGCTTTGAAGCGCATGTTTAAGAAATAATCTGGTTAAGCCAGTGGTGTTAACTTTGTTGATTTTTCACCTTTATAAGTAAAGTAATTTGATCATGCAACCTTAATATATCCAAAACTTCTAAAATTTATACTTAGATGACCCTCCAAACGTAGCATATGCATTATAACATACACTCAACATGGAAAATTTTGAAAGGGTGAACCATAAATAATTATAAAGCAGAATTTATAATCTTTTCTTCCCTCAATGGCAGTAAATTATCTTGCTCACCCTACTCTGGAGACTACTGCCTGAAACTCCTCCATCACTAGTTCACCTCTGTGAGCCTTGGCTTGGTCCTGAAGTGAAGAGTGATCACAGATGTCATTCACAGAATAAAGACAGAGGCCAAGAGGAAAACCCAAACACATATACAGGTCTCAGCCCAAAGCTGTAGGTAACACAGGCCTCAGCCCGATGCAGATGGGAGTAACAACTGCTTTACCTGCTTCAGCAGGTACTGAAGTCACAGTCAGAAGATCTGGACTGGAGTTTCAGCTGTTATGTCATTATGATATTGTTGTTCATTTGACAAATATTTATTAAACTACCACTATGTGCCAGACACTGAATCAGGTGTTGGGAAACAAGAGACCTATGGTCCTGTTATTGTAGGCAAAATATTTAATCTCTGAGCCTCAGAATCTTGATACTGGAAAGCAATTATAAGAGACATCACACAATCCACCTACTCACATTATAATGCATTTGGGAATTATTTTAATGTGCTTTGCAGCTATTATTTGTGTTACCAAAATTATTAAGTGCTTCCAGTGTATGTTGATTTCTTGGCTACTTGTCCTTGGAAACAGCTTAGAGTTTATAGATTAATCAAGACCTACCCTTGTGAGCTCATCAATAATGTTCTGTTGCTCAATGACCTGAAGTTTTAGAAACTCTGTCTCTTGTTCTTCATTAGCTTGATCGAGGTCATTCAGAGATTTTAATTTCTTCAAGGGTGGATGAGATGTAATTTTTTCTCTCTGGGTTGAAAAAAAAAGAAAGTGTAGGCGGAGACTTTGAAAATCCCAAACTTTAGTGGTTAACATAAAATATCTGTAGCAACTTTATGAGGCTACAGCTAAATGTGAAAATGGCCCAGCTTCAATACACACACACACCAACTAACACCCTCAAGTACATTTTGTCTGCTGTAATAGGTGGAAATCATTGGGAATGTCTGAAGATCTCTACAGCTGGAAGGGAAGTCTGTGAAGGAGTACGGTAGCACGTCACCTCTATATATAATGCAAATGATGGCATCTATTCTCAGTTACTATGCAAGATCTTAGGAGATGTGGGGTACCCACTGTACGGTTCCACAAAGTGCACATTAGTGAAATTCTTGGAAGGAGGTTTCTTTTTTTTAAATTTTATTAATTTTTAAAAAAGTTTTAGTGACGTTTAGTTGATTTACAATGTTGTGTCAATTTCTGCTGTACAGCAAAGTGACTCAGTTATACATATATATATATTCTTTTTCATATTCTTTTCCATTCTGGAATATCACAGGATATTGAATATAGTTCCCTGTGCTATACAGTAGGACCTTGTTTATCCTGGAAGGAGGTTTCCGTGGCTGAGGAGCTAGGTTGAAACTCTGCTTCTCTATTTTGGAGCTTTTGGAGAGTGTACAGATTCCTGGAAGTGCTCCCATCGTTCGGCAAAATTTAGAAACCCCCCAAAATTCAGAGCCAGCAACCTTCTCTTAATTTCTTCCTTATGTGTTCCTTGCTTACATAAGGGAAAAATCTAAGCTTTCACAAATAGCATTGTATTTTAAAAATAAACTGGGAAATACCAGGAAGTCAGGTTAATAGAGTGATAAAAAGAAGGAAGCTGCAGTTTTGCAGAGTCTGTGGTACACACCATTTCTGAATTTTCCTTGGTAACGGCTTTTAGTTTCTCTTCCATGCGCTGCAAAGACACCATCAGTTCATCATTTCTCTTGGCGAGGCACTTATTCCTTTCCAGAAGAGGTTTACATTGTTTTTCGGCTTCCCGCACGCGTTTTAACTGGGAAGACATAAGAGAATGTGTCCCTTGTGTTTAGAGGCTGAAAATAACTTCATTATACCAAGAGCCACCAAAAAGAATGTAAAATGTAAGGCACAGAGCATGATATTTTAAACACAAACATCCAAAAATGATGCAAAAAATCCCTAATACTAATAAGAAAATGAACGCACAAAAGGAAATGGGCAAAAGACAAAGGGCAAATCACACAGGATACCCAAAAGGCCAACAGATATTTGAAAGTTACTCCACCTCATTAGTAAGAAGGAAAATAAAAATGAAAATCCTACAATAAGAATATACCTCACACCCACCAAAATGACTAAAATGACCAATTATCTTTGCATGTTGACAAAGACATGGAGAAACTACAACTCTCATACATTGTTGGGGGGAATGTAGTTGTTAAGACAACTGTGGAAAACTGGTAGCAACTGCTGAAGCTGACTGCATGCATACTCTATGATCCAGTAATTCTGTTCCTTAGTATATTCCCCCCAGACAAGAACACATTTTCTCACCAGGACATGTAGCAGCACCATTAACAGCTATAAATTGTTATGAAACAACATTAATGTCCATTAACAATAGATGAATATATATATATTTATCATATAATTGTATATACATATTATATCATATATTGTTTATACTTTTACAATAAATATATAATTATATCGTGTATAATTGAATATGATAGAAAGTGAAAATGAATGAATTCTACATGCAACACAGTGGATGACTCACACCAATGTAATGCTAAGCAAAAAAGCCAGACACAAAGGAGTAATTATCATATGATTCCATTTACAACACATATTTTTGTTGTTGTTGGTTGGGCCGCACGGCTTGCGGGAATCTTAGTTCCCCAACCAGAGATTGAACCCGGGCCCCAGCAGTCAAAGTGCCGAGTCCTAACCACTGGACCACGAGGGAATTCCCTACAACACATTTTAAAAATGGCGATAGACCTCTATAGTGAGAGAATTCAGTATAGTGGTTAACTTTAGAAGGATGGTGATTGAAAGAGGTCACACAAAGGGGAAGTTCTGAGATGCTGGTAATCTTCCACTTATTCACCTGGGTAGTGGTTATATGGGTGTTTCACACTGGGCATATTTACTGAGCCATACCTTTATTATTTGTGCACTTTTCTTTATTGTGCTATACTTCTATAACATCGTATATACTACTATAACAAAATGTTTAAAAAATAATAAAATAAAAAAATTTTGCTTAGAACTCACCAATTCATTTCGTTCATCTCCAAGCAAGGTATTCCTGTCTTCTAATTTTCTTATAGTGGCGTTCAACTCAGCTATTCTCTTTTGATTTCTTCGCAAATCCTACACATGAAAATTAAAATTAAAAGTATTATTTCTCCAATAATACTTTTCACAAAATTTTAGAATACTGCTCATAAAAGTAATAGGCTTGGTTCCTTTCATTTGGCTCATGAGTTGAGAGTAAAATGTTCTCTTATTCAGAGAAGAGTAAATATTTACCCTATTCCAATCCCCAATATTCACTGCTTGGGTTTAAGATCAAGCCTGCTTGAAATTGTAAATGAATTCCATGTGGCAGATACTCCCTGGAGGCCTGGCTCCTGGCAAAGGAAGTGGTAGATGGTTGGATCAGTTTATGAGATCTGTGAGCTGTGAGACCAAGGTCACGCTGTGATTACATGAGGTTCATGGTTACATGAGGTTCATCCCTTGTGTCACGGCTGCACATTGCTTCCCACAGCCTAGACAGATGTCCTGCTATTACTCTTAGCCAAAGAGAGGATAGAGCAGGATATAGGGATGGGATTTGCAAATTCCTGCATACCCCGGAGAAAAAGGTCAGACTCAGAAGGCTGGCGCGTTACCTTCATGTATAGAAGACAGTAGATTATAGGACAGGCTTCGCTGGTAGATTCTGCCCAGATCAGCTGGCTTCCCCACTGGCATAATAGTCATGGAATCACTTTACACACAGCAGTCATAGATTAATTCTGTGCTCTAGAGTCCATAGGACCTACACACTTGCAATTCCATTATCGTCTTACATTTTGATAGTGCTGTACTGTTGACAAAGCAGTTTCACACATACTCTATTCCTTGATTCACAATATCCTAGAGGATTCAGCAGAACCGGTAAGATTCAGGGAGGTCGTAAGTTGTTCAAGGTCTATACTAATATGTATTGGATGCTGTGTGCGAGACACTATGCTCTATATTTTACATATCTTTTCTTCTAAACCTTAGACCAGCTCTATGGAGTACCACTATTGCCTCTATTTTACAGATGAGGAAGCTCTGAGCAGTCAAGGGATCTGCCTAAGGTCACACAGCAAATGGCAGATCCAGGATTTAAACTAAAGGGTATGACTCTAGAGCCCATTCTCTTGACAGTTTTACTACACTGCAGGTAAGTGTCAGTGATAGAACTAAAACTTTCATGTGCTGAATCCTAGTTCAGTATTCTTTCCACCACCTACTGGGATATATATACATATATACACACACACACACACACATATATTCATAAATTATTTATTAGTCAGTTCTAAGTACTACTTTGGAACCTACCTCTGTTCCTAAAAAATACATTGTCATCTTTTTTAGCACTAAATACTTCAAAAGGTATAAAATATGAAAGTAAACTATATACAAGCTGATTTCTATCACTAAACTTCTGAAAATAATTTCTCATATAAAATGATGGAAATCCAGGAAAATAAGTGTCAAACTCAATCAGACTTGAAGCTTTCAGATGATGATTATAAATGGTTTAGTCTTTTACACAGTTATACATTTTGACCCCTGTACATGGTAACCATTTTTACCAATTTTCAACTCAATTGTTCATACAAGGGAAAATGACCAGTCTTGCCAAGAGGCAAAGTATTTTCATCTAATTTATGATTCTTATAATATGGTGATGTTTGGACAGGTATCACGGCTAGAAAAATTCTATAAAGGATTTTAAAAGATATGTAATTCTCTTGTGATCAGCTAATGCAGTATAGACCACTTTGTTGTCTATGAGTTTAGAAAACCCTGCTCCCAAGATACTTGCTTGTTTTATAGTAGGAGGTGGAATTGATTGCTCTGCAGTAAACAGGAAAAGAGCTTAAGTGAAAAGTAAAACTTAGGCGCTAAATAAAAGATGACTCCTGAGTTTTTAACTTCAACTTGAATAGACTTACAGGACTGCTGCCGTGTTCAGAGCCATCTCCTGCCCTTCCCGGAATTTCTCGTTTTGGACTGCTCATGTTACATTCAGCCTCCTTGACCAGAAAGAGCTGTTCATCCAAAGCCTCCTTCTGCAGCTGGAGTTTCTGTACATAGCCTGTTTGGGTCTCCAGTTCCTTTTCCAGGGAAAAGATGATCCTGTCCTTGGCTTTGATTTCATCCATCTGAATTAAATGACACCCATGACATTTTATTTAACAATGCTGCAAAGAAATGCATTTTTACAATGGCATGAGCTTAACTTTTTTTCTGCTGATTGATATAGGGAAAAAAATCATGAATATGACAAATATACTGAATTCAGGAATCAGACAAGGCAAGAATATGTAATGAACGGCCATCCTAGACTAATTAGGTGTCAAGGAGGGTAATTTTTTCTCTCTAGTATATCCTATGTAGATGCTGTGATTCAATATATTGTTTGAAACAGTCTGGTTTAGTTGGATATGGAAAGCAAAAGTTAACTTTAAAACAGATCATTAGTGTTAATAAAGACAGATGCTAAATATTCTACAACAGTGTTTCCCAGGACAATGTGTGATGTTACCTGCTGTTTGGGGGAATGACTTTTGAGTTCAGTTTAAATAGCAGTAACAACTATGAACGGTTCATTTGTAACTGAAGAAGCTACAGTATTTCCAGTAGCCTCATCATTTCCTAAGGCCAATATGTTTGCATTCAAGTGGTGAATTTGTCCTTCCATGGTTCATGTTGTATGGCTCTTTCCATTCCTACCCATTTTTCAGAGCAGCCAGTTCTTAGCAACCATTTTACTACTACAGTCAGAAAATCATGGTTGGGACAAGAACCGGAATAGAAATTACCTGGTAATATTAGTCACTATTTTCCCACTTATATCTGTGGGATATATTTATTGATCCCAACACTCATTTTTGTTAAGCTTGGGCATGGCCTCAGAAATACTTCTCAACTAAAGGCCAAAAGCATTTGATACCAGTTGATCAGAGTTCCACTGGACTGAAAACCTTTTGCCATCCCTGGGTGAGGGCTAGTGAAGTTAATATCTATAAACAATCTCTGAAGAAAGCATAGCCATTAGGTAAAACCTTTCTTCTCATTTCATTATATTCCATGAGAATCTTAAAAATGGAAATAGAATAGACACATTTAATACAAACAATACTATACTGTTCTCCTCTTTATAAAAATGTCTCCTTATATATAACAAATCACTTGGTATAAATCTTTCTTTGCTGTGCTCCTAAGACCAAAATACATATTTATATATATTTGGGACAGAAACTGTGTCATACAATCACATCTTCCCACATGTAACTCTCTGTGAGCTACTGCCTCCAAGTCACAGGATAAAATTTTAGATCATTTTTGGGAGGCCATGGTGCTGTGACATCATCTGATAACTTGTCAAGTAATCAAACACTGTCCTGTTAATTTGGGAGTAAAAGCATTGTCTTTATTTTATCTCCTTGCAGGAGACTTGAGTCCAGTGTTACTCTTATCTAAGCTGCACGTTCCTTTGTTAGATCTGTCATCTATGGTTTATTTCCAGTTTACCGTAGCTCCAGATCTGTATGCTCCTAGTTGGTTCTTATGTACCCTACATAACTGAACTGGCTGGGAAATCACCCCATTACACCCATATAATCAGCCTCATCATTATAACTGAAATTTATTGATCTTTTTCTACATTCAAGGCATTCAGAGCCTTACATACCTTGTCTAATTTTATAACAATCCTATCATATAGGTTCTGTTATCACCATTTCACAGGGGACGACTGAGGATCCAAAGGGTTAAGAACTTGGTCATGGTCATATGGCTAATAAATGATGAAGCCTGATTTAAAATACAGTCTTATGACCCTAGAGCCCATTCTATTTGGCACTATGCTATACTTATGCCAAGGTTATCCTTCCAGCATTTTCCCAAAGTGGTTTTCTGTAGAATATCCAGTACCTAGTGTCAAGGAATCTCTACTGCATGCTGGTTATAAATATGGACTCTGGTTTCAGAATACTGAAAATCTTCCAAATTTCGAGTTCTTAGATGGGGAGGGGGTACATACCAGAATTCCCTGGGAAAATTTTCTACACAGAATAGCTCCCATTTCTCTCCTTTTCAGTTCCAAAAATAAAACTGGGTGTTGCAGTAAGAACAGGATTAGAAGGAAAAAATGAAAACAAGTGCATCTGTACTAATGAAAAAGTTTCCCCTGTTTTTCTGTTTGCACCCAATTTTTGAACCAATCTTCAGACAGATTAGATTTTACATTGTTATTAAGAGGGGTTTCATGTCTGCTTCTGCAATGTGCTGGTGAAAGGAAATCATGAAAAAAATTACAGACCAACAGGTAGATATATTTGTAGATTTTACATTAAAACCATCGACAAGCAAAAATATTTAATGTAAAGCTTCCTTTTCATTTACCTACCTGCTGACTCCAGAGTTCACAGTCTTGATTCTTTCTTCATCAGCCATTGTTGTCTTAAAAACCAAAGGCAGGGCAGAGACCAATACTTCTGCACTGTGTTTGGTCTTTATTGTCAACCAATGCGATAGTATGAATTTCAGATAAAGAATTTGGAAAGTGTAGCAAAGGCAACATTTTACAGTCACACTGTATTGCAGTACAAAGAAAATCACATGTTTAGTTTTCTAAAATGTTCTACGACAACCATTTTTTACATAAAATTGAAATCCTAGAGATATCGTCTAAGGAACATAATTGGAATTCTTAGAATATAAATGCTTAGACCTGGCACACACAAGAAGGAAAGTGTAGTTTTTCCTAAGAAAATATTTTTAGAGAAGCATAAAGTACACTCGAACAGGTGATAGTTAATATATAACCAAGATATAACTAATGCTAAACATTCTGAATATAGATGCATATAAATACTTCTAAGACAAGGCCAATCTGAAACATTATGGCTTTCACACAATAATTCTATTTGTTTTACTTCTAAGCATAGTGAGAGACTGACGTGGCTTTTGGTCATACATATTAAAAAGAAAGACTCAACTCAGTAGGGGTTGAAGTAAGTCTTGGAAATTTGTAATAGCAAATAAGCTGTTTAGGAATGACATCCAATTTAAGAATTATAATGGCCCCTATTTTGAATGGCCCCTGTTTATTCTGGGAAAGAAGATCTATTTGTAAAATGACTAGCGGTTTTATAGCTCTATTTCTTGCTTTCAGACACGGCTCCTGGAGAGAAGACAGGTGAATCCCAGAGGAAGCTCCCAGTGGCTGCCATTTTCAGACCCCTTGAAAGCCAAAGAAACTTCCCTTTCCCCTGTAAAAACCCCAAAACATTTTATAAATGGCAAGCCTACAAAACATGCTGATTTTGGAAGAGTTCATAATTCAGAATATTTCCATGGACATCCAAGAAAACAGGAGTCATTAAACCCATACTCTCCATACGTGTGGGGCTGGAAGAAACCAGTTTTCATGAGAAAGGTGACTCCAAAATCTTTTACCTTTTACAATGCCAACTTTGGCCTGGGCGCATCTACTTATCTATTGACCTATCTTGTATTTTGGCCATAGCACTAGACAGAAGGAGGGCACTGTTTATAATCCGCTCATGAAAAACACCTGAAAAAGCAAACCCCACAGCGCTCTGAAGCCTGGAAAGAGAATGGTTCTGCCCTGGGTTACTAACCAGCCTCCGAATATCCCGCTCCGACTCCCACTTGATCTTGGAGATGGCTTCTTGGTGGGACTGATGCTCACTCCTGAGGTCCCCAGCCTTGATTTTATCCGCTTGGATCATATTGCTTAGCGCCTCATCCACCTGCTTCTTGGCCGTTTTCAGGTCCGCAATTTCCTGTAAGAGCTTAAGGCGCTCTGCATCAAACAGTTTCCGGGCCTCCTCGCGGGCCTCGATGGTGAGCGCTGTCCTTACTTTGTCGCTGCTGCCGTCCCGGAGCGCACACAGCGCCGACTTGAGCCTCTGGATCTCCCCGTCCCGCACCTTCACTGTCCGGGCCATTTCCTGCTCGTGCTGCTTGATGAGATTCTCCCGCACGGCCTGCAGCTCCTTCATCTTCTCCTCGTGGAGCTTGGTTTTGAGTTCCGTCACCAGGACCGTGTGCTTGCGCTGCTCCAGCTCACGGATCCTCTTGGCTTCTTGAGTCTTCTCTCTCTCGAGTTTAGATACCTGGAGGCAGAGAGGGGAAAGGATGAAAAGAGGTGAGCTTCATCATTTAGGCGTGCTCCTAGGCAGGACTGGCAGCTCAGACCCCTGTGATCTCTTCATGCCTCGTCTCTTTTCAAATTCCAGCCCCCTGTGGAAGGAGAGAGGGGAACCACAGGCCTTTTAATGCTGGGAATGCAGTGGGAAAGGAGGAAATACCCGAGGGTGCTCACGTTACTTTATTCAGACAAATAGTTGATGTTCTGGGGCCTTACTGTTCTGTGTGGTCTGCAGACAAGCAGCACAGGTGTCACCCAGGGGCTTGTCAGAAATGCAAGGGTTCCATCCTAGACCTAGGAATCAGAGCCTGCAGTGTAACAAATCCCCAGGTGACTGGTGTACACGTTAAAATTAGGAAGCGGTACTATAATAGTCTTCACCCCGGTGAGGAGTTCAAAACAGATCACCTGGAGAGCTTTCTAGACTACACATCCCTAGCAAGGTCCAAACTGCTAAATGTGAGTGTACCGGGACGCCCAGGTTGGTTCACAGTTCAATGTTATGATCAGGCTAATAAATTGGTGCCTAAAGTGATAGTATAAAATATTCCTCCGCCCCCTTTTTTTTTGAAGAGAAGCTAATTGCTGCTAAGGGGGAAGTGAGAAATGAAGACAGTTGATATGTCCTCAACCTTACCTTTCTTACTATGGCAACTTGGTTCCACCCCCAAAATTATTACAGATCCACACACACCAGCTCAAAACCCTGCAGTGCAGGGCCCTGTGCTAAAGGCGTTCAGTGGCTGTTGTTATTTCTGCTACATGGGTGTCTGCATCCTTCACTACCCCGCACTCTTATCTCCCTCTCTCTCCCACCTAAGCCAACACTCCAAGGAATTTAATAAAGTATTCCTTCTCATCTTTTCACCTGTCAGGTATTCTGGTTTAAAAAATTCTCCTGTGTTTTGTACTATTTCTAATGATAATATAGGTCTCTTCATAGATTAGCAATGGCACTACCTTAATTTGGCTGTGAGTCCGTCTCTGATTCAGTAGATCAGGGTAGGGCCCCAGCATTTGTAGCTTAAAAAAGCCTCACCAGGCTCTTGTTGTACCGTCCTCCTCCCCCCTCCTCATCTCTGCTGCCTGCCTTTCTTTGTTCTTCTGTCTCTGTCGTTTGCACGTACACACGCACACACATACACCCACACAGTAACCTGGAAAAAGGGAAGAACTGGGCAGCCCCAGGAGTAATATCTAGGTGAGTGATACTGAGTCTCTGCCAGTTGTAAATTTAGAATGTTTCATAAAATAATTAAGAGCCTTTCCAGCTGAAAAATGTTAAGATCCAAATTCCTTATTTGAAACCATTGTAATTATAATGTAAAGTGTCTGAGATTTCACTTACCTTAACAGTTTACCTACCTTTAGCTAGAACAGGATTTTCTAAGTCCACATGGCATTTTATGAATATTTTATTTTAAAGGCACAGCAATTATTCCCATGTAGGTTATTCTAAAAGAACTCAGGGCACAAGGAGACTTGGCAAAATATGCAGCCGGGCATCCCCAAATGACTGTCCTTGGGTCTTGCCTCCAGCCTAGGCTCAGGTCCCCTCCCAGATACCCTTTAGTTCATATGTTCTAGAGCTGTGCTGTCCCATGCGGTGGCCACTAGCCACACCGAGCACTTGCAATATTGAAAATCTGAATTGAGCCCTGCCCTAAGTGTAAAATACATACCCGATTTTGAAGACTTAGTATGAGGTAAACATTAATATCTCATTAATAATTTTTACATTGGTTACATGTTGAAACTATAATATTTTGGATAAATTAGGTAAAATAAAGTATATTATTAAAATTAATTCTGTTTAGTTTTACTTTTTAAAATTGTGGTCATAAGACATTTGAAAATCACATATGTGGCTTGCGTTTGTGGCTCATATTATATCTCTTTTGGACAGCATTGCTCCAGAGTTCTTGGAGGTTCATTTAACGAACCGAGCTTTCTTCACACTGCTGCTGACATTCTCTTAGTAAAGTCCTGTTATGATCTGATTTATGTGCCAGGACTCCTTTCTGCTGGGGAATAAAATCCCAACATGTCAGCTGCATCTTTCAGCTCTCAGAAGACTTGGTTGGACTTCCAGCTCCCATGTCAACTCCTCACTCTACCTCTCCAGGCACGGGGGATTATCCTATTTTCTGCACATGCCCTACATCGCTGTACCTGTGTGCCTACCTGAGTTTCTTCTTCCTGACCTGCCCTTCCCTCAGCTCCTTTTGGGATCCTTTCATTCCTCATGACCCAACTAAATGTCACCCTCTCTGATCATGACACCCGGATCACCCAGGACCAAGCTTATTTCTCCTGCATTTGTCTTCTCAGTGCAGTTTGCTAATATCTCCTTACTGGTCTCTTCCACATTTTTCTTTATGCTGTATTTTTTTTACATACTTGTCTGTCCTCACCACCTCCTCTCTTACCTCACCTCAGACTGGAAACTCCTAGAAGGCTGCCAGTGAGCCTTGTTCATCTTTGTCTACCCAATGGTTGTCAGCACAACACACGATAAGAAGACAAAGAGTATGTGTGGAATTAAAGAATGTAAGCCAATATGTTTCCCTGGCTAGCCTCGTAACCAGAGGCAGGAATAGTATATCCTGTCAATGTTTTAGAGAACATAGGCTTGCACTGTTACCCAGAGCAGCCGTCATCCACCCCTTCCCTGTATAAAACAATAAAACAAAAAAACCCCTAACATATAATGTTTGCCTGTCCTCTGTTTGATGTTTCTCTCAGTGCTTCAGTGATGAAAACCTAAATCTAACTTTCCATTTTTCTAAAATGAACTGAAGAAGTATCTTCTAGACCATGAATGGGCAAACAACAGCTCATAGGCCAAATCTTTCCTGCCCCACCCCCAGTCTTTGTTAGTAAAGTTTTATTGGAACTCAACCAGGCCCATCCATTTCCATATTGCCTATGGCTGCTTTCACGCTACAATGAAGTTGAGTAGTTCCACAGAGACTGTCTGGCCCACAAAGCCTAAAATATTTACTATTTTGCCCTTCACAGAAAATGTTTGCTGATTCTTCTTTTAGATAGTGCACTTTTTGACAAGAGGGGCCTTATTTTTCACTGATTTAGAAACTCTGTAATTTACCTTCCATCTAGGACCTTGGGGAAGTTAACTTTAGCTTGAGTGATAGGAAACTGATCATCTTCAATTTCAGCAGGACGTATTTATGTTCCTTAGGCATTTGGAACAGTATCATGACCATTAAGAGCTGATAGGTAACAAGTTACTAAGGGAATTTTAGCAACTCTTCCTAAAACAATAAAAAGTTGTAGTGAAAATGGATAAAGGGTAATGAATTCTGGGTTTGTATTTTGATTTCATCATCTGCTGTCTCTAAGAAGGTTGCTTTATCCTGAGGATCTTTGATTACAATTTTAAAAATACCTGTAAAAGAATTATTTTTAGGATTAAATTAGATAGTGAATGGGAAAGTAGCTTGAACTGTAAAGTACTATAAAATGTAAGGTAATAATATTATTATTGGATATAAGAGGAGATACTCTTGATCTAAAATTATTTGTCAAATTCTCTGCAGGTGCATTAGATTGTACCACTTTGTGATTCTGTAATTTCTCTCAAATTTATTTATAAACACTAATCTTTTGTGTGTAGACTGGAGAGTAAATGAATGAAAAAGGAAAAAAAAAGTGAAAATACAGGTGTATGGGAAATATATTCCAGCATGAAGACAAAACTAACACTGGCCTTTTTGTCTATCACATAAAAGGAATCCATAGAACTCAAAGAAAATTCAAAGGTATTGAATTACATTTGGCATTTTTTATGTCTGCTTATTTTGGTTGTCATGGAAACTGTCATTTTTGGCAGGATTTCTAGGTATGATTTTTTTAGGCTTGGGAGAAGAGTTTCACTGTGAAGGAGATACAAAGAATGTGACTGACATCTGGGAGGAAAAAAGAACCAATAGAAATTTTGTAGTAAAGTCATTTTCTGAAAATTATTTGCAGCTTAGATTGCACCACTAAGGAAACAGATCTTAATATCTTAATGTAAATCATGAGAATGAGTATACGACAAGATGAAGAACTACCCCTGAGTAACAGTGAAAAAATGTGAAGATGATAATACTTTGAAATGGAAAAAAATATTTACTTGATTGGAGAGAGAATCAATTTTGTTAGTGGAAATGTTTTATGGAGAAAAATTTCAGCTCCATCACGTAAAGAGTAAGCATTCATTGAGAGTTTAACTTACTATGTATGGGTTAGGCAATTTTTAAAGGCTTTACACCTATCAGTACATTTAACCTCCTAGGCAGCTCTATGATGTAGGTAGTATCTGTTGCACCTGAATTTCTGATGAGAAAAGAGGGAAACAGGCTCTACATAAACACAACATAAAGAAGGCTGAGCAGAGTCCAGTGTGGGCCAGGAGCCAGGTCAGGTCAGATCCCAGATCTCCTAGTTTGCTCTGAAACCTTGGGCAAGCTGGGGCCCCTGACTCAGCCTCAGTCTCATGTGTAAACTAGAATTGGTGATATCCTTCTCATATGATTGTTGCGAGGACTGACTTCCATAATGTAGCAAAAGTCCTTTGGAAAGGCTGGAACACATGGGAGGTTAATAATTATTAATACATGGTAGATACTAGATATTAATTTTGATGAACATTATAGCATATATTAATATTATATCATGCAATGATATACTAATACCAACAACAACATAAATCTAAATACCCATATTATGGTAGTAAGACGAATGTTACTATTATTACATTATCAAGACCATAGCAACTATTTTCCTAATAGAAAGAGATGTTCAAAGATAACATTTTCCTCAAGATGTCTTGAGTCCCCTGGTGGCGTCTAATCTTAACTGGGAAGACACCTGGATTATGTGTACGAAGAAGGACTGGGAGTGGGGTGGGACAGGGCCAGGGGGTGAGCACTGAACAGAGCTTTGAATGGTACACTTCCCATATCCCTTTTACCCCAGAGGTGTTATCAAAAATAAAAATAAAATAAATAAAGATCATTAGGAAAATTTAATCCGGCTGGGGAAAGCTTCCACTATGACAGAAGGAAGAAAATTCATGACTAGCCCTCCCAGGCCTCACATTATATTTTCTTCTTCTGTCCTCATTCTGTTCTGGCCTTTGAAAAATGCCACTGTAAGTTCTGCCAAGATAAAGAGGGTGGTGTTTGAGCTTTAATGTGACCTTAGAAATCTAGGATTAAACATTGGACAGCCTGTCGAAGATAAGGAGGGTTGAGAGGTTATCAAGACAAGACAAGCTAGCAAAAGGTTCAGCTTGGATTATCTGCATCAGATGTTGCTGGAGATCTAAACTCATGGTAGGCTGGCAGGGGTTTTCGTGGGCACTGAGTAACTCTCCAACAGGAGATGTGAAGAGGGAAAGGCTGCCGCCACAGGAACTTGATCCATAAGGGAGATTTTATACAGGCTGGGGAAGTAATAGAAGCTTCTCTCTTTTCATTTCTTGCTTTTAGCTACTTAGGCTTCCTGAAAATAAAACTAAATTTGCAGAAAGCAAGAAATACTGGATGCCCAGTGTGGTCCCTGAACCTGGAAGCTCTAGAGTACTAGCCTGAGGATAGAGAAGGTTGGCTGGTTTTCTGAGAGTGCCCAGCCACTCTGTGTGGTGGAATAAGACAGCATTACCTTGATCACTGCCTTAGAGAAGATGGGAATTCCCATTTTGGCTGCTCTACTAGCTGTGTCACTGGGAGCAAATGAGTTACATGGTTAGAACTCATTTTCTTTCTCAGTGAAATCAGAATAGTATCTCATGCTGCCTTCGTCCCAGGCTCTCTTGTGAGGACTGCTTGGCAGTCTACAGGGCTGTCCAAGGTGGCAAGTGCTGTCTGGAGCCGAATCCTCCCAGAGCCTGCATCCCAGGCCTGTTGCCCCACTGCCCCTACCCCTGGAGCCCTGTCCTCTGCTCCTGCTTCATCCCGTCTGTGCCTGTGGGGTTCACCCTAGCTGCAGGCTGCCTCTGAGGGAGAAGACCAAACCCTGGGGAATCGGGTGGGTGGATTTCACATCTCACAGCAATCCCTGGTGTGCTTACACACCCTGAGCAGCGGATCATGGTGTCCACGGAGCAGACAGACAGGGAAATACCATGGCTTAATGGCTCAGTGCTGCTCTAAGAAAAACAGACCTGGGTGGAAATACTTTCTCCACCCAAGCTTGGGGTTGCCCACCTAAATAAATACTATAATGTACTTATCCCTTGGGGTTGTTGGGAATGTCTTAAAAAGAACCATGGAAATTCATTCAGCAAGTAGGACATGTCTCCTACATGCCCGGCAGCAATGCAAGCTCTGGGGATACCTTACTTAGGGGATCCCTTAAGCAGACATGGTCTCTTACCCATAGAAGCATATATTTCATTGGGGTGGGGGCAGCAGGCAATAAACAAGCAAATAAACGAATAACATAACTTCAGACAGTACAGAGTCTTGTGATGAAAGTATTACAGGGCGATGTGATAGAGAACATGGAACTAGGGGAACAGTGTCATCTAATTCGGTGGTCAGGGAAGGGTCCCGAAGAGCTAAAGCAGTTTCCTTTCCTAACTAATCCCGACCGTTTTGCAAGGAACTTAGCTCTTTTATGTTGTCTACAATCTGCTCGTTTTATAGATGCACAAGTGCAGGCCCAGAAATGACAAGATCATCCAGCGTAAAGACCCCACCCTGGGCTTCCCTGGTGGCGCAGTGGTTAAGAATCCGCCTGCCAATGCAGGGGACACGGGTTTTAGCCCTGGTCCGGGAAGATCCCACATGCGGCGGAGCAACTAAGCCTGTGCGCCACAACTATGGAGCCTGCGCTCTAGAGCCCACGAGCCACAACTACAGAAGCCTGCGCGCCTAGAGCCCGTGCTTCTCAACAAGAGAAGCCACCGCAATGAGAAGCCCGCACACCACAACAAAGAGTAGCCCCCGCTTGCCGCAACTAGAGAAAGCCCGTGCACAGCAACGAAGACCCAACGCAGCCAAAAAAATAAGAAAATAATAAATAAATTAATTAATTTTAAAAAAAGACCCCACCTTGTGTTCTTTCCTATCCACCACAGGCTCTTCACAGTTATATCCTCTTGGCCCTTATGCCTGGAGTCCAGTCAAGATGACCTACCTATCTGCATGGTTATTCCTATCAGTGATTGGCGAAACTTTTAGATAATTTCTACTCACCAGAAGTTGACTGTGTCTAGTATTTTTGTTTCATTTCCCTGCAGTGGAAATGCACGCATCTGTGGGAGAAGGATAGGGGTATGTTCCCACTCCCTCTCTCACTTTGTTTCTCCCTTTGAAATTTTGCACAATAGTGTAAAGAAAAGTTCTTACATTCTCTCTTCCTCTGCCTAAACTTTTCAGTATTTTCCAGACCTTCACATATTTTAAGCATAGGCTTTGCAAGACATGGAAACAACCTAAGTGTCCACTGATGTAAAATGGATAAAGAAAATGTGATATATCACACACACACACACACACACACACAATGTTATTCAGCCATAAAAAGGAAGGAAATTCTGTCATTTGCAACATTATGCCAAGTGAAATAAGTCAGATAGAGAAAGACAGATACCATGTGGAATCTAAAAAAAAAAAAAAATTAGAGCTCATGGATACAGGGAATGGACTGGCGGTTGTGGCCAGAGGCAGGATGTAGGAGATGGGAGAAATGGGCGAGGGGGGTCAAAAGGTACAAACTTCCAGTTATACAATAAGTAAGTTCTGAGGATGTAACGTACAGCATGGCGACTATAGTTAACAATCCTGTTAACAATATTTGAAGGTGGCAAGGAGAGTATATCTTAGAGGTTCTTATCACAAGAAAACAAAACTTTGTAACTATGTGAGGTGACTGATACTGACTAGATTTATTGTGTAATCATTTCACAATTTATACATATATCAAATCATTATGTTGTATACCTAAAACAAATACAATGTGATATGTCAATTATATCTCAATAAAACTGGGGAAAAAACATATTTAAAAAAAAGAGCATTGGCTTGGGAGGAGAGAGAAGGGGAGTTGAAGACTCAGCTCTGTCGCCGACTAGCATGTGACTCTGGGTGAATTGCTTTACTTCACCGAGCCTTGGTTTCCTCATCTGTAAAATGTGGATCACAACAATGCCCACCTCAGAGAATGGTAGTGAGGATGAAGTGAGATAACTGAATTATAACACAACATGTTTGACACTAACTCCTCAAAAAATAACACACACATACTTAGGAAGTAAACACGACTATTATCCCATACAACAGATGAGGAAAGGACGATGCGGAGGGATTTCATAACCTGCTCAGGGTCACTCAGGCGCTAAGGGAAAGAGCTGGGATTATGTCAGGAGGAAATGCAGTTCTTATGGTGTGTGACAGATAGTAAACATTCAAAAAAGTCTAGCATTTGTGACTCTGCTCTACTACAATGTGTTCTGCAAATGTCAATGGGATGATTTGTCTTTCTGGAAAAATGAGTAATGCCCCATCGCTCCAAAGGTTTCCGCTCTTTAGCTAGTCCATTCCCCAGTGGCTAAATTGTCATTTTATCATCATAGCCTTGGAGCCAAACTGAGAGTGTGAATTCACATGTTGGCATTGTTCATATTCTCTCTCTTAAAGCTTGGGCCTTTGGAAACACAATCGTATTTATTTTAATAAAACTGCTTTATGACTTGTTTGCCCTCTAAATTCCCTTTGCTCTTTGGGGAATGCTGCTGACAGGCGGTGAGGCTTTGCTGTCGCCCCTGTGCTGGGATTGTAATTAACTGCCGCGGAGAGGGAGACTGGGGAGGGGGCAGCAGAGGGGACAATAGGGCAGTGCTTTTATTCCAGGGTCTGGCTTCTCGTCTCTTGTCAGAGGAAAGGGAGATTACCCCTGACCTGCTGGCTTAGACCCCAGGGCCAGGCCCTGGATAAACAGGCAGGATAAACAGCTCTGTCTGCGGTCAAGAGTTACTCCTTTTAAAAGGCTTGAATGTGTGGAAAATGGCAGGGTGGGGTCTGTCGGGCCTCGGCCTCTTTAAAATCTCATGAGTTTGCTCTCTGTAAATCAGCGGCAGGTTATGGTTGCCGGTCTTTAGACGGATAGGTTTCTTCCCGTGAAGGTAGTTTGTCATTCTGTTGTTTCTACAATTAAAGGAGTCTGCCTCCCTTGAAATGTTATGTTGCCCCAGGGAAAGTTAAAACCAATGAAATGTTTATAGATTGTCAACCTGGAAGGAAGCATGGAGTGGAGTGTTTGTCAACGTGAAGGCAGAGAACCACCTCCATGGGGATTGCCTGGACTGTTTGCTGGAACTGCAGTCCTGCTCCTTAACCCACCTACTTTATCAGAATCCCTGGGTTGTGGGCCCAGGGATCTCAATTTTTAATAAGTTCCCTCAGGTTAATCTAATGCCCAGTGATGCTTGAGGGACACAGATATGGAGAAACAGATTCAGTCACTGAATTACAGATCGAGATATTGAAACACTGAAATTTGTCCCCAAGGAGAGATGAAGACAATATTCTGGTTTTCTGACTCTTACACAAAAGTTTTTGGGTTTTGTTTGTTTGTTTTCGTTTTTGGACATCACATTCCTTTTAGCTTCGTGGAAACTATAATATCCTTCACAAACTTTACACTGGGGTCTGGTTATCCAGGGTCAAGGCTTAGCTGAGACAGGAGGCCAGGATCTTTGGTCAATCCAAGCTTTATTTATTGCTCAAAGCAGGAGAAATAGATTTGGGTGAAAATAACTAATTAAAATGTGATAGTAACGTCAAGGAAGAAGAGGTAGATTAAAAAGAATAAGGATATCTGTTGGTTTGTGATCTATAGCTTGATCAAGAACATTTCCTTATTACATAAAGCGTTATCTCTTTAAGGCAACTTTATGCTGACATGGCTGTCTCTAGTTTGCAAAAATGTCTTACGCCTGTCACATATTTCAAAATGCTTTCCTGTCCGTGACCCTGTTTGATATCCATACCACTCTAGTAAGATAAGTGTTAGCATATTCATTTAAGGGATGAGATTCAGAGAAGTAAAGAGACTTTCTTAAGTCTAGTTAGCAACTGACTCAAGCATACAGCATTTTAGAAGGGATATTACCATGAATTTTTTTTTCAGAGTTTGCTCTCTGAGCATCTGACATGAATTTTCTCATGTACTCCGCATAACTCCTTTTTGTACTTGTCTAACTTAAACCTCATCCCAGCTCTACAGGATAACAGTATGTGACTGATGAAGAAGCTAAGGTATAGGGAAGAAATCACCTTTCGGTCATGTCATTCATCTACTCATTTAACAAATATATGTTGAGCTTTTCAGTTCTGGACATTTATCTAGGCTCTAGGAATAGAGAGGTAAGATGAGACTCTGTTGTCATAGAGATTGCACTTGACTGGGGAGAGAGAAGCACTAAACAAGTGAATAAATAAGCATAGAAATTGCTCTGAGATGAATCAAGAAGAGGCAGGCCTTAGGGAGTATGTGGGCCCAGGAAGTGCTCTGTTTTGGACACTGTGGTCAGATGCTTGTACTAGAGCTGACACCTGAAGGAGGTGAGGAAGGAGCATGCCGCTGACTGGGGAAGAACAAGGGCAAAGGCCCAAATGTGATGGGCGTATGTCTCCTGCTCCAGTGAAGAGGCTGAAGCAGAGTGATCTGGGGGACAGCAGTGGGAGATGGGTCTGGGAGACAGTTGGAGGGAGAGTCCTGCAGTGGTGGGGAAAGTCCTGTGACTGAGAGGCAGGAAGCCTTTGTAGGGTTCTGAGCAGTGGAGTGACACCAGGGACACATCTGAGAAATGCCACAGGGGAAATGACTACAGAGGGCAAGGGTGGAACCTACCCAAGTCCGTATGCCTATTAAGTGTCCAGAGGTGTTGGTGGGGGCAGGTGTGGTCTCAATTTTTACATCTGGCCCCCTGGGGAGGCAGAGCTCAGCCCCACGGGCAGGTTTTTCTCATGTTCTGTGTATCCTGTGCTCAACTCCCTCCTGCCACACACAGGGAATCTCCCCCTGTCCAGGGGTTGTTGCCCTCTCTGGCAACCAGCAGACAGGAGTCCACTGAGGCAGGCCAGCGGGCAGAGCCGGGCCAGAGCCTCCCAGGCTGCAGCCTCGGGGAGCCCCACTCACCTTGGACTTCTCTTGATGCAGCTCTATCTGGATGTCTGTGAGCTTGGTCCTGAGGTCTTCGTTGGCAGCTTGAAGGGCGACAATGAGCGCCTCGGGCTTCTCGCCCTTATTTCGCCCTTTCTTGGACATGGTTCCTTTCGGAATGGAGTCTGTTGGTGTTTAATTCCTCTCAAGCAGGGGCTGCCATGTTACTGCTGCTTCTCCCGGGCGCGATGGCTCAGCAGCTACTGCGTGCTGCCCCTCGGGAAGGTCTCCTCAGCTGCTGTCCTAGAAGCCCTGGGAGAGGCAGAGACAGCAGTTACCGCTGTGACCAAGACCTGGGCCATGTGCCCGCCAGGCACTCAGCCTGAGCCACCTGTGCGAGCCCCCTCCCAAGAGCTCCCGTCCACTTGGTGCATCAATTTAGGGCCGGCTTTCCAAAGGGCTAGTCTGGTCATGTCAACGCCCAGCTTAAAACCCTTCAAAGACCTATGAATACATGTATCAGTATATCTTTCACATCTCAGAGTGCTCTTTATGCCTGAACCTGCCCATTCTCCTAGCCTCACCTCCTCCACATCACTCACTTATACCCTGGCCGTAAGGAATGTCTTTTTCTGATTCTTCCTCTCTTCCCATAAGGACTTTTCATTTTTCTCCATCCTCTGCCCAGCCTCCTCACATGGTCCTCCCCGTACCCTCATCCTCACACGCTGCCACACAGACAGGTCAGTCTGACTAACCTTTATGACTCCATCAGGTCTCAGCTGGCATATCAGTTCCTCCCCGAAGCCTCCCACCTTACCCACAGGTTAATACATGCCCTTGTTATTCAAGTTCGGTCACCTCCATAATCTGTAAGCTTTGTAAGAGCAGGAATGTGTTTGTATTTACAACTTGCTTCTCAGAATCCATCACAAGACCTGGGACATACCAGGCACTTAATTAGTATTTGTGAAAGGAAGTCACCCATGTGATGACCTATGGTCACCCTACAGAGAGACCCAACTTTAAGAAAATCTGATATATAAAGATCTAGAATTATACAGTGGATAAACTGGGAGAAGTGGGGATTAATTATGCTGAGTTAATTGGGTCACTCACTTATTCATTTAGTCAATAGGCTTGTATATGTTGTGCTAAGTACAGTATGTTGAAATTGAAAGTGTTAGCTTTCCAAGGCAAAAACAACAACAAACCTTTATCCCTATCTACCTATCTATCTATCTATATCTTCATCATAATCACCATCATCTATCTGATAACTGCCGTAAAGAAATAAACACTAGTTGTTTCAAAAATATAGACAAGAACTTCTCCTTCTCAAGAGAGAAGTAAGGAGTAAGGAGGGCTCCCTGAAGACGGTGGCATTGCCTGGAACTTGAGGAGCGGGTAGGATTGTAACAGGTGGAGAAACAGGTGAACCTTGGGTGAAGGAAACAGCAGGTGCCAAGATACAGCAAACAGAAAGCATAGTAACTATTTTGGGGGAAATGAGGGCCTGATTAGTTACAACCCAGGATATGGTTGATGGGCATTAATGCTGGAAAGTTGCCTGGAAATGATAGATTCTGGGAGACCTGGTATGCCATCCTTAGAATTTTGGAACCTTTTATTTATTTATTTATTTTTCAGTAAGTAACAAGGAAGCTGCAGGAGCTCTTGGCAGGTAGATGCCCTAATAGAGCAGTACTTTGGCGTGGTTATTCTGGCGGCAGAGTGGGGGAGAGAATGAAGGCAGGGAGACCAGATAGAAGGCTATTAAACTTGCCAAGGTGAAGGATGATGAAGGCCTAGTCAGAACAGTAGAAAGAGGAGAGGAAAAAAAAGAGATGTATCTTGATTTACAAATTCTTAAATGTGTCATAGGAAGAAGGAGGTAAGAAAAATATGAATACTAAACTGTTAGAGTCAATGCAAAAAAACATGACTAGATAAAGAAGATACTAGAGAGTTTCCCATGCAACCTTTCAGAAAATTGAGTATTGTGTACATCTAGGTGCTTCAGTCCAGAACTAAGGGGAATTCCTGCTGATGGCCCATATGTTCTAGCAGCTGCTGCTCTACCAAGACCCCTGGTATTCAGCCTTGAGGACCATGCTGGGATCCTGGGCTTTCTGCCATTTATCCATGAGCACTGGGGCCATGCCCTTTGGAGAGTGTCCCTAGGGAAAGGGGATAGGCAAAGGTTAGGAAGTTGGATCCAACTGTCTCCAGCCGTCACGGACCTGTCCACCATAGTCCACCCTCGGCTAGATGCTGGAGTTGTCCTTCATGCTTGTTTTGCGCATGTTTCGGAATCATTAAAGTGTATGGCTGGGAGACTTCTAAGTGGTTACCATTCTTTGCTTTTAGAATTGAAATGAATTCAACAAGCATTTATTGAAAATTTGTATGACAAACACCACTAGGCACAAAGATAAGTAAGATAGTACTTAACTCCAAGCAGATTCTGGGTGAGTAAACTCACACGTATACAGTTAACAGGTTTCTCTTCCTCTAGCTGCTCTCTAGATGTTGCTGGTCCCCAGGGCTTCGTCCAGGTTATCTCTACTGGCCCCACCTATAGAGTTATGACTCTCAGTGCTATATCCATAGCCCTGACCATTCCCCAAACCCCAGACTCATGTATTCAACTGCTTCCTTGCCAAATCCACTTGGACATCCAATTGGTATCTCAAACCTAACCTAACTAATACAGAGGTCTTTTTTACTAGTTCCTCAAAAACCTTATCCTTCCCAAGTTTTCCCATATCAATAAATGGCACCAGCACATGCCCAGTTATTCCAGATCTAAGCTTAGAAATCATCCTTTTTTTTTTTTTTTTAATCCCTTATTTCCCTTATCCGGTCCACTAGGAAGTCTGGTTTGTTTTACCTATAAAATATATCTCACTTTGGTCAACTTCTCTCAAACCCTTATGGTGCTGTCACAACACAGAGGAAAGGGCAGTTTGGGAAAAGCTTCCCAGTCACTTCCTGGCCATATCGTCATCTTGAATGAAGAATGGGCTTTTCTAACTGGAGATACTCAAATGGCAGAGGAAGGAACTTGAGAAAAACATGGAGCCACACAAATGATGTATGTAGAGAAGGTTGTGAACTGGGAGAAGAGAGACTGGGGTTAGATTTCACAGGCTCCTGAATAATCGATGATTAAATTTAATTCATAATGATTAGATTTCATTAGGTAGAAATGGAGAAACACAGCAGCCTTTGAATATAAGTGTAATAATAATAAAAGCTTACAGTGACTGATTGCCATGAGCCTGTCATTGGATTCAGCAATTAAAATACTGCTCTCATCTAATCCTCACTAAAAATAGGGGGGGGGGGGGAATAAAATGATTCACAGAAAGATTAAGTAACTTGCCTAAGAGGACTGAGTGGAAAGCTGGTGAGGCCCAGATTCAAATCCAGGCAGTTTGAAACTGAGACCCAAGGTGTGTACCCTGGGCTAGCCTGCCTCATATTTGCATTTTAGAGAGGTAGCTCCAGCAGTGTGATGGAGGATGAGTTACTAAGGAGGGAGAGACTGGAGGCAGGAAATTAGTGAGCCTGCTTCAATGGTCCAGGCGAGAAATAATGCAGCCCTGAATGGGGCCATGGCCATGGGGATGAAAAAGGAGGTGGCAGCTCTGTCACATGGAGACTTTGATGGAATCACGTCCTACTTTTAAACATTACATTCTTCTGTCCCATTGTAAATAACGAGTACCAGCTCTCTGTCATTGCTTGCAGCAAGAATGTGCAAAGCAACAGCCATATTTTACATTTTAATTTATAATCCTTTCAAAAAATATAAAATATGTGCCTGACTTCATATATTTCTAGTCTGGGAATTATTGTGAACTTCATCCCATAAGAGCTGGAAAAAAGAATAGGATTAATAAATTAGACATGTTCAGGAGAGAAAAAAGCATCACAGGAAGTTGAGGATGGAATCAATTTATAGATACCTTAAGGTAAGCAGCTGTTCATACGTATGGCCCTACATACCCCTCTGTTGGAGAGCAACTTTCCAAAGTCTTTTCCAGTTGTGATGGGTGCCTGGCAATCTCATGATTCTCATATATAATTTCACTAAAATGCTTCTGTTGCTTTGTGCTGCCCCCTCCCCGTTTTGGACAGCTTTATTGAGGTATAATTCACATATCATAAAATTCATAACTCAGTTTTTTAGCATATTTACAAGGCTGCACAACCATTACCACAATCAATTTTAGAACTTTTCATCATGCCAAAGAGAAAACCCATACCTATCAGCAGTCATTTCCCATTGCCCACCAAACTCTCCCAACCCAGGCAATCACTAATTTACTTTTTCTCTCCATAGATTTGTCTATTCTGGATATTTTGTATAAATGGAATCATACAATATGTGGATTTTTTTTTATTAACTGGCTTCTTCTACTTCAAAAGAGTCACCCATAATACAGCATGTATCAGTATTTCATTTCTTTTTATTGCTGAATAATATTCCATTGTATGGTTGAAACTGAATTTTATTTATCCCATCATCAGTTGATGGGCACTTGTGCTGCCTTTCCTTAAGCAGTCTGAGGTCAGCCTTCAAGAAAGGCTGCCACATGCAGAGGGACACCACCCCTCAAAGGAGCATGCTCCAGAGCATAAAGGAGAGCTTGAAGGGATCACTGCACACAGATGGAATATTTCTGGGCCACCCTCAGAGCCCTTGTCGCTGATAACATCTGATGTAGCAGATGATCTGGAGGAGGGACAGAAGGCTTGTTCAACTAAGGGCCAATCCTGGTGGGGGGGGGGTGGGCAGGGGGAGACGGCTTCATAACTTAAAAAAACTTGAAGGAATTTTAAGTGATCCCTAGGTTTCCAGCTCTTAGCTGCAATGATGGTAGTGCTAGCCTCAGGCAATGCGGTGAGGCACCAAAGGTGAGAATTTTAGCTTATCCTCTGGTCCTACCCTGTCCTTAATCAGATACCTCCCATAGCCACCAAGGCTGAATTTCTCTGCAACCAAGTCTCTGACAAAGATATCAGAAAATTTAGAGACAGGCTCTCAGGAGCAATTGCATTTTAAAATAAGGACCACTGCTTGAGAGCAAATCTTAATGTAGGAATATATTATCAATGGAAGAGTTATAGTCATCATTCATTCATTCATTCAGTAGACATTTATTGAGGAGGAAATACAGTGTAGTGTTTGAGAACAAAGCTTCCCAAATCTTTGGTCTGGCTGTGTTAAAATCTACTGGAGAGCTTTAGTGATTGGAGCTCCAATCTAGAGATTTTGATATAGTAGCTGCCAGGTGATTCTGATGCACAGGTGTCCCTGAGAACTCCTGGTTAAGAGTATGGACTATGGAGTCAGACAGACCTGAGTTTAAATTCCACCTATGTGTTCAGTAGATGTGGATCTCGGATAAATCATTAGTTCTCTAGCTGTCAATATTCCTCATCTCTAAAATGGGGGCTAGAGGAGTGGGAGTATATAGAACTATCGCTTTGGATTGTTTGACAATTACATAAAAGAATGTAAGAGATCTTCTAACACAGCTCATGACATATGAGAGTTACCATTTATTGAGTGCTTTCAATTTCAACTATTGGCTAAGGTGGTAGAAACAAAATAGCCTATAGGTGTTGTCCTCAAGATGCTTAAATTGAGTAAGAATGACAAGGGATACACAAAAATAATGATAATTCAAGTGTCACACTTATGGAAGCCCTCAAATATTAAAAAGCCATTCATATTCTTGGTTCTCTACAGACTTATTTAGGCACTGGCACAAAACCCCTGAGAGAGAGACCACAGAGAAGGGAGAGTGACATTAACACAAATAGATGAAGCTTCTTTCCTTCCCCACCATGATTTCTCCTCAGGTACCACTTCTTGGAGACTAGAAGTAGTACGCTGCATTTGAAATAATCTTGGGATCATCTGTTCCCAGCTGTAGCCTTTTTATGTCTTTTAGAGTTTAGGGAAACTCAGTGTCTATTTTTTATAACAAAATGTCCAGATTTTAAAATTTCCATTCAGCTGGATAAAGAAAATGTGGTATATATACACAATGGAATACTACTCAGCCATAAAAAAGAATGAAATAATGCCATTTGCAGCAACATGGATGGACCTAGAGATTATCATACTAAGTGAAGTAAGTCAGAAAGAGAAAGACAAATATATATGATATCACATATGTGAAATCTAAAATATGACACAGATGAACTTATCTGTGAAACAGAAACAGACTCACAGACATAGAGAACAGATCTGTGGTTGCCAAGGGGGAGGGAGGTGGGGGGGATGGGTTGAGAGTTTGGAATTAGCAGATGCAAACTATTATATATAGAATGGATAAACAACAAGGTCCTATTGTATAGCACAGGGAACGATGTTCAATATCCTGTGATAAACCATAATGGAAAAGAATATGAAAAGGAATGTATATATATATGTATAACTGAATCACTTGGTTATACAGCAGAAATTAACACAACATTGTAAATCAACTATACTTTAATAAAATAAACTTTTAAAAAATTTCCATTCAGCATCATTCTTTTTTTAAGACACACACTTCAAGATTAAAATCAAGAAATTAGAAACATTTATTAAATCAATTAATCAGTATTTAAATATGATGAATCTATGCTACTGTTCTTTGGTTATAATCCTGGTTGCATAGTTTGTCCAGGAAAGTAAAAATAGCCTAGAAATCCTAATATGATGTCCAGCTACATTTTCTACTGCCTCTCACATCCTAAAATATCACACAATTCTTTATCAAAAATGTGGTCAAGAAAATATAGGCACTATATATTCTATTTATTCTTGGCTTTTCATAGAGGTTAAAAACTGTAAGCATCATTCCCACCCTCCACTAGCTTCTGGCCGAGAGGAGGAGGCAAGAGACTAACATCCGTAAAGAGAAAACGAATTCTAGAATGCGGTGGATGATACAGTTGGTAAATGCTGTTGGGGTAGCTTACAGTGGACTGAGAAAGCATAAGGACAACAGACAAGGTGGCATGTGAGCTGAGCCTGAATGATGGTGATGCTGAATGATCCTGCCTACCTTATTGAGTTCTTACTCTGGGCCAGGCACTGTGCTAAGGTACAACCACTTTAGGTACACAAAATTATCCCCATTAACAATCCCAACTAATCCTTTCAGATATTTACTCTTACTACTTTTTTAGATAAGAAAACTGAGGCTCAGAGAAGTTAACTTGAAAAAAGTTACACAGCTATGAAATGGCAGAGCTGCAACTCAAATATACATCTGTCAGTCTCCAAAGCCTCTGAGCTATAATAACACTTACTGGAAGAAAGAGCAGGATTCCACTCTGGTTGTGGGTAGGCTAAAGAGGTGGCAAAGGCATACAAATGTCAGTGGGGACTTAAAAAAATAGAATCATGGGGTGTAGTGGTTAGAGGCTTGAGATTTGAAATCAGAAAAATTGGTTTTGAGTCAAACTTTCTAGATGTATATACTTGAGAAATTAGTTAAACTCTCTGAACTTCTGTTCCATTACTGTAAAATTTGGAAAGGGATATATTTACCTCACTGAGCTCTTGCAAGGAATAAATGAACTAAAGTGTGTAAAAATGATTAGAAATTATTATCATTATCATTATTATTATTTTTCTAGGACCTAACTATCCAGGAAAAGCCAGCTTAGATTTTAAGGGAAGAAGAAACAATTTATCATTCCTTTGTGTTAAAAGGACGGACTAGGAAAAGCTCAGAGATCCCTGAAAAGACTAAAGCAATTCATGCTTATGCTTTTGGCAAAACGGGACCTGCATTGGCAGGGCCAGTGTTCCCAGGAGTCTTGGCTTTGCAGCTGGTTCTGCCCTAAGCTACAAGACGATATTAATCTTAAGAGTTTCCAATAAGGCTGTTGCCTCTGAATTATGATTTGAAAAGCAACTGTAATATAAAATAGCTAGAGTTCATGTGTATGTAACACTTCTCCATAACTAACATTTGGATATGTCCACTGCACCAAAACCTTGCTAGCTTGTCTAAGCCTTTCCCCCACTTCTTTTCCAAAGATGATGCTTTAGAGTCAGATGTTGTTAGTATTTAAAATGAATGAATTAAACTTACTTTATTCCCAGTGACCTGCAGAGAAATGTTAAACCCTTCTTTATGCAGGAAAACACATTCATGAACTGTGCATTCATGAACCTAACACAGCAATTTCATATAAAGGAGGGGAGCTGCTATATAAGCCAGTCCAATCCTGGAGTTCTAGTTTTCCTATATAAAGGGAATGTGGTGGTGTGGCTATGGGGTCAAAAGACTCTTAACCCTTTATACGTCTGTTAGAAGAAAATGGATCTGAAATGCTAACATTCAACATGGTGGCTATTATGCATCTTCAGGATTGGGATGCGTCAGGCTTGTACAGTTCTTTGTGTTACTTTTTTCCTCTCCTATTCTTCCACCGAATTACCCTCTTTATCACATAATAATAATAGCAATTATTTTATTACTACAAATTATTTAGTCAACAGGTTAAATTTTTCATACGAAAGAATGTAATATAAATACGATCAAAATTTATTATTCCTGATGAATTTGTTTTTTAGATCTCAGGTTTAAATCTTCATATTAGAAATATACTTCATGAAATGTACAATAAAAGAGCTCTCAGCACACATACAAGAGATGTCTAACCTCTTTAAGGGGGGTTGTCAGGAAGGCTTGGTAGAAATGATGTCTAAATTTAAATCCAAAGCAAGTAGGATTCTTCCAGAACTAATCTGCTCTACAAACTTTGTTAATGCAGTTCCTTGTTTGGCTTTCTTTTTCCTCCTCAAATCTCTGGTGAACTCCAGCCTACTCATATTTTGGGGCCAGATCCAATGTCATCTCATATCACTTTCCTTCACACCTCTTCACCCTCTCCTGTGTGGAATAAATTATTCCTTCAATTAGGTTTCCATTTTCACTTTAAAGACACTTATAGTATTCATCACTCATTCCTTAATTTATTGACTCATCAATTCACAAATATATGTGAAACATCTGGAGGTGGGGTATCTGTGCTAAGCAAGAGGGACAGGGTCCCGTCCTTCCCAGAGGAGGAATCAGCGATTTCATGCAGTGTGAAAACTGCACACATGAAAAGAGAAAGGAATCACAGGCATTTTGGTGGTTCAGGAAAGACTTAGGAAAAGTGATATATAACAAAGATCTGTAAGATGAGAAAGAATCAGCCAGCTAAGGGTTAGAGTAGGAACAAAGAATGTTCTAGATAGAGGGAGTACTGAGTAGGAAGGCCAGGGGTAAAAAAGAGTATAAATGATGCTCTGGAGAAAAATATAGGCAAGAACTTGGTGAAAAAAATGGGAAAACTTCAGAGATGAACTTGGAGACGTAAGCAGGGAACAGTTGGTAGAGAACAGTATAAATTATGTTAAAGGGTTTGGACTTCATCCCCAAAGCAGTGTGTAGTCACCAGAGTTTCATACAGGGGACTGACTTGATCACATTCTGGTTTTAGTAAGTCCTCTGGCAGTTGAGAATGGAATGGACTAAAGGGGTAAACACAGATGTAGAAAGAACATTTAGCAGGCTATGGCCATAATTCATTTAAATCATAGTTATTCTTTAGGTGACTGAGTCTCACTTGAGGGTGAAACTGTCTCACTCATCTTTGTACTCATAGTACCTGTCACAATGACCACCACGAAGTTCAATTTAATGAACACTGGTCCAGATCCAAGGAAAATACTGAGAATGAGGAACATATTTCACAATTTCAACAAAGATGATTCATAATACGGTTTATTATGGGAAATTTCCTTTGCTTTGTGCAAGCACCTGAATGGTTGTTTTGATTTCAGGCAAAAGTTAAAGCTTGGTATAACAGTTAAATAAACAATAAAGTTAAATAAATTTTTATTTAAGCCATATTCTGAGATTTCATGATCCTTGCTGTTATTCATCATACTCCCAAGTTTAATTTCACTCAGCACTCAGCACTATTTTTGTGTATGGTGTTAGGGAGTGTTCTAATTTCATTCTTTTACATGTGGCTGTCCAGTTCTCCCAGCACCACTTATTGAAGAGACTATCTTTTCTCCATTGTATATCCTTGTCTCCTTTGGCATAGATTAGTTGACCATAGGTGTCAACTCTGGGCTTTCAATCCTGTTCCATTGATCTATATTTCTGTTTTTGTGCCAGTACCATATTGTCTTGATTACTGTAGCTTTGTAGTATAGTCTGAAGTCAGGGACTCTGATTCCTCCAGCTCCATTTTTTCCCCCTCATGATTGCTTTGGCTATTCGGGGTCTTTTGTGTCTTCATATAAATTTTAAGATTTTTTGTTCTAGTTCTGTAAAAAAGGCCATTGGTAATTTGATAGAGGTTGCATTGAATCTGCAGATTGCTTTGGGTAGTATAGTCATTTTCACAATATTGACTCTTCCAGTCCAAGAGCATGGTATATCTCTCCATCTCTTTGTGTCATCTTTTATTTCTTTCATCAGTGTCTTATAGCTTTCTGAGTACAGGTCTTTTACCTCCTTAAGTAGGTTTATTCCTAGGTATTTTATTTTTTTTTTGTTGCAATGGTGAATGGGATTGTTTCCTTAATTTCTCTTTCTGATCCTTCGTTGTTAGTGTATAGGAATGCACGAGATTTCTGTGCATTAATTTTGTATCCTGCAACTTTACCAAATTCATTGATTAGCTCTAGTAGTTTTCTGGTGGCATCTTTAGGATTACCTATGTATAGTATCATGTCATCTGCAGTGACAGTTTTACTTCTTCTTTTCCAATTTGTATTCCTTTTATATGTTTTTCTTCTCTGATTGCCATGGCTAAGACTTCCAAAACTACGTTGAATAATAGTGGCAAGAGTGGACATCCTTGTCTTGCTCCTGATCTTAGAGGAAGTGCTTTCAGTTTTTCACCATTGAGAGCGATGTTGGCCGTGGGTTTGTCATATATGGCCTTTATTATGTTGAGGTAGGTTCCCTCTATGCCCACTTTCTGGAGAGTTTTTATCATAAATCGGTGTTGAATTTTGTCAAAAGTTTTTTCTACATCATTGAGATGATCATATGGTTTTTATCCTTCAATTTGTTAATATGGTGTATCACATTGATTGATTTGTATATATTGAAGAATCCTTGCATTCCTGGGATAAATCCCACTTGATCGTGCTGTATGATCCTTTTAATGTGTTGTTGGATTCTGTTTGCTAGTATTTTGCTGAGGATTTTTGCATCTATAGTCATCAGTGTTATTGGTCTGTAATTTTTCTTTTTTGTAGTGTGTTTGTCTGGTTTTGGTATCAGGGTGATGGTGGTCTTATAGAATGAGTTTGGGAGTGTTCCTTCCTCTGCAATTTTTTGGAAGAGTTTGAGAAGGATGGGTGTTAGCTCTTCTCTAAATGTTTGATAGAATTCACCTGTGAAGCCATCTGGATCTGGACTTTTGTTGGAAGATTTAAAATCACAGTTTCAATTTCATTACTTGTGGTTGGTCTGTTCATATTTTCTATTTCTTCCTGATTCAGTCTTAGAAGCTTATACCTTTCTAAGAATTTGTCCATTTCTTCCAGGTTGTCCATTTTATTGGCATAGAGTTGCTTGTAGTAGTCTCTTAGGATGCTTTGTATTTCTGTGGTGTCTGTTGTAACTTCTCCTTTTTCATTTCTAATTTTATTGATTTGAGTCCTCTCCCTCTTTTTCTTGATGGGTCTGGCTAAAGGTTTATCAATTTTGTTTATTTTCTCAAAGAACCAGCTTTTAGTTTTATTGACCTTTGCTATTGTTTTCCTCATTTCTTTTTCATTTATTTCTCTTCTGATTTTTATGATTTCTTTCCTTCTGCTAACTTTGGGTTTTGTTTGTTCTTCTTTCTCTAGTTCCTTTAGGAGTAACATTAGATTGTTTATTTGAGATTTTTCTTGTTTCTTGAGGTAGGATTGTATTGCTATAAACTACCCTCTTAGAACTGCTTTTGCTGCATCCCATAGGTTTTGGATGGTCATGCTTTCATTGTCATTTGTCTCTAAGTATTTTTTGATTTCCTCTTTGATATCTTCAGTGATCTCTTGGTTATTTAGTAAGGTATTGTTTAGCCTCCATGTGTTTGTGTTTTTTACATTTTCCCCCTGTAAATTATTTCAATCTCATAGCTTTGTGGTCAGAAAAGATGCTTGATATGATTTCAATTTTCTTAAATTTACCAAGGCTTGATTTGTGACCCAAGATGTGACCTATCCTGGAGGATGTTCCATGTGCACTTGAGAAGAAAGTGTAATCTGCTGTTTTTGGATAGACTGTCCTATAAATATAAATTAAATCTATCTGGTCTATTGTGTCATTTAAAGCTTCTGTTTCCTTATTAACTTTCTGCTTGGATGATCTGTCCATTGGTGTAAGTGAGGTGTTAAAGTCCCCCACTACTATTGTGTTACTGTTGATTTCCTCTTTTATAGCTGTTAGCATTTTCCTTAGGTATTGAGGTGCTCCTATGTTGGGTGCATATATATGTATAATTGTTATATCTTCTTCTTGGATTGATCCCTTGATCATTATGTAGTGTCCTTCCTTGTCTCTTGTAACAATCTTTGTTTTAAAGTCTATTTTATCTGATATGAGTATTGATACTCCAGCTTTCTTTTGATTTCCATTTGCATGGAATATCTTTTTCCATCCCCTCACTTTCAGTCTGTATGTGTCCCTAGGTCTGAAGTGGGTCTCTTGTAGACAGCATATATATGGGTCTTGCTTTTGTATCCATTCAGCGAGCCTGTGTCTTTTGGCTGGAGCATTTAATCCATTCACATTTAAGGTAGTTATCAATATGTATGCTCTTATTACCATTTTCTTAATTGTTTTGGGTTTGTTTTTGTAGGTCCTTTTCTTCTCTTGTGTTTCCCACTTATAGAAGTTCCTTTAGCATTTGTTGTAGAGCTGGTTTGGTGGTGCTGAATTCTCTTAGCTTTTGCTTGGCTGTAAAGTTTTGATTTCTCTGTTGAATCTGAATGAGATCCTTGCTGGGTAGAGTATCTTGGTTGTAGGTTCTTCCCTTTCATCACTTTAAATATATCGTGCCACTCCCTTCTGGTTGTAGAGTTTCTGCTGAGAAATCAGCTGTTAACTTTATGGGAGTTCCCTTGTATGTTATTTGTCGTTTTTCCCTTGTTGCTTTTAATAATTTTTCTTTGTCTTTAATTTTTGTCTATTTGATTACTATGTGTCTTGGTGTGTTTCTCCTCGGGTTTAACCCTCCTGGGGGTCTCTGCACTTCCTGGACTTGGGTGGCTCTTTCCTTTCCCATGTTAGGGAAGTTTTCGACTATAATCTCTTCAAATATTTTCTCAGTCCCTTTCTTTTTCTCCTCTTCTTCTGTGACCCCCTATAATGCGAATGTTGGTGCATTAAATGTTCTCCCAGAGGTCTCTTAGGCTGTCTTCATTTCTTTTCATTCTTTTTTCTTTATTCTATTCAGCGGCAGTGAATTCCACCATTCTGTCTTCCAGGGCACCTATCCATTCTTCTGCCTCAGTTATTCTGCTACTGATTCCTTCTAGTGTCCTTTACATTTCAGTTATTGTATTGTTCATCTCTATTTGTTTGTTCTTTAATTCTTCCAGGTGTTTGTTCTTTAATTCTTCTAGGTCTTTGTTAAACATTTCTCTCATCTTCTCTATCTTTGCCTCCCTTCTTTTTCCGAGGTCCTGGATCATCTTCACTATCATTATTCTGAATCCTATTTCTGGAAGGTTGCCTATCTCCCCTTCGTTTAGTTGTTCTTCTGGGGTTTTATCTTGTTCCTTCAACCGGTACATAGTCCTCTGCCTTTTCATTTTGTCTATCTTTCTGTAAATATGGTTCTCGTTCCACAGGCTGCAGGGTTGTAGTTCTTCTTGCTTCTGCTGTCTGCCCTTTGGTGGATGAGGCTATCTAAGAGGCTTGTGCAAGCTCCCTGATGGGAGGGACTGGTGGTGGGTAGAGCTGGGTGTTGCTCTGGTGGGCAGAGCTCAGTAAAACTTTAATCCACTTGTCTGCTGATGGGTGGGGCTGAGTTCCCTCCCTGTTGGTTGTTTGGTCTGAGGCGACCTAGCACTGGAGGCTACAGGCTCTTTGGTGGGGCTAATGGTGACCTCTGGGAGGGCTCACACCAAGGAGTACTTCCCAGAGCTTCTACTGCCAGTGTCCTTGTCCCCACAGTGAGCCACAGCCGCATCACCCCTCTGCCGGAGACCCTCCAACACTAGCAGGTAGGTCTGGTTCAGTCTCCTATGGGGTCACTACTCCTTCCCCCTGGGTCCTGATGTGCACACTACTTTGTGTGTGCCCTCCAAGAGTTGAGTCTCTGTTTCCCCCAGTCCTGCTGAAGTCCTGCAATCAAATCCCACTAGCCTTCAAAGTCTGATTCTCTGGGAATTCCTCCTCCCATTGCTGGACCCCCAGGTTGGGAAGCTTGACGTGGGGCTCAGAACCTTTACTCCATTGGGTGGACTTCTGTGGTATAATTGTTCTTCAGTTTGTGAGTCACCCACCCAGCAGTTATGGGATTTGATTTTATTGTGATTGCGCCCCTCCTACTGTCTAATTGCAGCTTCTCCTTTGTCTTTGGATGTGGGGTATCTTTTTTCGTGAGTTCCAGTGTCTTCCTGTAGATGAGTGTTCAGCAGTTAGTTGTGATTCCAGTGCTTTCCCAGTGCTACACATTCTTATTTGCAATGTCCTTTCTTTCTAGATTGAAAGTATTTTACAGCTAATGTAGAGTGAGGAGTACCAACTTCATTGGACATGGGGGAGAAATCTCAAACCAGCAGGAAATGATTGTGTATTCAAGGTCAGACAGAGCAAGAAACATGCATCAGAGCCCCTGCCCAAGAAGGCACTTCCTTCATATGTATACTATTATTAAAAAAAAAGAAAAAAACCCAAAAACTGGTATGTAAAATTAAAGAAAAATACCCAGATCACTGGAGGGAGTGGGCTTCAGAGAAGTGTATTTATAACTGATAGCAAGCCTTTCTATTTTAGGTATAAGTGAAACACATATAACTTATGCTATTGTTTCCTTGGTGACTGTTTTCAAAGACCCTGAATTTAAAAAAAAAAACTGTCATAAAAGCACCCTTGCAAAGCGTCAAACATAAGCAGAAATTTCTATATACAGGAGGTGAATAATGTGTACCTGCTATTAAAAAAAAGGCAGGACAATTTCTGTGTTAAGATTTATACAGGTTAATATTACTTGAGTAAAAGCACATAAAGTTTGAAAAAAATAACTTTTGGATATACAATATAGTTCTATTATAAAGAACTGCATTTAATTTACCACGCTCTACTAAAGAGAAACTGGCTATCAATGTCTTCCTTATGTTATAATATGGTACCATGTAGTATAATAAACTACAGAATAATATAGATTATTATTATTTTTTATCATTTAGATTTCTGTTTTGAGTTTTGTCCCAGAGGCAATGTTTAACTACATTTTTTTAAACTGATGGGATCTTGGAAGCAAGACTGTGAAGTTGACTAATGGAAAGTAGTCAACCTAGCCCCAGCGTGTGGGCCATATGTTACAGGAAAATCATTGCAAAAAGCAGATCAGCATCTACCTCTTGAACTATAATCATGTGCAAGTTATCATGTCAGAGTTGAAGATAATACAATATGTATCCGCCAAACAAAGCTGCGTATGCCATGTGCCAAAGGGGTGAGGACACACACACACATACACACACACACAGGAGAACAAAAGGACTAGGAGCACAAGGGCAAGGACTATGTCTCTCTGGCTCCTTGTTGAATCTCAGTGCCTAGTACAGTGCCAGGCACAAAGTAGATTCTGAATAAATATTGCTGAATAAATACATGACTTCACCAAAAGAGAAGGCCTTACAGTTAAGGCTGGAACATGAAGGATGAACAGGAGGGATCAAGGAAAGGCAGAAAAGTAGGACACGTGGAAGGTAAGTGTGAGGAATAAATTGCAGATTACAATGTCTGGTGTGGAAGGTTCATTCTGGGGGACCAATGGATGTACAACTAGAAAAATAAGGGGAGGGTAAATTATGAATGTCTTGACTGCCTAGATACTGACTTTACATTTTGTTTAAAACGTACTGAGAATCTGATAAATATTTTTAAGAGAAGAGGCATGATGCAATGGGCATATACCCTGAGAAAACCATAATTCAAAAAGAGTCATGTACCAAAAATGTTCATTGTAGCTCTATTTACAATAGCCAGGACATGGAAGCAACCTAAGTGTCCATCATCAGATGAATGGATAAAGAAGATGTGGCACATATATACAATGGAATATTACTCAGCCATAAAAAGAAACGAAATGGAGGTATTTGTAGTGAGGTGGATGGAGTCAGAGTCTGTCATACAGAGTGAAGTAAGTCAGAAAGAGAAAAACAAATACAGTATGCTGACACATATATATGGAATCTAAGGAAAAAAAAAAAAAAGGTCATGAAGAACCTAGTGGCAAGACGGGAATAAAGACACAGACCTACTAAAGAATGGACTTGAGGATATGGGGAGGGGGAAGGGTAAGATGTGACAGGGTGAGAGAGTGGCATGGACATATATACACTACCAAATGTAAAATAGATAGCTAGTGGGAAGCAGCCGCATAGCACAGGGAGATCAGCTCGGTGCTTTGTGACCACCTAGAGGGGTGGGATAGGGAGGGTGGGAGGGAGGGAGACGCAAGAGGGAAGAGATATGGGAACATATGTATATGTATAACTGATTCACTTTGTTATAAAGCAGAAACTAACACACCATTGTAAAGCAATTATACTCCAATAAAGATGTTAAAAAAATAAAATAAAGGAAGATTAATCTTGATGTTATATGCAGGGCAGAATGAAACAGAAAGAAACTAGAGGTTAGAGGTACAGATATGAATCCATTACCAATGTTCAGATACAAAGAGATGAAGTTTGGATTAGGATGGAGGAACAGAAGTGCCTTTTTCTTTCCCAACCAAAAGGAATGCTTATTCATCTCACCATCATCATTTTCTTCATCATCATGCAATGTCTTCTCTTAATTGAGCACTTACTATGTGCCAAACAGTGTACAATGCAGCATTTTATGTGCATCCTTCCATTTCAGACTTAAAGCAAGACTATGAGATATACACATTTATTATTCCTTATTTATAGATGAGAGAATTGAGTTGATAGGTCAAGTCCCTTACTCAAAGTCACGGAGCTAGGTAGGTGGCATAGTCAAGATGTGTCCGAGCCTGAAGTGTCTATGGACTAAAACCACTACACTTTTCTCCAACTGGTCTGTGATGTGTGAAGGGTCCACACAAATGCTGACTGTTGGGAAGCAGTGAGAGAGGGAAGGGAACGTTGAAGATGACACCCAGTCCTTGTGCATGGGACTTGGGAAGATTGTGGATACTGTCAACAAACTCACTGGGATGAAAGGAGGCATACATGTGCCGAGAGATAACAAGAGCTAATATTTTCAGGTACTCAGTATAAGCCAGGCACTATGCTAAATGATATTCATTTTCTCATTTAATCCACAACATTATAAGTATTACAGACAAGGAAAAATGAAGCTCAAAAAAGAAATAAACAGCACAGTTAGGACATAACATGGACAGTCTTACTCGAGGGTCTATAAACCTGACAAAGATGCTGTATTAGAAACACCCGTTCGTTTTTAGAGAATCACACGTGAGGGACAGCAATACCATCTTTTTGTTCATGATTCGTTGATCGATTTACCTATTTATAAACTTTACTCCACAATTCATTTGAAAACAATTTCCAAGCACTTTATAGAAATAGATTGCAACAAAATAAGATTTTAAGACATTTAAAATGAAGTAAATAGTTCTTGTGTACACAAAAAGCAATAGTTGAATAGTAACTGTGTAACATATATAAAGATAGGTTTTCAAATAGCGATAGTTTCTTTGAGTGGTAGATGATAAGAGGTCTTAATTTAAACTTAGTAAGGCTTTTCTTCCCCGTTCCCAAGATTTCGGTAATAATTATTGTATAATTTCTATAATCTGAATGAAATAATGTTTCTGAGGGAAAACTGAAGAAGAATTCAGTGAGGAAAGTGGAGCTAAGAGAAATTAAGGGTAGATAACCAGCTGAAGCTACAGGTGAAGCTGGAATACATAGTCATGCTTCTGACAGCACATGATGAAAACTGGAATTAATTCAAGCATAGAGACCGTGTTCCTAAATCTGAAATGCTTCGGACTCTAAAATGCCTCTCCTCTCCCCTGAAGAGAGAACCAGCCATTCGGCACAGAGAGTCCCGGCACAACTGTCCACTCTGCAAATCCTGACAACGGGAATCAACAGGATGGGAACAGGCTCCTTCAAACTGTATGCTGGGCCCCTTCTCGCGAAGGGACCATGTAGTCAGTTAGATTGGAGTTTGAGGCTTTTTTAAAAAAAATCGCAGGTTGGGGGTGGGTCTGGGGAGGAACTTCTTTCTGTCAAACCCTACCTTTCTCAGGGAAGCCTTTGCTGCCTGCCAGCCTCTCCCAAGAGCATCTTACAGACTCAAGAGTACAGAGCACTCAGGGGAATAAACTGCATTACCTATGAAATTAACATCTCACTCTTCAATGTCTCGATCTCTTTTTGCTCCACAGTCAGGGATTTCTCTGGGCCTCTTCACCACTTTACCCCCAGGGCTTAGCATAGTGCCTGACAGTAAAGATTCAAAAGTAAAATGTTTGTTGAAGTAAGTGGGTGGAGCCAGAATGACATTTCCATCGGCAAAAGAACTCTTTAAACCCACAAAATCTTAATGTTATTCTTCCAAAATATGAACTATTATAGGAGGAGGTGTAATTTACCATTGAGTTAATCATAATGTTATTTTTACCCCGTATTAAACTCTGCAGTATATTAATAGTAGCTAAGTACTTAGAAATTTAAGCAATATAATTTCAAATGTAAGCAATTTACATCTGAGAAACACATTTTTTTCCTCAGTATTTTCTTTGGCTTAGTACCTATCCCTTGGCACAGAAACTAGGAATTACAATTTCTCATTTAAGATTTTAAACTATTTCTATAGACAACTTTGTTAGGAAAAGCAAACTCAAAGGCTCAGTTTTTTTTTTTTCTGCACACAGACCCACAAGAAAGATTCTGAGATCCATTATTTCCTCTTCGTATGGTAAGCAATCTTTGATATTGCAAAACCCTGGAGTGCTGGCCTATAATATTCTAGATCATCATAGCTTTTGTACAGATAATTATTATATTTCATCTGCTTACTCACCTCATACTGTGACAGTTGAATACTACTACTACTGCTAATTATCATCATCATTATTATTATTGACCATTTACCACTGCCGGCCACTGTGCTAAGCTGTTTACATGCATTAGATTTTTAATGCTCTGAGGTAGGAATACAAGTCATCTAGTCCAGCCTCAAATGTATGACTTATGAATACTTTTTACACCTATCCCCCCTGGGAGGGGCTGCCATGTAAATAATGAAGTGCAAGTTTGAAAATGTAATGAGTGCTGTAACAGGGAAGCAAACCAGACACTACTGGAGCACAGAGGAGGAGATCCAATTCCCTGGGGAGGACTAGGACTGCTTCTAACAGAAGGGATGGCTGAGCAGAGTCTTGAATGATGAGAGATGATTTGTCATGTGGTTGAGGAAATAAGGAAGAAGTGAATAAATGTTATATGAGAAGATTTAGTAAGAATTATGTATATACCAAGACTATTGATTAACTCAAGTTAGGGGGAGGATGGAGGAGGGACAAGAGAGAATTTGGAAAGGGTTCATTTTTATATCTGATACTAAGCGCATCTCTATTCTTACACCTCATGTAAAACATTAAATTTGGGGGAGGAGGGTTCCACATGCTGAGCTGTAGACTAAAAAATTGTTTAATAATAATGCTATTGAAGGGGCTTCCCTGGTGGCGCAGTGGTTGAGAATCCGCCTGCCAATACACGGGACACGGGTTCGAGCCCTGGTCTGGGAAGATCCCACATGCCGCGGAGCAACTAAGCCCGTGCGCCACAACTACTGAGCCTGCACTCTAGACCAGTGAGCCGCAACTACTGAGCCCATGCACCATAACTACTGAAGCCCATGCACCTAGAGTCCATGCTTCGCAACAAGAGAAGCCACCGCAATAAGAAGTCCACGCACTGCAACCAAGAGTAGCCCCCGCTCGCCGCAACTAGAGAAAGCCCGCACGCAGCAACGAAGACCCAACACAGCCAAAAATAAATAAATAAAATAAATAAATTAAAAAAAATAATAATGCTATTGAAATCTTTCTATATGTCAAGCACAGTATTTACCATTGCACATATAGTCTCTCTCTAAAACATGTTCTTGATGTAGATATAATTTTCCCATTATGCAAGAGAAGACATTAAAAATTCTAAATTTGCCCAACTTTACACAGCTTGTATGTCTATGAGCCATTCATTGATTCAGTTGTTTCTTGACAGCCTATGATGTGTCTGTCAAAATTTAAAATCAGGTCAGCCTGATTCAAAAACATTCATTTTAACCACTACATAGCACTCGTCTCTCCTTTAGGATCAGAAAGGGAGTATCTTTTTTTTCCTTTTTTTCTATCTATTATTAGCTTTAAAACTCTCAGATGAATCAAAAATAAGTCCTGCTCTATAGAAATCAAAGCATAAGGCTGCAAACACATTTCTTGTCCAGGGTGTTTCAAAGATTTAACACAAGGCTGTGTATCATTATTGCAGCAATGCGCTGAGCCCTGATTGAAGTAGTCACTTAGGGCATTTCAGTGATAAATCCCATTTTTCAGGGCACTTACAACCCAGCAGTTAACATTTTTCCTGTGTGAAATAGGGTAAGACAAGGGAGTACTTTACTCCTGCAAAACAGGGCACACAAAATAGCTATTAAGTCTTAAATGATCACATGAGATAGATAATTAAATAAGATGGGATTGGAAGCCTGAATCTAGGGCTGTGGTTGAACAACTTCTTATAGTGTTGACCTGGTTCCTTCAGACAGTCTGACAAAATACAACCAATAGTAGTAAACAGTAATCAGTAATATTTCCCTTGTATTCATTCAGATGGGGTAACAGAGACTTAGTGAAGATTAATGATTGACCTTCATTCAGCCCTGAGCTGGTAAGTACTGATTGGGGAAGATTTAATCCAAGCTGTTTGACTGTAGAGCCCATGTCTTCACTCTATCACTCAGTGCCTCTCTTGGAGGGTGGTGATGAAAATTCCATGGACTAAGGCAGGTGAAGGGTTTAGCAAGGTATGTATCAAATAAGAGCTCTTTTTAAAAATCAGTTTATTTGACAAATGCCTATTTGAACACTTAATAGCTGCCAATCACTGGTCTTGGCACTGAGTAAATAAATGAAAACAGACATAATCTCCAGCTCATGGAGGTAACATGTTAATTGGGAGAGGCACACAATAAGCATGATAAATAAATAAGTACTCTGCTAGATTATGACAAAGTTCTATGGGGAAAAATAAAAGCATGGAAGGTGATGGGAAGTGTCCAGGTAGGTTGCGATTTTAGATAAGGGAAAGCCTAACCAAGCAGGTGTTATTCGGCTAAAGACTGGAAGGGGTGAGCCATGCAGATGCCTGGGCGGAAGCATTCCAGGAGTGCAGGGCAAGTATAAGAGCTCAGCAGTGGGCACAGACATCCAAATTCCAGGAGCTGAAGGAAGCCAGCCAGGCTGGAGAGAGTGAGCAAGCTAGGAAAGCAGCCAAGTTGAGGGCAGGCATTAATGGGAAGGCAGCATGTGCAGACCATGCTGTGCTTTTTAGGCCATTTTACATCGACTTGGGCTTTTACTCAGAGTGAGGTCCCATTAGAGGGTTTGACAGGAGAGGTGCCCTGATCTGACTTGGGTTTTAGCGTCTCACTGACTGCAATGGTAAGAGTAGAAGAATTTTCATAAGAGTGGAAGTAAGGAGACTGGCTTGGAAGCCACTGCAAAAATCCAGCTTAGAGATGGTGGTGGCTTAGGTCAGGGTGAGAGCTGTAGAGGTGGTAAGAGGGACCAGATATAAGCTGCTGTTAATCCTTTCTAAGTTGGTGTTTGGCCAAAATTACAATGAATCAGTTGTTAAACTGAGATGCAAAGTCACATAGGGCTGAATGAAGTATTAAACAGTACGCTAGAGTGTTTATCTCTGAAATTTATTAAGCTCCCACTCTAAGAAAGGCATTATGCCAGGCACTGCAGATGAAAGAGATGAGGGTGACTATCCCCGCCCCTTTGAGAGTTTAATTCTAGTAAGAGGACAATATACCACAGCTATATGTGGAGGCAGAATGTGGCCGTATGCATTCTTCCAATGAATATTTGCTAGATGCGGTTTTAGGTGCTGAAGATCAATAGATAGAATGTAGATAGAAGAGACAAAAATCCCTGCTTTCATGGAGTTTATATTCTAGGAGAGCGAGACAAAAAACGAGCAAGAGAAATATATAAATTATATAGCATGTTAAAAGGTAACAATGAAGGAATTCATAAAGGTCAAACCCATACCTGCACAACACTGTAATAGGGAAAAATTAGGAACAATGTAACATCCATGTGAAAGGAACTGGCTTAATAAAGTGGTATGTCTAGTCTATAAACTAGTATACAATAGTTATAAGATACATAAGTAGATATACTGAACCAATGAGACTAGCTGCCCTTGAAGATATATTACTGAATCAAAAGAGCGATATGATGAACAAAACACAAAGTGTAATTTTTAATATACACACACACATATACCACCATGTGCACATATATGTATATGAAGTCATAATATATTTTGGAAAGACACGGGTGAAGGGATCAAAAAAGCTTCCCACATGCTTCACATCATTTGCTCCCGGGCCTCCAACTCCTCCCTTCTCAGCTCTGGGTCAGTCTGCAGGTCATTCTCCAGAGCTGTGTGGCAGTGTGGCCACTGCAAGATACACTGTGTCATCCTCTGTGTGATAAGCCCCACCTTCATGACAGCTCTGACAATGACATACTTTGATCTGTCTCTGGGAAAGCTGAGACCCTTAGAGTGGACAGGTCAGTCCTGGGTGAAAAAAAAATCTCTTCTGTTTCTTTCCTGTCTCCCAGGATCTTCCTGGGGGTTTGGAGGTAACTGGAGCCTCATTCTGGCCTCTTTCTCTCCCACCTTTGTCACCATCTTCTGGCCCAGTGCCTCACTCCACTCAGCCTTCCCAAGCTCAGTAAATGTGATAAACCACTCCTGCCAACATGCTAGCAGATAAGGTTTGTGTTTACAGACTCTCCCATCCCCCTGATATGTGAGTTTTATTTTAGAAAGGGGTTTAGGAGACACAAGCATTGCATGAGATTTTATATGAGAAAATTAGTGTTACCCATAAACCACGGTACATAAACTCAGTTATTAAAATGATTAATATTAACTCTCCCAGACTTCCTTGGTGGCACAGTGGTTAAGAATCCGCCTGCCAATGCAGGGGACACGGGTTCGATCCCTGGTCTGGGAAGATCCCACATATCGCGGAGCAACTAAGCCCATGCGCCCCGACTACTGAGCCTGCGCTCTAGAGCCTGCGAGCCACAACTACGGAAGCCCGCGTGCCTAGAGCCCGTGCTCTGCAACAAGAGAAGCCACTGTAATGAGAAGCCCACGTGCAGCAATGAAGACCCAACACAGACAAAAACGAATAAATAAATATATAAATTTATAAAACAAAACAAAAAACTCTCCCACCTTTTCCACTGTACACAGATTAAATGTTATTGTTATTATTAACCATCTCACCTCCTCCACAGTAGACAGATTGGGAAATGATACTAATAAATCTCCCCATCCCCCAGCCCTGCTTTTTCTGTCACTGGGAAGATATTTGCATGAACTGTGCTGGGCTTAAAAGGCCAAGGATTTTTAATCTCCCCTGTTCCTAGTACTGCCTAGCATTCTTTCTCCTTTTTTTCCTTTTTTTTTTTTTTACAAGTTTATAAGTTTACAAAGTGCTCGAACATGCTTTATCTTATTTAACATTCACAATGAGACTCTGAGACATACTATGATCCCCACTTTACAGATGACAAAACTGGCCCTCAAAAGCATGAAGTCACTTACCCAAGTTGTTACAAAGCTGGGATGTAACCTAACTCGTCTTCTTCCAAGCACTGTGTTCATGTAACACAACCCAAGCTTGGCCAAACAGACTTTCTGTCCTACAGCCTCACCCGGAAGAGCGGAGTGTTTTTCCCTCTTTCTGCTCAAGGACACAGGAGGTGCTGTTGATTAGTGGGATGCAGAGGAAGGAGCACTGGAACTACAGTGGAGGTGGCCAGGCTTGTGACTGTCCACAGCTGTGTGAGGGGACACCGAGTGGGAGCCTATGTGCTGCACCTGTGCCTCTTGAGTCTGCACGTCCTTGAGTCTGCACATTCTTGAGTCTTCGCTCCTGTGTTTCCCTGTGGATGCATCTGTTTCTGTGTCCTTCTTCCAAGTCATCAAATAGAATGCCCCTTCCTGCCTCAGGACCTTTACACATCCCACTCCTTCTGCAGGGTCCTCTCTTCCTTCAGAGTCTAATGATCTCAGCTCAAATGTAACTGACTCAAGGAAGTTGTTGTAGGTTGAATTGTGCTCCCTGATAAAGACATGGTCAAGTCCAAACACCCGGTACCTATGAATGTGACGTTATTTAGGAAACAGGGTCATTTCAGTTGTAATCACGTTAAGATGAGGTCATACTGGATTAGGGCCCTAATCCAAGGACTGGTGTCCTTTTAAGAAAAGGAAAAATTTACACACAAACACACAAACACAAAGGAGAGAAGGCCTGGACAATGGAAGCTGAGATTGGTGTGACACATCTACCAGCTAAGGAACACCAACGATTGGCAGCAACCACCAGAAGCTAGGAGAGGAGGCATGAAGAGGTCTCCTCAGAGCCTCCAGAAAGAGCCAACTCTACCAATAACTGGATTTCAGATTTCTGGCCTCCAGAACTATAAGACAATACATTTCTGTCATTTTGCCACCAAGTTTGTGGTCATCACATTAGCCCTAAGAAACTACAACAGAAGCCATCCAGCTTTTCCAGAATAGGCCATGCATTTAGTGCATGTTTTCATAGCATCAGCTATTTTTTTCTAAATAGCATTGTATCACAGCTTGTGGTTATAAATTTGCTTTTTTTTTTTTTGATCAATATTTATCCCCCCACTAAAATGGAAGCCCTATGAAAATGGATAGTGTTGCGTTTTGATCACTATAATGAGGTAAAAAAAAAACAAACCCAGAAGTGTCTAGCATAAAAACAGCACGGTATGCAATGAACATTTTTTAAATGAAAGAAAAAGTGAATGAATGAATATATTGATGATTGGCAAGAAGAGAGAATGGCACTTGTAATTTTGGCCTGGGAGTATGGGAAAAGCATCTGAAACCAACACAAAGATCTCTGTTTCTCTCTCAAACTGTCTCTCTTCTCCCTCTCTCAATCTCTGTCTCTCTGATTTCTTGCTTTTGTCAAGTTAGATTAGAACATTTGTCTTTTTAAAAGTCTGTGGGGACTGATAAGATTAACAAAACAGTTCATGGTAACAGGGAAAACTGTCAACACCAATGCTGACGATAAATACTGTAAAACTGTGAAAAAATGAAAACAAATGATTTCATTCTGTAAGTTAGAGAAAGTGGATTTTTTTCACTGTCTTATCAAACAGTACAATGATAATTATTTGTACCATCAATTTTGTATACAATTGAAAATGGTAGATAACTTTTATTTAATGAAAACAGCATAAGTCATATATATTTTTTTCCTATCTTTATGTTAGCTATTTACAAACATCATCACATACTCATATATCTTAAAAAGTACAGGAAGGGCTTCCCTGGTGGTGCAGTGGTTGAGAATCTGCCTGCCAAGGCAGGGGACACAGGTTCGAGCCCTGGTCTGGGAAGATCCCACATGCCACAGAGCAACTAAGCCCGTGCGCCACAACTACTGAGCCTGCGCGTCTAGAGCCTGTGCTCCGCAACAAGAGAGGCCACGATAGTGAGAGGCCTGTGCACCGCGATGAAGAGTGGCCCCCGCTTGCCGCAACTAGAGAAAGCCCTTGCACAGAAACGAAGACCCAACACAGCCAAAAGAAATAAAAAAAAAAAAAAAAAAAAAAAAAGTACAGGAAAATGATGTTGCATAATGGTTAAGGGCAAGAGCCCTGGAATCAGATCCCAGGCTTAAAGATCAGCCCTAACCACTTAGGGTGTGACCTGGGACACATTACTTAACTCCTCTCTGCCCAGCTTTTAATTTCTGTCTCATAGGGTTGTTGTATGGATGAAATAAGCTAATATATGCAAATACATATAAGAGTAATTGGCACTTAGTAAAACTCAATACATTTTAGCATTATTATTACTATTAGACATCTGACAGTTGATGAGACCATGGTAAGTAGTCACTGAGATAGTCTCATCTATTCATGTCATAGCTACAAATTACAAATCATTTTCCGTGTTCATCTTCCAGAATTAAAAAGCAATGAACAAAATAGACTGGTGGATGATGCGTGGGGTTAGGGATGGCAAAGAGATTTTGCAAACACATTTCTTTGTAATAGAAGTACTGAAAGCTTAATTAATCTTTTATTTTTGGCAAGGGGGTAGGGGGCATAAAATGTCAAAAAATGGAATTAAAAATTAATATGCCCTATTTCCATTCTTTTGAAGCAATTAATTTATTTTTATGGTAATTTTTAAGTTCAAATTTTTGCACTTTAGTCTTAGTCCTGTCAAGTCAAAATTTCAAAGGATTGTTAAAAACTCAGGTTAACAGAATGATTTAAATGGTTTAAAGACTCAGAATTATAATTAATTTGGGGGTTGAACTTCTGATCACACAAATCAGATTTCAGTAGAAAATCAAATCCATTAAGCATATCTGTGGTGTTCGCTCCTTCTCAAAGAAATACTTATTTCTAACAACATTTCCATTAACTGGTTTATTAAAGAATTTTATGGCAAATTAATTAATATATTTAAACTGATGATCAGAATAGCCACACTGGAACTTAGCTCTTCTCTTGGTGTCAAAGAAGATCACTCTCATTCCATCTAAGATTTAATGGAGTTGTCTGCTGGCAGTTGCTACCACTTATACTGGAAAAATACTGAGGTTTAAAAAATTCCTTTAATGGTCTATTTTGGCTAGAGAAGATAAAGTTCATTTGAGAGGGATGCCAGCAGCTTGTTATCTTTTAGGGTGTTTCCTATCTTGCCTTCGCGGCTAATTTTGGGATCACATTTCGATTATGGGCAGCTAAAATAGAAACAGGACTCCTCGGTGGGCTGTCTACATCACAAGTAGTCATTACCTCAGGCCAGAACTTCCTGAGAGATGGAGAGGCCATGCAGGAAAATGAGCCACCCCAACAAGATTCCTACAGATCCTATCATTGTCTGGAAAATGGATAGGCTATGCTTGTCAAAGCCACTGTTTTTCATTCTCTCCCACTCCCTCTTTGCGACTGGTAATTTCCATCTGCAGCTTTTGCAGTCTGATGTGTAATTTGGCCTCTCCTGACTCCCTGAATGTGCCTTCATGTTACATCTTCTTTTGAGACTGCATCTTTCTCAAGGTTTTCTTATCTCTTAGTATTGTTCAGATTCATTCTTCTTTGTTGTTGAGAGTCAGAGTTCAACTTTGAAAAAAATACAGTAAAGATGGAAACAAATGAAAAAAAATAAAACATAAGAGAACTAAACTGTTTTGACAGGGATAGAAGTTAAGTTTTATGTCCTCTTGGCCTTTTGACAAAAGTAATGCATATATATGTGGCTCAGAGCTTATCAAATTGTGACAAATGTTGTGTTTGTTTAAGGTTCTACAATAGAGGCCGAGTAACTTGAAGGCATAGAATAAAACAGAAGTACATGCAAGTAAGCCAATTTGTTTTACTGTATGACCATTCCTAGATACAGGACCAGAAGGATTTTCTCCCCTCATTCTCAAATTTAGACTGAGGATGAGTATTCATGATCAAGTTAGAATCATACCAAACTGAAGACATAAATATTAACACTCAGAGCTCTTTTTTTTATTAAAGTATCATTGATTTACAAAATTATATTAGTTTCAGGTGTACAACATAGTGATTCAATATTTTTATAGATTATACTTCATTTAAAGTTATTATAAAATAATGGCTAATATACAATATATTATTTATTTTATACATACTAGTTTATACCTCATAATCCCTACCCCTATTTTGCCCCTCCCCCCGCCCCTCTCTAATAGTAACCACTAGTTTTTCTCTTTATCTGTAACTCTGTTTCTATTTTGTAAATAAATTCATTTCTATTATTTTTTAGATTCCACATATAAGTGATATCATATGATAGTTATCTTTGTCTGGCTTACTTCACTTAGTATGATAATCTCTAGGTCCATCCACGTTGCTGCAAATGGCATTGTTTCACTCTTTTTTATGGCTGCGTAGTATTCCATTGTGTGTGTATTTATATATATACATATATGTATGTGTGTATATATATATATATATATATATATATATATATATATATATATATATCTCAAATCTTTTTTATCCATTCATCTGTTGATGGACACTTAGGTTATTTCCATATCTTGACTATTGTAAATAGTGCTGCTATGAACATTGGGGTGCATGTATCTTTTCGAATTAGAGTTTTCATCTTTTCTGGGTACGTGCCCAAGAGTGGGATTGCAGGATCATGTGGTAACTCTATTTTTAGTTTTTTAAGGAACCTCCATACTGTTCTCCATAGTGGCTGCACCAATTTACATTCCTACCAACAGTGTAGGAGGGTTCCCTTTTTTCCACATCAGCACTCAGGACTCTTATGGAGTAATTTTTGTACTAAATTTGGCAGTTTATAGATAGCTACCAATCCAGTTAAATTAATTGCTCTTTAACACAAGCTTAAACAAAGAAAAGCCTATATATTGGTTGAGAGGATAAAAAAGAAAAGCAAACTGGCACCAATTGCCAGGTTTCCTTCCACACTCGTGGAAATGAGCAGAGCCCTGCAGGGCCCCCGCCAAGTACAAAACAGAGCAGTTAATGATTAGGACAATCGAGTCATAGACTCAGTGTCTGGTGCACACTCCTGAGTTGTTTTACAGATACTATAACTGCCACCAGAGGAAAAAGCTAACTGCATGATGACCAGACTATAGCTATGACTTAAGCTGCTCCATCTTCAGAGCAGTACTGAATCTATGGCTAGCACGATACCAAGAACCGGCCTCAAGAGAATGGGATTAACATTATTGTTCACAATAATCTATATCTTTGTGGGCATCAAAATAATTGTAGCTTGCTCTGCCCGTATATGTAAGTGGGCAACTAAAATTGTCAGCAAAGAGATGTGACAGACCCATGTCAACATCTTCCACTCTGAGAATATGGCACCCTATGTCAGCATGAAGAAGTTACAGAAGACAGATGTTTGCCCATAATCCCATAGAAACGGAATGATGTCCTGACAAGTGGGGATTTGTAAGCAGCTCTTTGCAGGAAACCGCCTTCAGCAGGAAGCCCCTTTCCTTGTCACTTTAGCAAAGCTATATTGTAACTTTTAACCAGGCACCTCCGTAATCTACTCATCTCTGGCTCAAGCCCACCTTTCAAATCTTTTAATCACACAATACATTGCCTAACTTGTCGGTTCTTTCCATAGATTGAAGAAGTAGAAATGAAGAATAAGTAATTGACAGGTGACCAGATCTCTTCTTAGCTTCCCCTTCAGTAACCTCCCGAACAAACTGCGTGACCAAATTGTGTGAACAAGATAACATCTCCAGGAAGATCATGAGGCGACGACAAGCCTGCACTCAGCGGGGGGATGGCAACAACTCTGACCCCCTATCTCAGTGATTAACTGAGATTACTTCCCTGTTTCCTTTTAAAAGTTTCATGGCTGAGCAGAATCTTCAGAGGGGGTTTTGGGGGGACACTGACTCCACCATCTCCCCAGACTGCCGGCATTCTGATTAAAGGCACCTTTCCTGTCTACCGACATTTGTAAGTATGTAGTTGATTTTGTAAGTGGCGAGCAGTGGGACCCCCATTCGATAACACTCCACAAGGCAGAAGACTCTCAAGGATGCAGGGTTTTTTTCCTTAGATTTGAGGCAGGTGAAATTTATGATGGCTTCTCTTAGTCTGCAGTTTGGCTACACCGGTTCCCGTGTTTCTTTAGAGAGAGCTAGATGCACTGGATTCCTTCCTATGGCATTATCTAATGGAAACAGCACTTTCCAACTGCAGCAGCCCTAGCCTGTGCCCAGACATGTATGCTCCTCCCTCGCTTCTGACCTGCAAAGCAAGGCTTGTTTCTTTCTTCTCCTATGTTACAGAAGTGGAGGGTCTATCTTTGTGGGGGCAGGGGGAGCCGAAGGGGAAGGGGAGAGAGAGTGAGAGAGAGAGAAAGCTCAGGGACTTTTTCTTCATTTATACTCATTTAATGCATACTGATTTATAGGAATTGAGGACTTACTTGACTTAGACACAAATTATATAAAATCAAAACTTTTTTTCTGAAAAAGTTATGCAGAATAACACATAGTTCTATTATAGTATATATTTTAAAGCCACAATGGATCCAGTATCTAAAATCTGAATATAATATTATTATATAATATAATTATTATATAATATAATATTATATTATTATTATAATTTGGTTCCATTTTAAAGGAGAGACAAAAACAAAACAATATTCTATGGAGATCTTCCCAATATACAGACTGCTACCTGTCTTAACTTTTCTTGTCCCAACAAAGGTTAGGTAATTACAAAAAGGATGTTAAGACAAATCCCTATGGAGGATGGACAAAATTTAGTAAGCAGATAATGAATGCCAGCCATGCTTAAGACTTTTTTCTATATGAAATGAGGTTTATTGAGACTGACACGTTACACAGCTTCAGGGCATGTCACTCGTGTATGCTCCCTAGTGCTGTGCAAAGTGGTGATATAAAAATATATATAATATGGTCTTTCATTGGTGCACTGTGGTCCCCAGAATAATGACATTTCAGCATTAAAAGCTCTTTGCTATCTGGCCCAAACCTCATTTATCACAGTCTGTGTAATCTAAGATTTGGCTGTAAAGGATCTATTCGCTACCCACCTCTTGCTGAAATTAACCTATACCCTTCTACCCCTCCTGCCTTTGCTCATGCTGTGACCCCCATCTAAGAGAGCAGAGAATATATACACACCCAAGTATTACATATGGTATGAAAAACACTAAGGCACACCAAGTTTGTGCTGCTGGTGAAGGAAATTGAAAGAAAATAGAGCTGGAAAGGTAATTTAGGCCAGTTAAAGGCCTTATTTAGTAGGTCACAGGGTTTGCTAATGGTTTGAATAGGTGCATGACAGGAGCAGAGTTGTGTATTAGTAAGACAAATGCATTTGGTAAGAAAAGTATTGCAATTGTTAAACAAGACAGAATCAGGATCTAACCACATTGGATATGGATAAGGATAGATGTAGTGAGATTTCCAGGGTAAGAAAAGATAACTGACAGACACATTCTGGGAAGTTGTCTACAGTGGTAAAAAAAACAATTAGAGAAGGAGTCTTTTAAGAATAAAACCATGACTAAAGAGAGTGGGTAGAAAGACGAGTGAGGTGGGAATAGGGCTGAGGGGCTTGGGTAATAAAGAGGAATTAAGGAGAATTTCATTTCCATCCATACAGTGAACTAGTTTTCTTGAACATTTTACCCACTTAAAAATTACCTAAAATTTATAGATTAACAACAATAGCAGCATCCAGTAACAGAATAAAAATAGGATGCCAGAAATGTAAACAAATACCACAGATGGCTTTATCCTAGGAACATCTGCCAAAATGTGATGACTCTTGAGCACTGGGGACAGGAAATAAACCCTAGTGTTTGCCACGAGTAAGGCCTTACTTTTTATGAAGGAGACTGTGAAAGATTTCCAAAGAGAACTAAAAATCAACCTGCTCTACCAGAAGAACACTAAGACAAAATGCTTATTTCAAACTTGCTGACGTGTGAAGAAGGGAGAAAACGATTTCCTGAGATGGAACCACAAGTCATCCTTCATGGGGATGTGTGGCCTGAACGTGTACTACCTGTTTTTAACTACTTGTGTTAGGTAAAAACACGTTGGTTGAAAAACCAGTGCTCTAAGTGAGCAGAGAGAAGCAAACTCGAAACCACTTTGTGAAACATACCTTTAACACAGACCTCAAAGAATTACCCCAAATAATGATCCAAGGTAGAAAGTTTACTGAGGAGGAGCAGACAACAAAATCAGACTAACAAAGATTCAAATACTGAAATTATCAGGCATACTACATAAATTATGTATGTTAAAAATACTTTAAAATAAAATAAGGGATTAAAAATATAAGTGCTAGTTATAAAAATAGAAAAATTTTTATAAAATAATGAAAATAACCATATAAATATGATTTATAAAATAACCAAAATTGAACTTTTATACATAAAAATAACTCAAACCTTTAGGTAGAAAAAAATATAGTTAAAAATTAAATTGGGACTTCCCTGGTGGCACAGTAGTTAAGAACCCGCCTGCCAATGCAGGGGACACGGGTTCGAGCCCTGGTCCGGGAAGATCCCACATGCCACGGAGCAACTACGCCCGTGCGCCACAACTACTGAACCTGCGCTCTAGAGCCCGAGAGCCACAACTACTGAGCCCACGTGCCACAACTACTGAACCCGCGTGCCTAGAGCCCGTGCTCCGCAACAAGAGAAGCCACCGCAATGAGAAGCCCGTGCACCGCAACGAAGAGTAGCCCCCGCTCACCACAACTAGAGAAAGCCCGTGCACAGCAACAAAGACCCAACGCAGCCATAAATAAATAAATTTTAAAAAAAAATTAAATTGGTGATGAATATCAGGTTAAATACGGATGAAGAAATATTGAGTGAACTGGAAGATAGAGCTGAAGAAAGTTTTCAATAGCATAAACAAAAAGACAGAGATTAACAAAAAACATATACAAGAGGTTAAGACAAATGGAAGCCAGAATAAGAAAGTCTAATATGTATCTCTTGATATCTCCAGGAGGAGAAAGTAGGCAAACCTGGGGAGAAGTAACATTTGAAGAGGTAATGGCAGCTTTAGAATTTAGCAAGTGTCTTGTGAGGGAAATTCAGCTATGTGGTTGTGTTTCCTCATTGTGTCACTGCTAAAAGCTCTGATCAGGACCAAGCCCAGGGTCTTAGCCTGTAGCCAGAACCAAGAATTAGCAACTCTCCAAGGGAAGACAGTAACTGCAGATCTTCAGATCACCTCTGAAAGTTTCTCACCTCTGTGGAATTTTAGTCCCTCTAGTCTTCCTTGCTTCTGCAGCTCTCTAATGCCTTTAAAATGTGACTTGTGTAACATGTTTGGCTTTTCTTGTTATTTTCAGTGGGAGTATGAACCTGTCATGAATTACTTCATTCTAGCAGGAAGGAAAATTTAGGGAGGCTTCTTTGATATTTAAGCATATTCAACTGGTTAGAGCATTTATGAAGGGCCCATTGTGGCTAAAGTGATAGAGGAAAAAGTTGATAACTGGGAGTGAGAATATGTAGAACCTTGTAGTCTATAGTAAGGATTTGGTTTTACAAGAACTGTAGGAACAAAATATGGTAAGGACCAATGTAATGAATGAAAAAATCTCTAAGGATAGGGACAAGATATTAAGAAGGAATATGATTCTGGGTGGAGGGAGAGGGTATCCTGGGATTAGATTGAAGAAGAAAGCTTGGATCCAAAGACAGAGGAATAAGTTAATTCATTTTGCCATCAGACACTGGTTTGTGGTTGAGTGGTAAAGGCAGAGTATTTTAAAGATAAAGAGAATGCTAATTCTTTATCCTCATCCTCATAGTTAGTGCAAGAAAGATGATAAGCAGTCTACTGGAAAAGTAAGGAGAGAATCTTCTCGTTAGCAAAAGTTAGGCTTCAATGATTCAAAACCTACTGCCCACTCATTTTGCTTGCTCATCATCTCTGCATTCTTCTGGTAACTCCTTCAGGGAAACTCCTTCAGGGAAACATCCCTCTTCCATTCCCAGTTCATATGATTTCAGTAGAGTCAACTGCTTTCCCCCTCTGCCTCTCTCCTACTTGCCTGGCAAAAGGTTGGTACATGATCCAGAACTGACCACAGCAACTGATTCTAGGATGAACACAATTTTGTGTAGTGAAACTCAATTCCAGGACTTTTGATGGAATTATTTTGCTTGAATTGATGGAATGTTTGTCTGGATCAGGTAGTGGCTACCTTGCCAACACAAGAGTTAACACAGAGAGTGCAGTAGAACTCAAGAGGGAGGAAGACTGAGAGTCAGCAGGACAGAACACTGAGAGAGAAAATAGCACTAACATGTCTGAGTGTATCTCTCTCTCCAGACTCTCCATTTACATGACATAATAAATCATCTTTACTGCTTACATCACTTTGAGTTGTGTTTCTGTCTGCTTGCAAAAGAATAACTTCTGACAAATGCACTTGGCAAAATTTGAAATGGATGGAATTTATTTGCAATAAAATAGAAGGTTCATGAGGCATAAAAAAGCCAATCCTAGAATTTCAAAGTAGTATAAAACCCCAGAGATAAAGATGATACTGAGGGAAATGTTTTGACTTGCTCTAAGTTCTGTAGTCAGCTCATGATAGATCTACTACTAAAATCCAGGTCCCCCATACTTTCTTCTCTTAAGAAGAGATGGGGTTGTACTTACCCCTTCTCTCCTTGCCTCCCCCTACTTGGGCTTTTGGTGCTAGAGAGGACAAGAGGAAGAGTCTCCAACATTAGAGGTGGAACAAAGTAAGAGGAAAGGCAAGCAGGGAGGAGGGATTTACTCTTTCTGGGGACTAAATTATCCATTAATAATCAATCAGCTTCTCCATGGAAAATCAACTGGATTCTCTGTGATAACTAACATGGTCATTTCTCAATAGAGAAGCCTGGCTGAGATTTTCCTTCCTTAACTTCTAAACATCTTTGGCTGTCAATAATCATCTGTGTTAATACTTGATACTGCCGACAATCCTGACTTTGAAGAAAGGCTCTGGGGTGGAGTTAAGAAGCTCCTCTGAAGAAACAGCCCTGCAGTGTGACAGTGTGTGCAGGCAGTCAGAGGCCTGCTGGAGCTGTGTTTGTTCACTTCTCCAAAAAATGCAGCATTTATTGGATAGAACCAGAGAGAGAAAACAGCACTAACAACACAGCAGAGTGCGAATAGCAAGGTACAGGCCAACAACCGCACACGCACAAATCAGCTGGGATAATTTTATCTCATCATCTGCTACACCCAAGATGTGTGAATGAAATCTCTTTGAAATCTGCTCATTGGTGCTGTAAGAGAGAATATGCTTTGCCCTAAAGGATAATTGTCCTCTGATTTCTTGATTCCTTGGAATGTCTTTTGCATCAGTTAAGCCCATTGTGAATGTACAGAAAAACGTGTCTTGCTCAAGCTGTGTTTGAACCTCAGAGTTCTTTATGTGAGTTCACTATGTGTGACATCTTTTCTGTACCTTAAGCAGCGGATTACTGGAGCTAGAAGGGAATTCAAAGACTACTTGACTCAGAGACAGTGAATGGTCACTTGGCAAGTAAAGAATATGTTTGAGGAACTGCGTGACATTGGCAAAACCCTCTTCACTTTGGGCCTCAACTCTCAGGTCTGCAAAGTGAGGGTGTTGGACTAAGGGAAACCTACAGTCAATTCCAGGGCAGAAATGCTCTGACTCTAACCTCAGGATAAAGTTTGTGGTTGGGAGGTTGGTCATTCAGTTTGACACAAAGCATTGAAAGAGAGCAAAAGTTCAACCTTATGTGTGATGAAGGACTTGCAATTTAAAATTCCACTTTTTACCTATCAGAAGAAAACATTTTTTAAATGCACTGTTTGGGCATGAATGTGGGGAAACACTTTTATATTGCAGTGGGGGTGTAAACCAGCACCTTTCTGCAGAGCAATATGACAATATATTTAATAACTGAAAATGCATACACCATTTGATTTAGACATTCTATTTCTAGGAATTTATGCTATACATATACTTACACATGTGAGATTACCTTTGTATAAGGATAGTCATTATAGCATTGTTTGTAATAGAAGCAAAACACTAGAAACAACCTAAATATCAATGAGAAAAATTCTACAGTGAAATATCATGCAGCTTTTACAAATAAAAGGTAGCTCTGGCAGAAAAATCTTAAAATACGTTAATAAGGAAAGACTTGCAAAAGTGAATTACCTTAGCTAACTGATTTAAAGAAAAGCTCAAAAGTGATGCTAGCTTTTTTTATCTTCCTTAAGACTTGAGTATCCAGAATGGGTCTAAGGCCAGCAAATACATTCCAATAAAGAATTGACCAGCAACTCTTTTCAGTCAGCACTGGCAAGGATGGGATCTCGGGACTTTGGCTGAGGTATCCATTCATGGTATCTTCCCTTGCCTTATTCCTCTTCTTACAGTTGTTCCCTTACCAGTGATGCTTGTGTGTTACTATTTTCTATCAGAAATACTCACAAACTTGGGACTTCCCTGGTGGTGTGGTGGTTAAGAATCCACCCGCCAATGCAGGGGACACGGGTTCAAGCCCTGGTCCAGGAAGATCCCACATGCCCTGGAGCAACTAAGCCCATGCACCACAACTACTGAGCCAGTGCTCTAAAGCCCGCAAGCCATAACTACTGAGCCTGCGTGCCACAACTACTGAGCCCGTGTGCCACAACTACTGAAGCCTGTGCACCTAGAGCCCGTGCTCCGCAACAAGAGAAGCCACCGCAATGAGAAGCCTGTGCACCACAGCGAAGAGTAGCCCCCGCTCACCGCAACTAGAGAAAGCCCACATGCAGCAACAAAGACCCAAAGCAGCCAAAAATATATTAATTAATTAATTTTAAAAACTAATAAAAAAATAAAAAAAGAAATACAAACGCTTTTTCTTAACACGTTATAGTCACCTAATAAAATGAACACCCCTTAAAAAAACATAACAATTACAATATTGAGTACCTACAATGTGCCACACAGTATGTTGAGAAATTTATATAGATCTTGCCATTTATCAAAAATACTATGATCTACCTAAATATTATCTCCATTTGTCAGATGAGAAAACTTAGGCTCCAAGTGGTTTAATAATTTACTCAGAGAATGACAGCTAGTGAGGGGTTGAAATTAGTGCTTCATTCTTTCTGCTATGAAAGCTTAAGAGTGTTTAGCTCTGTGTTGTACTCCTAGGCCTTCTTTGAGGGCAACTGTATATTTTTCATACAGGAAGTTAAACAGTTTATACAAGGCATTGTGATTTAATTCATACTAATCCTATGTCCCATGCACTGTGCTAAGTCCCTGGCAAGTACAGTCCAGCATTAGAAAGGCCAGAAAGGACAGAAATGGACATGTGCTCTCAGGGATACTGACTGTCCATGTTCCATGTATAATCAGTATTGTTAAATGCAGTGCTTCCCAAACGACAGGCATTTTCATTCTTCCCTCACGATTTTCACTATATCTACACACCAACTATAATATTATTTCATTATTTTTTCTTTAAATCAATTCATTTTTTTCCCTTAAAGTCTATCAATTTTAGCCTCCATCCAAGTAAAACCAAAGTTGTGGTATGCTAGTAACATTTTCTAGTATATGCTACAATAAATACATTGCTACGGGGAAAAAGAAAACAGTCAGTGTCCCATCTAACGATACACTTTGGGAAATCCTGGATTAATGCTAGATGGAGGCAGAGCAACAATGCCCCCCAACGCCCCGTGAGAGTCTCTCACTCAGTTTTATGACGCTGTTGCCACCACAGTTTGGTTAGCATTGGTGCATCCTCCCTGGTGACATATCCCACTCCAAAACGGACAGATATATACATGTTTCATCATGCATTCTCCCTTAAACGTTTGACTCAGACTACTGATGTGGTATGTAACAGTGGGTTTGTGATACTGAATTTGTGATGAGTCAATGTTTGATATGTAAATCAGGTCACAAATAGTAAGTAAAGAGTCTTCTTTAGAAAAATGGAATTGTAACAAGATGTTGTTGGCAAGGAGTCATAATCTGAACCAAATGCTTCCACAGAACAGAACTTGGGCTGTTCTGATGTAGGCTACATTGACTAGTCTGAGGAAAGTCAGAAAAAAGCTTAAGCTGAGGATGATTTCTGAGCAAGGTTTCCTAAGACTGTAAGTCAGAGAGAAGGGAGTTTTAAATATATATTATATACATATCAACAAATATTTCCTTAGGAGACATTCTTGGAAGTGTGTGATTATTGAGTCAAAAAGTATGAAAATACTTTTCACATTTAAATACACATGGTGAAACGTGTATCTAGCATGTGGACCCTAGCCGCAAACGAGGATTCAAGTGACAATGGAAGGAGACTGTCAGCTTGAAAAGAATAAACTGAAAACAAAATAAAATAAAATAAAAAAAAGGAATGTGGACCAAAGAAAGATTCACATTTCCCCCAACACGGGGTTTCAGACATTGATTCTCAAACCTTGAAGAGAATTAGTATCACCTGGGGTGGGGGGTTGGGAGGTGGTTGTTAGGCTCCACCCCCTACAAATTCTGAATCCAGAGCTCTCGGGTGAGAATGGGGAATCTCATCTTCAGCGAGCTCCCAGGTGATTCTGATGCACCCCACATTTCAAAACTCTGACTTAACTGACAGCTAATCATGTGGGAGGTGGAACAAGCTGGAATTATGATTGCCGACACTTAGTTTAATTATGATTAGCTTAGTAATCAATCTGCAAAATAAATAGCTCTTAAAACTTATTATTTTTCATTCACAGTTTTAACTCCTGTTCCTTCCATTCTAATATGAACTCCCCCTGCCCTCACAATACAATGTTCCTGAAACTGAGATGCTTCTTACAATCGACATTTTTTTTTCTCATGAAAAGATGTTAGCAAATCAGTGTTAATGTAATACAGTGAACTGTGTCTTAATCAAAGAAATACAACATTTGCAGTGACCTCAAAGGTCCATGCTGGGAGGCCATCTGTAATGTTGTGGATTCCTAGGTTTGAATCATGAGTACCCTGAAAGCAGTGTGGAGCTGAGGTGAGTGGTGAGTGAACCTGGGTGACTGCCCAAGGTCCCAAGCAGCCCTTCTGCTTAGCAATGCAGTGACTCTCCTGAAGCAGTGAAGCCCGTCATCACCTCAACAACAGCACATTTTGTTTCCTTGTGAAAATCAGCCCTCAAATACTGCCAGTGGTTGGTATGGGTGATGGGTGTAGAAAGGCCTAAGAATGATCTTTTAATCTAAAAAGAGGTATTTTGAAAAACTTGAGGAGCTGAGCTGTGGCAGCAGATAAGACCTATCAAATGAATGATATAAATAGTTTAGATTCATGGAGTTGTCCAATGTTTAAATGATATTTTAAGACTGTGTAATGAAAACTTAATTACATTAGGAGAGTTGAGACGATCTCACTTTTTTTCTGAGAACGTTAAGGATCTACATTACGAAACTTATATATACTTGCATGTATGTATTTGTGTATAAAAATACACACACAAGAGACAGAGAAAGGTAGATACTGTATGATCTTACTTATTTGTGGAATCTATAAAATCCAAACTGACAGAAACAGAGATCAGAATGGTGGTTGCCAGAGGTGGGGGTGGAGGATGGAGGGTGGGCAAAATGGGTGAAGGTGGTCAAAAGGTACAAAGTTCCAGGTATAAGATATAATATACAGCATGGTGACTATGGTTAACAAGACTGTATATTTGGAAGCTTCCAAGAGAATAGATCTTAAAAGTTCTTATCACAAGGGGAAAAAATTGTAGCTATGTGAGGTGATGGAATTTGACTAAACTTACTGTGACAATCATTTTGCAATATATGCACCTATCAAATCACATTGTTCACCTTAAACTTATACAATGTTACATGTCAATTATATCTCAGTAAAACTGGGGAAAAAATTTAAATTGTACACAGAAGAAAAAAAGAAAATATACATACAAACAACCCCCCAAATATTTATGTACACATCTATAATTATTTATATATATACACATGCCTACAATTACACATATATAAATATTTCTATACATACGCACATGGATCTACATACGTATCTCTATATAAATATGTACATATATACTGATATATATAGTATGCATTACAAGATATTTTAAAAATGCAATTAAGTATTTTCTGTGGTCTATTGTAACTGAGCAAGTCACATATTAATGACTTACTCCGAAGTCAATTTAAAGTAAATTGGGGACTTCCCTGGTGGTCCAGTGGGTAAGACTCCACGCTCCCAATGCAGGGGGCCCAGGAACTAAATCCCGCATGGATGCCACAACTAAGAGTCTGCATGCCGCAATTAAGAAGTCCACGTGCCGCAATGAAGATCCCACATGCTGCAACTAAGACACAGTGCCGCCAAAATAAATAATAAATAAATAAATATTAAAAAGAAATAAATGGGAGGTGAAAATATTATTCTAGTCTTTCTTTTCTTGTTCTCCTGCTTGTACTTTTTTCTTAAGGTCACATCATACTCTGCGTTGTACTTCATTTATCACTGTGCCTGCCTCAGCTCTCCGTTAGACTACAAATTATCTAAAGGCAATGCTACTCTACTAGTCTTCGAATCCTTCAGTGCCTAACAGAGTGATCTGCATATAACAGAGGCTTAATAAAATCTGAAGGAGTACTAAACGAATAGATGACTCAGGAAACACAAGCTCCATTCTGAGCTCTTTTATTAATTACCTTCTTAAACTTAAGCAAGTCATTTAATTTCCTTGGAATCCAGTTTACTCACTCTTACAATTACAGAATTGGTTTAGTTAGCCTCCAAGGGATCTTGGAGATTTGTTTTGTTTCACATATTTTAAAAATTTCAAAAACTATTATAAGTGCTCCATAACACTATGGAGATTATATAGATTCTGCTGTGACACACAACTTTATCATTTCTTCCATTAAATATATTAGCTATCAACAAAAGAAAAATCAAGTAAAATATCTAAAACCAACAGGTATGCACTGCATATACAGTGAAGTGTCAAGGAAAAGTAAAAAATACAATTTGTGTTCTTTTGTGAGTAGCTTATTTCACTTAAACATCAGAAATCCTAGAATCTAGCCTGAGTTTTGCCATTTACTAGCTGGGTGACCTTCAGAAACAAGTCAATTGAATTCTAAGGCTCCATTTCCTGCTCTGTAAAATAAAGATGATACCGGCTTTATCTCATTCTTAGGGTTGTTGTGAGGTCCATTAAGATAATATATGTGAAAGCAGTTTATATAGTGCTGTACGAATGAAGGTTGTAGTTTTATACCTCGATACCAATGTTTTGATGATATTCAGCTATATATTATCATGGCACAATGAATTCAAAATGCACCAAGGCTCTGCTAAAGAGAAACATAAAAAAACTAAAATGATAGATGTGACAGGAGGCAGCTCTGAAAACTTAATTACATTATGCAAATGTAAGGTAATGTTATTATTTTATATCTTGATGCAGATTTCTGAATCAGTTACAGGGACACATTCCAAGTAGTAAATGACTAGGTAACAAATTAATGTATCTGAACAGAGAGGAATAGAAATCTTTATACTATTTCTTAAAAAGTCTCAATTAGTCTCTCCAATCTTTCTGAAAATTATTCACTAATGTCGAAAAGATAACATGTTAAATGACAACATTCTGTGACAGTAGAGACATAAATGGATCTACCTTTAAAAATAACTTTTTTTTCTTCTGCAACTTACATTTTTTATTGAAGTATAGTTGATTTATAATGTTGTGATAATTTCTGCTGTGCAGCAAAGTGATTCAATTATACATATATATATATATTCTTTTTCATATTCTTTTCCATTATGGTTTATCACAGGGTATTGAATATAGTTCCCCATGTTATACAGTAGGACCTCATTGTTTATCTATTCTATATATAATACTTTGCATCTGCTAATCCCAAACTCCCAATCCATCCCTCCCCCACTCTCTCTCTGCCTTGGCAACCACAAGTCTGTTCTCTATGTCTGAGTCTGTTTCTGTTTGGTAGATAAATTCATGTGTCATATTTTAGATTTCACATATAAGTAATATATGGTATTTGTCTTTCTCATTCTGACTTACTTCACTTAGTATGATAATCTCTAAGTCCATCTATGTTGCTGTAAATGGCATTATTTCATTCTTTTTTATGGCTGAGTAGTATTCCATTGTATATATATATCAATACCACATCTTCTTTATCCATTCATCTATCAATGGACATTTAAGTTGTTTCCATGTCTTGGCTATTGAAAAATAACTTTTCTTATTTTTATTTTCAGAGGGACTTTGAGAACATGGGCTTGATGGCAAAAGAGAATATGACTATTACTGCCAAGAAATAGATGTCTGTGCCTAATACAAGGGGAACAAACCCAGAGCCTGCAATTTCCTAGAGTCATAATGAGGTAGTTCCCAGTCCATAGAAGTAATGATAAAATGGTATATACTCTATTCATTTACTCATTTATTAGTTCACTCAACAAATATTTATTTTGCTCTGGGTACTGTGATTGGAAGTGGGGACTAAGTAGTGAATAAAAAGGATGGGGTTCTTTCTTTCCCAGACTTTTCAATCAGGCAGAGAAAACAAATGTTTAAAGAACATGGACCAGGGTAGTATGTCTCTAAGAAGGCAAAGAGCTTAAAGAGACAGATACTTATGGGAATTGGGGGCAACCTAATTTTATTAAGCTTCAGTTTCCTCATGGAAAAAAATGGAAGAGTGTTATCACCAACATTATGAGTATTTTGGAAGATTAAATGAAACAATGGGTATAAATCATAGTGTGCGATACATAGTAAATTCTTGCTAAATGGCAGACTTTAAGGTGTTGATAAAGATGTCTTTACCAGCTATACAACTTTGAACAGTTTGAATAGACTTTATTTATGCCATGCTGGAACATTCTACAAGGAACCTTACCTTATTCATAATTCAGATCTCTAAAATGTATGACATGTTGCACTTGGAACTTGGTTTTCTTTTTTTTTTTTTTTAGAAATATTGGATTAGCTTTTTTTTTTTTTTAACATCTTTATTGGAGTCTAATTGCTTTACAATGGTGTGCTAGTTTCTGCTTTATAACAAAGTGAATCAGCTATACATATACATATATCCCCATAAGTCTTCCCTCTTGTGTCTCCCTCCCACCCTCTCTATCCTACCCCTCTAGGCGGTCACAAAGCACCGAGCTGATCTCCCTGTGCTCTGCAGCTGCTTCCCACTAGCTATCTATTTTACATTTGGTAGTGTATATATGTCCATGCCACTCTCTCACTTCATCCCAGCTTACCCTTCTGCCCACCATGTCCTCAAGTGCATTTTCTATGTCTGCATCTTTATTCCTGTCCTGCCCCTAGGTTCTTCAGAACCTTTTATTTATTTATTTTTTAGATTCCATATATACGTGTTAGCGTACGGTATTTGTTTTTCTCTTTCTGACTTACTTCACTCTGTATGACAGACTCTAGGTCCATCCACCTCACTATAAATAACTCAATTTTGTTTCTTTTCATGGCTGAATAATATTCCATTGTTTATATGTGCCACATCTTCTTTATCCATTCATCTGTCGATGGACACTTAGGTTGCTTCCATGTCCTGGCTATTGTAAATAGAGCTGCAATGAACATTGTGGTACATGACTCTTTTTGAATTATGGTTTCTCAGGGCATATGCCCAGTAGTGGGATTGCTGGGTCGAATTGTAGTTCTATTTTTAGTTTTTTAAGGAACCTCCATACTGTTCTCCATAGTGGCTGTATCAATTTACATTCTCACCAACAGTGCAAGAGGGTTCCCTTTTCTCTACACCCTCTCCAGCATTTATTGTTTGTAGATTTTTTGATGATGGCCATTCAGACCGGTGTGAGATGATACCTCATTGTAGTTTTGATTTGCATTTCTCTAATGATTAAGGATGTTGAGCATTCTTTCATGTGTCTGTTGGCTATCTGTATATCTTCTTTGGAGAAATGTCTATTTAGGTCTTCTGCCCATTTTTGGATTGGGCTGTTTGTTTTTTTGTTATTGAGCTGCATGAGCTGCTTGTAAATCTTGGAGATTAATCCTTTGTCAGTTGCTTCATTTGCCAATATTTTCTCCCATTCTGAGGGTTGTCTTTTGGTCTTGTTTATGGTTTCCTTTGCTGTGCAAAAGCTTTTAAGTTTCATTAGGTCCCATTTGTTTATTTGTGTTTTTATTTCCATTTCTCTAGGAGCTGGGTCAAAAAGGATCTTGCTGCGATTTATGTCATAGAGTGTTCTGCCTATGTTTTCCTCTAAGAGTTTGATAGTGTCTGGCTTTACACTTAGGTCTTTAATCCATTTTGAGTTTATTTTTGTGTATGGTGTCAGGGAGTGTTCTAATTTCATTCTTTTACATGTAGCTGTCCAGTTTTCCCAGCACCACTTATTGAAGAGGCTGTCTTTTCTCTGTTGCATATTCTTGCCTCCTTTATCAAAGATAAGGTGACCATGGGTGCATGGGTTTATCTCTGGGTTTTCCATCCTGTTCCACTGATATATATTTCTGTTTCTGTGCAAGTACCATACTGTCTTGATTACTGTAGCTCTGTAGTATAGTCTGAAGTACAGGAGCCTGATTCCTCCAGCTTCATTTTTCTTTCTCAAGATTGCTTTGGCTATTCGGGGTCTTTTGAGTTTCAATACAAATTGTGAAATTTTTTGTTCTAGTTCTCTGAAAAATGCCATTGGTAGTTTGACAGGGATTGCATTGAATCTGTAGATTTCTTTGGGTAGTATAGTCATTTTCACAATATTGATTCTTCCAGTCAAAGAACATGGTATATCTCCCCATCTGTTTGTGTCATCTTTGATTTCTTTCATCAGTGTCTTATAGTTTTCTGCATACAGGTCTTTTGTCTCCATAGGAAGGTTTATTGCTAGGTATTTTATTCTTTTTGTTGTAATGGTGAATGGGATTGTTTCCTTAATTTCTCTTTCTGATCTTTCTTTGTTAGTGTATAGGAATGTAAGAGATTTCTGTGCATTAATTTTGTATCCTGCTACTTTACCAAATTCATTGATTAGCTCTAGTAGTTTTCTAGGAGCATCTTTAGGATTCTCTATGTATAGTATCATGTTATCTGCAAAAAGTGACGGTTTTACTTCTTCTTTTCTGATATGGATTCCTTTTATTTCTTTTTCTTCTCTGATTATTGTGGCTAAAACTTCCAAAACTATGTTGGATAATAGTGGTGAGAGTGGGCAACCTTGTCTTGTTCCTGATCTTAGTGGAAATGGTTTCAGTTCTTCACCATTGAGAACGAGGTCGGCTGTGGGTTTGTCATACATGGCCTTTATTATGTTGAGGTAACTTCCCTCTATGCCCACTTTCTGTAGAGTTTTTATCACAAATGGGTGTTGAATTTTGTCAAAAGCTTTTTCTGCATCTATTGAGATGATCATATGGTTTTTCTCCTTCAATTTGTTAATATGGTGTATCACATCGATTGATTTGTTTATATTGAAGAAGCCTTGCATTCCTGGGATAAACCCCACTTGATCACGGTGTATGATCCTTTTAATGTGCTGTTGGGTTCTGTTCACCAGTATTTTGTTGAGGATTTTTGCATCTATGTTCATCAGTGATATTGGCCTGTAGTTTTCTTTTTTTGTGACAACATTGTCTGGTTTTCTTATCAGGGTGATGGTGGTCTCGTAGAAAGAGTTTGGGTGTGTTCCTCCCTCTGTTATGTTTTGGAAGAGTTTGAGAAGGATAGGTGTTAGCTCTTCTCTAAATGTTTGATAGAATTTGCCTGTGAAGCTATCGGGTTCTGGGCTTTTGTTTGTTGGAGGATTTTTAATCACAGTTTCAATTTCAGTGCTTGTGATTGGTCTGTTTATATTTTCTATTTCTTCCTGGTTCAGTTTTGGAAGGTTGTGCTTTTCTAGGAATTTGTCCATTTCTTCCAGGTTGTCCATTTTATTGGCATAGAGTTGCCTGTAGTAATCTCTCATGATCCTTTGTATTTCTGCAGTGTCAGTTGTTACTTCTCCCCTTTCATTTCTAATTCTAGTGATTTGAGTCTTCTCCCTTTTTTTCTTGATGAGTCTGGCTAATGGCTTATCAATTTTGTTTATCTTCTCAAAGAACCAGCTTTTAGTTTTATTGATCTTTGGTATTGTTGTCTCCATTTCTTTTTCATTTATTTCTGCTCTGATTTTTATGATTTCTTTCCTTCTGCTAACTTTGGGGTTTTTTTATTCTTCTTTCTCTAATTGCTTTAGGTGTAAGGTTAGGTTGTTTATTTGAGATTTTTCTTATTTCTTAACGTAGCATTGTATCAGTATAAACTTCCCTCTTCGAACGGCTTTTGCTGCATCCCATAGGTTTTGGGTCATCGTGTTTCTAGGTATTTTTTGATTTCCTCTTTGATTTCTTCAGTGATCTCTTGGTTTTTTAGTAGTGTATTGTTTAGCCTACATGTGTGTGAATGTTTTACAGATATTTTTCCTGCAATTGATATCTAGTCTCATAGCATTGTGGTCGGAAAAGATACTTGATACGATTTCAATTTTCTTAAATTTACCAAGGCTTGATTTGTGACCCAAGATATGATCTATCCTGGAGAATGTTCCATGAGCACTTGAGAAGAAAGTGTATTCTGTTGTTTTTGGTTGGAATGTCCTATAAATATCAATTAAGTCCATCTGGTTTAATGTATCATTTAAAGCTTGTGTTTCCTTATTTGTTTTCATTTAGGATGATCTGTCCATTGGTGAAAGTGGGGTGTTAAAAGTCCCCTACTATTATTGTGTTACTGTTGATTTCCCCTTTTATGGCTGTTAGCATATGTCTTTTGGTGGGAACATTTAATCCATTTACATTTAAGGTAGTTATCAATATGTATGTTCCTATTACCATTTTCTTAATTATTTTGGGTTTATTATTGTAGGTCTTTTCCTTCTCTTGTGTTTCCTGCATAGAGAAGTTCCTTTAGCATTTGTTGTAAAGCTGGTTTGGTGGTGCTGAATTCTCTTAGCTTTTTGTCTGTAAAGGTTGTAATTTCTCCATTGAATCTGCTGTATAGATCTACAGATCCTTGGTGTGTAGAATACTCTTGGTTGTAGGTTTTCCCCTTTCATCACTTTAAATATGTCCTGCCACACCCTTCTGGGTTGTAGAGTTTCTGCTGAGAAATCAGCTGTTAACCTTATGGGGATTCCCTTGTATGTTATTTGTTGCTTTTCCCTTGCTGCTTTTAATATTTTTTGTTTGTATTTAATTTTTGCTAGTTTGATTAATACATGTGATTGGCATGTTTCTCCTTGGATTTATCCTGTATGGGACTCTCTGCGCTTCCTGGACTTGATTGACTATTTCCTTTCCCATGTTAGGGAAGATTTCAACTATAATCTCTTCAAATATTTTCTCAGTCCCTTTCTTTTTCTCTTCTTCTTCTGGGACCCCTATAATTCGAATGTTGGTGCATTTAATGTTGTCCCAGAGGTCTCTGAGACTGTCCTCAATTCTTTTCATTCTTTTTTCTTTATTCTGCTCTGCAGTAGCTTTTTCCACTATTTTATCATACAGGTCACTCTGTTCTTCTGCCTCAGTTATTCTGCTATTGATTCCTCCTAGAGAATTTTAAATTTCATTTATTGTATTGTTCATCATTGTTTGTTTGCTCTTTACTTGTTCGCGGTCCTTGTTAAACATATCTTATATTTTCTTCATTCTATTTCCAAGATTTTGGATCACCTTTACTATCATTACTCTGAATTCTTTTCCAGGTAGACTGCCTATTTCCTCTTCATTTGTTTGGTGTGGTGGGTTTTTACTTTGCTCCTTCATCTGCTGCATATTTCTCTGTCTTCTCATTTTGCTTAACTTACTGTGTTTGGGGTCTCCTTTTCGCAGGCTGCAGGTTTGTAGTTCCCATAGGTTTTGGTATCTGCCCCCAGTGGGTAAGGTTGGTTCAGTGGGTTGTGTAGGCTTCCTGGTGGAGGGGACTAGTGCCTGTGTTCTGGTGAATGAGGCTGGATCTTTTCTTTTTGCTGGCAGGATCACGTCTGATGGTGTGTTTTGGGGTGTCTGTGAACTTACTATGATTGTAGGCAGCCTCTCTGCTAGTGGGTGGGGTTGTGTTCCTGCCTTGCTAGCTGTTTGGCATGGGGTGTCCAGCACTGGAGCTTGTTGATCATTAAGTAGAGCTGGGTCTTAGCGTTGAGATGGAGATCTCTGGGAGAGCTTTCGCCATTTGATATTATGTAGGGCCGGGAGGTCTCTGGTGGACCAAAGTCCTGAACTCGGCTCTTCCACCTAAGAGGCTCAGGCCTGACACCTGGCCGGAGCACCAAGACCCTGTAAGCCACACAGCTCAGAAGAAAAGGGAGAAAAAAAAAGAACGAAAGAAAAAAAAAATCAATAAAATAAATAAAGTTAGTAAAAAATTATGAAAAATAAAAAAATTAAAAATAATAAAAAAAAGAAAGAAAGAAGAGAGCAATCAAACCAATAAACAAATCCACCAATGATAGCAAGTGCTAAAAACTATACTAAAAAAAAAAAGGAAAAAAATTAAAAAGGACAGACAGAACCGTAGGACAAATGGTAAAAGCAAAGCTATACAGACAAAATCACACAAAGAAGCAGACACATACACACTCACAAAAAGAGAAATAGGAAAAAAAAATATATATGTATATATATATTAAAAAAGGAAGAGAGCAACCAAATCAATAAACAAATCTACCAATGATAATAAGCTCTAAATTCTAAAGAAAGGTAAACATAAAACCAGAAACAAATTAGATGCAGAAAGCAAACCCCAAGTCTACTGTTGCTCCCAGAGTCCACCACCTCAATTTTGGTATGATTTGTTGTCTATTCAGGTATTCCACAGATGCAGGGTACAGCAAGTTGATTGTGGAGATTTAATCCACTGCTCCTGAGGCTGCTGGGAGAGATTTCCCTTTCTCTTCTTCACACAGCTCCTGGGGTTCACCTTTGGATTTGGCCCCGCCACTGCGTGTAGGTCGCCTGAGGGCATCTGTTCTTCGCTCAGACAGGACGAGGTTAATATAGCAGCTGATTCGGGGTCTCTGGCTCACTCAGGCCTGGTGGAGGGAGGGGTACGGAATGCAGGGCGAGCCTGTGGCGGCAGAGGCTGGTGTGACGTTGCAACAGCCTGAGGTGCCGTGTGTTCTCCTGGGGAAGTTGTCCCTGGATCATGGGACCCTGGCAGTGGTGGGCTGCACAGGCTCCCAGGAGGGGAGGTGTGGATAGTGACCTGTGCTTGCACACAGGATTCTTGCTGGTTGCAGCAGCAGCCTTAGTGTTTCATGCCCGTCTCTGGGGTCCGCGCTGATAGCCGTGGCTCACGCCCATCTCTGGAGCTCATTTAGGCGGTGCTCTGAATCCCCTCTCCTCTCGCACCCCGAAACAATGGTCTCTTGCCTCTTAGGCAGGTCCAGACTTTTTACTGGACTCCCTCCTGGCTAGCTGTGGCACACTAGCCCCCTTCAGGCTGTGTTCACGCAGCCAACTCCAGTCCTCTCCCTGGGATACGACCTCTGAAGCCCGAGCCTCAGCGCCCAGCCCCCACCTGTCCCAGCAGGTGAACAGACAAGTCTCTTGGGCTGGTGAGTGCTGGTCGGCACCGATCCTCTGTGTGATCCTCTGTGCGGGAGGAGTCTCTCTGCTTTGCCCTCCACACCCCTGTTGCTGCACTCTCCTCCGTGGCTCCGAAGCTTCCCCCCTGCCCATCCCCCGTCTCCGCCAGTAAAGGGGCTTCCTAGTGTGTGGAAACTTTTCCTCCTTCACAGCAGGTGAAGGTCCTGTCCCTATTCTTTGTCTCTCTTTCTTCTTTTTTCTTTTGCCCTACCCAGGTACGTGGGGAGTTTCTTGCCTTTTGGGAAGTCTGAGGTCTTCTGCCAGCATTCAGTAGGTGTTCTGTAGGAGTTGTTCCACATGTAGATGTATTTTTGATGTATTTGTGGGGAGGAAGCTGATCTCCACATCTTACTCCTCCGCCATCTTGAAGCTCTCTGGAACTTGGTTTTCTGATCCAAGCTTCTGAGTTCTGACCTTTGGCTTTGTCTCAGGTCTCTAACTTCACACCTACCCTCAGACCTATGTCTGAAACAGCCTCTCCTGTTCTGGACTTCCCTTCTTGGCTACAATCCACACTCATCTGCAGAAGCTATGTTTCCTACCTACTCCAGATAATAACTGCCTGGACTCCTAGGATCAAGATTCCCACCTGGTCTGCCCCATCCTGAGGAAGGTATTTAGTGAATTTTATTTGTAATAAAGCAAATTATGCTCCGTAAGGTCTCATTTTTTGCATGTTGTTAAATGACAAGATTTGATTAGATAATGCGTTTGTATATATCATTTTATAAATTCCTATTTCTCTTTTTTATTTTGGTGTGAAAATGATCATATTTTGCATAGAGTCCTTTGTAAAATCCCATGAAATCTGTTGAAACAGTAGGAACACACAAGCCAGGGAGCAAATTTTGGAGTTTTTTCACTAATAATACTTACACAGGGCTTTATTCTCCTCTCTTTGTGGGTATTTCTCACATTATAAAATTGCTCTGCCAATATCAGTTAGTGGAGGGGGGAGGGAATATTTTAAAGCTAGGAATTGGATGTTTCACTCAGTTGCTCCCTCATCCATCTTAATTTAGACACCATGACCACACAGCACCTAGCACCCACCCCTTCCACTCTGATGGCAATAATGGTCATGTCTATGAATGTTTAAAAGCAAAAATGGAAGGGCACACTTTCCAGCTTCAAACACAGACACTTCCCATTCTCCTTCTCAAGGCAAAGCTTAAACAATAACCCTAGCTAAGGATTGAAATAAATATTCTTTGTTATGCTGAGTTCATAAATTCAAGTAATTCTAGTTAGGCAGATTCCTTTAAGAAATATGGCTAACAATTTAGATATGTGTACAAGGAGGGGAGGAAAGTGAGAGTAAAGGAAACTGTCAAAACTGGCAATCTCCAAAAATAAACACATCCTGAATATAAATAATGCATTGTATAAATTTAATTTGTTACACTTTACATCTAAGATATTTCTAGCCAGGAATGATATAATGCTGCTGACTTCAAATTTCTTCTCACTTCAAGGATTGTAGATTGCAGAATTAGTATATCTTTATTATACTAATAAAAATTGCTTAACATTTGTTTAACTTTTTGACAGATGACTATGTCTTTTTGCAAATGTGAGCCTTCCTTAACATCAAGTTTCCATTTTTTACATGAGATATTTTTTAAAAATAGCAATAATGTTAGGAAAAACAATATAAGCTAAACTCTACTGAATGTTCACTAATTACCATATACTATTCTTGGGGCATTACATGCATCAATTCACTTAAATCAGTCTAAAGAAGCAGGTAATTCCTTTTTTATTTATGAGGAAATTAATAGTAGGAAAAATGGTAAATTTTTAAGTACATTGAGGATTCTATTTAATTAATAGCAGACTGGATAATTCTGACCAACTCTCAACCAATAAAGACAATTTAAAAGGCTGGGGAGAAAAATCCCATATTTTAAAAAGCATTAAAAACAAATAAGATTATAAAGAATTACCAGTCAGATTTGGGGATATATAGAAACCCAGAGCCAAGAACACAGAGCACCCTGGGGCTTTGGGTCTGACCATATTTGCTGATTCAGGAGAGAATGGCTAAGAGGCTGAACTGAGGTGTTTTTTTTTTTTTTTTTTAATTTTTTTATTTATTATTTATTTATTATTTTTATTTTTGGCTGTGTTGGGTCTTCATTTCTGTGCGAGGGCTTTCTCCAGTTGCGGCAAGTGGGGGCCACTCTTCATCGCGGTGCGCGGGCCTCTCACTATCGCGGCCTCTCTTGTTGCGGAGCAGAGGCTCCAGACGCTCAGGCTCAGTAGTTGTGGCTCACGGGCCCAGTCGCTCCGCGGCATGTGGGATCTTCCCAGACCAGGGCTCGAACCCGTGTCCCCTGCATTGGCAGGCAGATTCTCAACCACTGCGCCACCAGGGAAGCCCCTGAACTGAGTTTTTGATAGACCAATAGGTCTAGAGGAAAAAAGTTAGAATCCAATTAAATTGTCCTTGCTTTGGGTTGAGAACTCAGAGTGCTGCATACTAAAAGAAAAGATGAAATACAAGCAAACTAATCTTCATAAAAACTCCAGGCTGGCTGTGAGACATCTGGATGACCCAGAAAATCTCAAACCCCAAATATAGATTAAGGTAAACCCAAGTTGCTGTTACCCTCAGGAGTCTGGGAAAGGCAAAAGGAAATTGACTTGGAGAACTCAAATAATTTCTATTAACAATTCTTGAAATACCATGCTCAGCATACAATCACAGGTGACCAAATAAATGAGGAGACAAGATAGCATGTGTAAGAACCAGCAGAACCAAGATACAACAGAAACACACAAAGACTTCAAATATTGTAATATTATTAGAAAGGGCCTGTAAAACAACTATGCGTACTTAATTCAAGGAGATAAAAATCAAGCTTAAAAATGTTGAAATGCAACTTGAAAGTATAAAAAGTGATATAGGAGATTTGGGAAAGAACAAAATAGAAAGTATTAAGCTGCAAAATCAAATAGCAACAAAAATTAAGAAATCAGTAGATGTGTCCATTGGCATTTTAGGTACAACAGAAGAGCGACTCAGTAAATGAAAGACAGGTCAAAAGCATGGAGAGATCAAAAGATCAAAAATGACTCAAGAGGCAAGAGAAGACACAGGATTTTGAGTAAAAGTTTGGCACACGTTCCACAGAGCCATGGAAGGATCCAAAAGACAGAATGGGGCAGAGGCAACGTTTAAAGAGATAATGGCGAAATTTTTTCCAGAATTGTTGAAACATACCAATCCATAGACTCAATAAGTCCAATAATTACTAGTAAAAATCAAAGATAAAGAGGAAATCTTAAAAGCTGTCAGAGAAAAAGAGAGATGGCTGGCATACAAAAGAACATTTATACTGACAGCTAACTTCTCAATAGCAGCATGAAAAGCAGAAGACAGTGGAATGATATTTTCAATAAGCTGAAAGAAAGTAACTGCCAAATGAGAACCCTGTGTCCACTGAAAATATCCTTTAAGAATAAAGGTAAAATAAAGACATTTTTGATGCATACTAATGAAAATCCTAAAGGGTACTCCATAGGCAGAAGGAAAATGATACAGGAAGGAAAAAGGAGCAGAAAAAGTGATAAAAATCTAAGCAGATTCTAAATGAACATATTTCTTGCAGTGTATCTATATAATTATAATTCACAAAAATAAAAGCATATAATTCTATAATTCAAGAAGAGTAAGTATAGCTTTAAGGATGAGAAGAAAGAAAGACATGTAGATTAAAGTTAGACTTTGATAAGTCAAGCATATGTTATAATTACTAGGGTTAGCACTAAAAGAATAAACAATCTAGAACTTCTACATTAAAAAAAAGAAGAAATTCAATGATCACAAAATTACCTATCATTCCAAAAGAAGTTAAGATAGGAGAAGGAAAAAACCAATATAGAACTCCTGGGGCAAACAGAAAACATTTAATGAAGTAGTAGATGTAAAGCCAAATATCAGTAATCACATTAAATTTGAATGAATAAAATAACCGGTTAAAAAGATAAAATTGGCACACTGGGAAAAACAAACAAAAAAAAGCCAAAATCATAGCCTAATTTAAAGAGTCCTATCTATAACATAAGGATATAAAATAGTCTTGAAAATATGTATATTTATATGAATTTATTTTATGTAACATAAAAACAAAATAGAAAGTTGTGATGGTTACATTAATACCAGAAAAATAAATTTTACTAGAGATGAGTAGGGTGACTTTTTAATGATAAAATTCGTATTCCCCAGGAAGATTTAACAACTCTAAATTTGTGTGTAACTATCCACATAACCTCAAAAAAAAAAAAAAAAAAAAAAGCAAAAGCTGACTGAAGTATAAAGAGAAAGGGAAAAATCCATAAATAGAGGGAGGCTTTTTTTAAAAACACTCCTCTCTAAGTAAAAGATAGCCCTTTCAAGACGTCTCATGATATTTTTAGTTTTAAATCATACTTCTTCCATGCTAAAGTATGGGAGGAAATGGATGTCAACTTCCTTATTTTTTTCCCATGGCTCGGACCTCTTAGGAAGGATTTTCCCTAGAGATGATAAGTATTTCAAAAACCATTATGGAATACCATACTCCACCATACTTTCAACAGGTCCTATTTATCCTAGGTATTCATAAATAGTTTGCAATACAAAAGTATTTGAAGGTGGAAAATTTTTTTTAAATTTAGAATCTGGATTTATTTGAATATGCAAATCTACAAAATCAGAGTTAGAATGATCATAGACTGCCAAGCTTCTCAAAGCTACTTTTTCTTTTTTTACATTTCTTTCTTTTTTTAATTTAAGTATAATTGACATACATTATACTTAAAGGTCCAACATTTTAAAGCCAATGAACTCAACGATTTCTAAAGAGTCCTCCATAGCTTAACATTTTAATTGCTAATTGCTATTTGTACTGTCTACCTAACTTTGCTGCAAATGACTAATCTTAGTATTTTACTGCTTGTTGTAATTATCACACGGGTGCTTTTATAAATACCTGTGCAATCTTTTAAGGATGCTGTTATAACTTGCTATCACATATTTCAAGGTTGTCTCCTTGCTCTTTTTAGTTATTCCTCTCTCCTTTTTCCTTTCCTTCCCTCCCTTTTTTCTATTTTCTCTCCTTTCTACTCCCTCCTCTCCCCCCTTTATTTTTTCTTTGTTTTTGATTATGTGCTGTGCACATGGGAGGTTCTTTGTGTAAGGAGTGGCGGTTTCCTGAACATTCCTCTCCATGATTTCCCAAATTTCTAAATCCTTGAGGATTTGCACCAGAGAGCTCCAGAATACCATAGATGGAAATTTCTTATTTCTTTTCTATCTTATAGAGTGAAGAGAATTTGACCTGAGATTTTTTTTTTAAGTATGTGACCACCAGCCCCAGCAAAGTATAGCTAATGAAAGGATAACATGGGACTATGTTAGTAATAGGAGAATGGTGACAATATTTTGGTTATATTAGAAGTGAAATAAATAAAAAACTAAACCATCTGATTCTGAAGATGTCAAGTTTGTTGTTTCGTCTGATAAAACAAATCTATCTGTAATTTACTGTTCTTTTAATGCCACAATAACTAATTTTCTCAAAGAATTACCTACTTTGAAAAATTAAAAGTAGAAAATATAGTTCATTTCCATTTGTAACCTTTTTTCTTTTCTTTCCCCTGCAACCTCATTTCATATTGTTATTGCAGGGGAGAATGCATTACCTTTACAGTGCTAGCATAGTTAGTTCACAGCATCAGCAAAGCATTTCTGGGAGAGGAAAAATATGAATATTATGTGATTAATTATATTTTGAATTTTGAAAAATTTAACCATGCATCATTAGCACAGTATTGAATCTAAAGGAAATAGCAGAAAGTTTAGAATATAATCCATAAATTTTACATTTCAATAGGGTTGACTTTTCTAAATACTGGGGCTTTATACCTTGTTACTCCCATTTTATTTTATTTTTTTTACTGAAGTAGTTGATTTACAATGTTGTGCTAATTTCTGATGTACAGCCAAGTGATTCATATACATATATATATATTCTTTTCCATTATGGTTTATTACAAGATACTGAGTATAGTTCCCTGTGCTATACAGTAGGACATTGTTATCTATTTTATACATAGTAGTTTGTATCTGCTAATCCCCAAATCCTAATTTATCCCTCCCCCCTCCTTACTTCTTTGGTAACTGTAAGTTTGCTTTCTATGTCTGTGAGTCTGTTTCTGTTTTGTAAATAAGTTCATTTGTATCATATTTTAGATTCCACAAGTAAGTGATATCATATAGTATTTGTCTTTCTCTGTCCGATTTACTTAACTTAATATGATAATCTCTAGGTCCATCCATGTTGCTGCAAATGGCATTATTTCATTCCTTTTTCTGGTTGAGTAGTATTCCAATGTATATATATATATACCACAACTTCTTTATCCATTCATCTGTCAATGGACATTTAGGTTGCTTCCATGTCTTGACTATTGTAAGTATTGCTGCAGTGGACATTGGGGTGCATGTATCTTTTTGAATTAGTTTTCTCCATATATATGCCCAGGAGTCGGATTGCTGGATCACATGGCAACTCTACTTTTAGTTTTTTAAGGAACCTCCATACTGTTTTCCATAGTGGCTGCACCAATTTACATTCCCACCAACAGCATAGGAGGGTTCCCTTTTCTCCACACCCTCTCCAGCATTTATTACGTTACTCCCTTTTTTTTTTTTTTAATTTTTATTTATTTATTTATTTATTTATGGCTGTGTTGGGTCCTCGTTTCTGTGCGAGGGCCTTCCCCAGCTGCGGCAAATGGGGGCCACCCCTCATCGTGGTGCGCGGGCCTCTCATCATCGCGGCCTCCCCTGCTGCGGAGCACAGGCCCCAGACGCGCAGGCTCAGCAGCTGTGGCTCACGGGCCCAGTTGCTCCGCAGCATGTGGGATCCTCCCAGACCAGGGCCCGAACCCGCGTCCCCTGCACTGGCAGGCAGATTCTCAACCACTGCGCCACCAGGGAAGCCCACGTTACTCCCATTTTAATATCAGACATAGAGAAAACCACTATCATACATCCCACATAATCAGATACACAAAATCCAGAAATATATGTATTTTGTATGTTGAATTATATGACACTGAGTATCTTAACTAAACATTTTATAAACCAGCATATAATACTGTGATTTTAATACCCACTTGCTAGTTTACATAAATCTTTAAGAAACAAAACAGTTCCATTTCTGCACATAATCTGTGAGAGAAGATTTCATCTTTTGAGAATAAGATACAATTAAACTCAACAAATCAGCAGCCTCCCACATATGTTAACTGGAATATGGAGAGCAAGTAAAGTAACTCTTCTAACAATAGGAAACGTTAGTGTGCTCTTTTAAAAAAATTATTCAAACAGGGTAGGGGAAGAGTTAAACACAATGACTTTTGTACATTCCAGGTGGTATGTTCTCTTACAATTGCCCCTTGGGGTTATTAATGTTAATTTTGGACAATGCCATGGGGCGAAGTTTGGCCACTGTTTTCAGAAAAAAAAACCTTTTTGCTGTCAGTGCTGGGTGTTCAAGCATACGGAATTTTTTAAAACAGTTAATCATTGATCCAAATATAGTAAAAAGTTGATACTCAATATTCACAAGATGATTCTCTATTACTCTTTTATGCCTTTTGCCATAGTTATTTTTAGCAATTACAGCTCTGCCTGTGCTCATTCATTATGCAGTCTGTATAAACCATCATTAGACATTACAGGAAAGAAGAGCACGTAGCTTAAAAAGTGCTCATTCTATCTTATTCACCAGCTGTGGCTATACAGTTGTCTCTTCACGGTAGCCTGGGGATAACAATCTTGAACACATTAGCTTTTTAAAAAATATAATGAATTGTCTAAAACCCCAAAGAAGAGATGCATAACATATCTGGGACATACGGTGTTAAAATGACCTTGTACTTTCCCACCACCTGTGAGAAGGCATTTTCACCTCTCCAAAGGCGCTTCAATCAAATTCAATCCAATATCTAGAAGATGCTATTTATTATAAAGAACAGCAATCCACTTTACCAGATACTGAATTAAAACCTTATTTTGTGGCAGGTACACTGTAAGATGACACGGTTAAAAAGACAAATAAGAAGTTAATTAAACAAATTATTCCTTTATTCATAATTCTACATTTTTAAAAAACACTGCCAAGCATTGAGCTAAGTCCCAAGGATACAAGACACTTGACCTCAATTTGGTTTTTTTATTCTAGAATACTTATAATGCAAAGCAGTTTTCTTTTAACATCTAATGTACCATATGCTCATAAATGAAGGCCCCATGTAAACATGCCAAATGTACATTTTCTAGCACTATTATTTTTGTCATCTTCCTCTTATTTGTTAGTTACTACACCTGCCACTTGAGATAATGAGACAAGGTGTTGTAGAGAAATATCTTTTAATGTCTTTCTTGTTCTTCAATAACAATAACAACAATAAAAAGAAAACCCATCTAATGTGCTGTGTCCTGTGTGCCTGGCATTGTGTTATGTGTTTTATAGGCATCCACTTTAAACCCATCTGAAAAACTCCATCAGGTAAGAACTACCATCATTTTAATTTAATGTGAAGAAATGAGATTCAGAGTGATTTACTAAATCCCTTGAGTTAACCAGGCTAATAAGAAGTTGAGCTCAAACTCAAACTCAAGTCTGCTGCATGGAATGGTGATACAGAAGGAAGATCTTCTGGTACTCACTCCATCTTCATGATGTCTTCACAAGTTGGGGCAGTTTAAACTGATTTGCAAAAGAGTTGCATCAGTAGTTTTCTTTTCCTTTTTAATCACTGTCTAGATAGATAGATGGATAGATATATATATAGATAGACAGATAGATAGGTAAACAGACAGACAGATAGATAGAACTCCTTATATGATAAGGGTATCCCTGAATTAAGAGTTGGCCAACATCAGTTTTAGTTACAGATGCACGACCTTGACAACATATTTAACAGTTCCATGTTTGCTTTCTCATCTATAAAGTCTTAATTCCATCCTTGCCTAGCTTGCCTCCTTACTTTCAGGAGGATAAAGTGAGAGGATATTTGAGACAGCACTTTGGAAACCTAAAGAATATGCTCAAGTGTCATCAATAAAAACTAGGGGGAGAGGAGAAAATAAAGGACAGAAAAATCACCAAGCTTTACCCCTCTGAAGTGCTATAATTTCAAAAGGCTAAGGCAGGGTTGGATACTGTCAAATAAAAAGCTTTGTTCTCTGAAATGTTTATTCCCTGAAAAACTTTCCCTGCAGAGACAGAAACACAAGAGTTTGTCCTTAATGGGGAAGCAGCAAATTCAGGGGTTAGGGAAGGGGAATTTGAGGTCAGCTGTACATGGTTTGAAATGGGCTTGGCCATTTCATCATCTACAAGACCGAAGAAGTTGTTTAACTTCCCTAAGCCTCACTTTCCTGTCTACAAAATAGCCTTAATAATATAATAGCTATCTGAAAATATGGTTGCAAAAGTTAAATATAAGAAATGTATGCAAAGTGCACAGCATTGTGTTTGGCTCTGAGCCTGGCACATAGAAAATGCTCAAGCTCTGCAGAGTGGTACATTGAGTGATTTTCTACCAATGTGCTTGTGTTTGTTTTTTTAACTGTGGGCCAAGCCTGAGTGATTTCAGGCCATTTTAAGTTAATAGAGAATGCAAGCAGATAGAGGTGCTAGGAAGAATCGAGGCACGTTTGTTAGACTGGAACAAAGTGAATGAGCAGGGAAGGAAGGTGAGGGTTTCAGGCCAGAGGCACAGGACAATGTGATGCAGAAACGAGAATCACATCAGTTCCATTTTGAATGGTCTAGGGGAGAGAGATCAATAAAGCCACGAAGATCTAGTTTAGCAATAAAGGGCACTGCTTGGAATTTTTAGGGGGAAAGAAATCATTAAAGATGAAAAAAGTCATTTGGGGATGTGGGATAAGCAATGGTAATATTCCAGTTCACTCGGGACAGACTTGCTTCGCAGCTGCTCTCTGGTGTAACAATTAACAGTGCTCTAAAAGTATTTAGGTCTTGGGACTTCCCTGGTGGTGCAGGGATAAGACTCCGCACTCCTAATGCAGCGGGCCTGGGTTCAATCCCTGGTCAGGGAACTAGATCCCACATGCATGCCACAACTGAGATCATATGCCACAACTAAGGAGCCCAGGAGCTGCAACTAAGGAGCCCACTTGCCACAACTAAGACCTGGTGCAACCAAATAAATGAATAAATATTTTTAAAAATAAAAATAAAAAAATAGAAGTATCCAGGTCTGGACTAGGAATTATACACAGTTGCCCCTACTTCTGAGGCCTGACAATATCAGGGGATTATTTGGAGGGATTCTGGATAAGGTTTTTACAGGAATTGTGAAAGCAGCAGATCCTCGAATAACATGCTGTATGTTATTTAGAGGTTTTGCATCATCTCTTAAATTCATGGTTATGTTTACTCGGGAAAAAGAGCCTCAGATTTAGAGTCCCAGAGAACACAGCAATGCTCTCCTCTTCCTTTTATCTAGATTATTTTGCTCCAAGATAATCACAACAATAGTTTTGAAAAATAGGTCACCTAGATTTCAAAACTATTTTGTTTCGAGCCATCTGGGGCTGAGGATGGTTTTGAAATGAGCTGTTCTTAGTATCACGTCTGAAACCTGACATAACACATTTATTTGCCCATCTGCCAGCATTGCAGCATTGTTCTGGGTATTTGATATTCAGAAGATGTATCAAGAATTTGAACCTCGGAGAAACAAACTACTCAGCATTTCAATTAGGATCAGTGTGTTGTGCATACAAAGCATCACTACAGAAAATCTTGGAACATGTTGGAATACGTGGGTTTTAAAAAGTAAATACTGTCAAACAGTTGCAAGTTAGATTATATTCTGCATGGGCAATCTCTTTCCCTGTCCCTGAGCTGTTCTTCTGAGAAAGGTGATTAATACAGACTCCTGATTTGCATCTCCAGATTCCAACCACCTTAGCTTTCCAGGCCATGTTTATTTAGTAAGTTATTTTCGACACATTTAATTGACTCTGTATAAAGCTTTGATTAAATGGCAGCTAAGAGAACAGGTCATGTGACTCCATGTATTTCCCATAACACCCAACATAACTATATAAAAGATTAGTGGCTTCATTTGGAATCATTGCCATTTTTATGCCCTTCCCCCATCTTGCTGGAGTAATTCTTAACGTCCTTCTCTTTTACCATGTATTTGTGTGGCTTACAGAGTTCTATTCATAGCTGCTATCATCATCACAGAAAAAAGAGATGGCTGCATCTCTTGTAAAAAGTGGAGTGCGTTATCATTTAAATATGGCCATTTCTCCCCTATCTGCCTCAATGGTGGATATAGGAGAAAACATAGGGCTTATTGTTATCTTTCAGATAATAATAATAATGACTGATACTACTAGTAATAATAACAAATGTGTATTGAATATTTACTAGGTGCTAAAGATCTTACCTGCATCATGTCATTAATCTTCACAAAAAACTGAAGAGGTAAGTACTATCACTCCTATTGTTCAAGTAAGGAAACTAAGGCTTAGAGAGGTTAAGTAGCTTGCCAATGTCACACAGCTGGTACTTTTTCATGAGCTGGGGGTTTAAACTCAGATCTGTCCAGCTTTAGAATCTGCTCTTAATCTCATGCTATGATATTTCTCTTTCATAATATGAATTTCTGACATACCTAACACCACCCTGCCGTTTGATCTTACAATGTTATATTCGAATTCTTCTGTCTTCCCAACACCTTCAAGGAAATACCTAAAGTAAAAATCTTTATGATGCTTATAGAATTTAAAATTGATAACAGATTGCCTGTGCAAAACTGTTATTCATAATTAAATTATGGTTCAGGTGAGGATTTTTTAAATCCATTAAACTTTGAGGTTCTTTTTTTTTTTTTTTTAATTTTATTTATTTATTTGTTTATTTATGGCTGTGTTGGGTCTTCGTTTCTGTGCGAGGGCTTTCTCTAGTTGTGGCAAGTGGGGGTCACTCTTCATCGCGGTGCGCGGGCCTCTCACTATCGCGGCCTCTCTTGTTGCGGAGCACATGCTCCAGATGCGCAGGCTCAGTAATCGTGGCTCACAGTCCCAGTTGCTCCGCAGCATGTGGGATCTTCCCAGACCAGGGCTCGAACCCGTGTCCCCTGCATTGGCAGGCAGATTCTCAACCACTGCGCCACCAGGGAAGCCCAAACTTTGAGGTTCTTAATGGGAGAGATGCTATCAATTATTTCGTCCCCACTGAGGAGCACGATAGTTGACAGGTGGTTGTCACCAGGTAATGCTTATTGAATAAATGCGAATTAAAAAGAAAAAACTTTACTCATGATAATATCACTCACTTTGGTTGTGAGAGAGGCTCTGTATTGAAAAACTGAAATGGGCAATTTCAGTCCATGCGGGGCTCTGTGTCTGACAAAGGAGGGAAGGAACAAAGGAAAAGGTCTGTCTTTATGTTTATGCTGTTACTGTACTACCTGATTCTTGCCCTTCCTAATTATTATCCTTTTGGGTTGGTATTTTCCATTTTGCTCCCTATGCCCTTTTGTTTTCCTATTTATTCTTGATATACTTTCCATCCTTCCATTTGCTGTTGCTGTTTCAGCATCTTTGTAAGTAAGGTTATTGACAAAACAGATTGCTTTCCAAGAAGAATAACAGAAATTGATTTGGGGGTAAGACTTACAAACTACATGCAGATCATAACAAACTGCTAATAAACTGCTTTCTGTGTCTAATGAGCATGAACAGAGTCTGATTTATCCTCTGTGTAAAAGGAGGAGGCGTAGGAGGGCACCCTGAGGGCCCTTGCAGACATCTGTGTGAGAAGAAAATGCTCTATTGCAAGAAACAGCAAACAGCCTTCTCCCAGGCAGACTGCCTACCAGTTTTGCAAGGTTCAACGCAGAGGGTCAGAGGGGAATCCCCAGAAAATGGACTCTTGTGGATCTGCATATGCTGGGGTCAGCACCCGGGAGATCCTTGCTATTCGGGTGTCTCTATTTCAATGTGCTTCTCACCTGCCAGACCTCAGTTTGAATGCTAGCTCTGCCAACAATGTCACCATGGTCAAAAATTACCAAACTGTCTTAGTTCCATTGTTTGAAAAAAATGGATGGCATGACATTCAAATCAGCAACTTATAGAATATGAAAGTGATTTTCAAACAGTAAAGCTTACTTCAAGTGTTGCTTGTTATTATTACAGGAACTATCTTCCAAGTATTTCCACCAACTGAATTCTCATATTTGTTAACGATTAGCCTTAACTGGCCATCTCAAAATTCCGTTTGTTAGGCATGGTACTAAATGTTTCTGTTGTGCTTTCTAGCACACACTGCTGTTGGTAACTCAGTTAGGTACCACTTCTGTGAAATAATAAAGTCAGCACCGTAGACTAGAATGAGCACTGGTTGAGAAGTCAGGAGTCTGATGGTTCTGGTCTCAGTTTGCAGTCCAACTTATTACCACTCTGGGCAACTCATTGTCCTCTCGGAGCCTCAGGGCAGATTAAATGAGGCAATTCCTATAAACGAATGCTCTTTCCCGCCTCCTATTCCTTATCCTGGCTTAAGAAAGAAACATAGTCAACTGCTTCTCATCTACCACTCTCAAGAGATGGGGTTTTCTAGTTCGTGTAATTTCCTGATTAATTAAGATTAAAATTTTGTTTCAATTACTACCAAGAACATTCCAGGAAGATTAATCCATTTGATTTAAAGAATGAACATTAGCTACTAAGGGGGTATCTTAAAGTTCATCAAAACCCCATATTTTAAAGGTTTCTGATGTTGAGTATTTACATGGATCTTTTACACAGATTTTATGTAAGCCCCGTATTGTTTCAATGTTAAAATTTTGAAGATATTCTGGTAACCGGTAGCAACTTAAAAGACTTTAAGGTCAATTCTTCATACACACCTGCTGTGTATTACTATTGCCCAGCTGAGTTCCCAAGGGAAGACAGAAGTTTACTAGAAGAGACCGAAGAGACACTGAGCCTGATAGAGATTTGATGTGTCCATAGTTACTATTATCACATGAGATAGCGGATGAAAAATATCGCCTGCCATATCAGTAAACAAAGGATGTTGCAGCCAGCAAGCCATCACATTAGCGTCACCCTAGCAGTGAGCCCTGAGGGAACTGAGGATAGAAACAGGCTGCCTGCCATCAAGTCATCAGCCTCTGCGCAGCCACCCCTCAAAGATGCGCCCTGAGGGAACTCGGGATGAGAAGCCACAGGACCCCGGCCCCAGATAGCTATGTCCAGTGCACATCAAAGGAATGATTTCAGTGAGCCCAGACTCTTGCATCTTCCCATACATAGAAAAGCACTAAATTCCTTAACTTGAAGTATCTGGCTTCCTTTAGTTAACAATAATCTTTTGATGTTCCGACTACCTGGTCTTTGTTGCAAAAACTCCTATATATCCTGGCTCCCCTCTTGTCTCTTTGGAGCAGTCCCTCAGAGTTATCTGAGATGCTGTGACCTGGGCTTAAGTCCTCAGTTTTGTCTCAACTTTTAGGTTGCGCATTTCTTTTTCTTTTTTTTTTTTTTTTTAAATTTTATTTTTATTTATTTATGGCTGTGTTGGGTCTTCGTTCCTGTGCGAGGGCTCTCTCCAGTTGTGGCAAGCGGGGGCCACTCTTCATCGCGGTGCGCGGGCCTCTCACTATCGCGGCCTCTCCCGTTGCGGAGCACAGGCTCCAGACGCGCAGGCTCAGTAATTGCGGCTCACGGGCCCAGTTGCTCCTCGGCATGTGGGATCTTCCCAGACTAGGGCTCGAACCCGTGTCCCCTGCATTGGCAGGCAGATTCTCAACCGCTGCGCCACCAGGGAAGCCCAGGTTGCGCATTTCTTTTTCAAGTGACAAGACACATGATTTCTAAGACCTTATACGTGTTCATTTACCTCTCCTACTACTGGGATGGGCGTTTGTCCTTTTAGGTAAGATATTTGTTGACTAGCTGATGTCAGGCCCAGTAATCTCCACTAAAGAACACAGATTTAGAGGAGAAGCCAGAATATTTCCAGAAATATTTATCATGATAATAGACATTTGGAATGCTGTGTTTAATTTTAATTTCTTAGATTTAGTATTGCCTGATTTTGCACAATGAAAATACTTCCCACTTTAATGTCAAAACATCTCCTAATAAAATTAATTATAGAGCTGAAAGCATATGATTATCACTATGTCTTTTCTTTGTGCCCTGTTCTAGCCTTGCTGTAACTCTGCTCTTTTGGTGTTATAAATCAGGACTATAAATAAAGAAGGTTATAACTTTTTATCTTTTTGTTTTTAGATCAAGACATTCAAGTATTTTTTTTCCCTGGAGACAGGGAGAAATAAAGAAGAAAGTACTCACTAATAAACAGCCCTGAGATTTTAATTTCCCTTAACGGAGATGGTAATGATACAAATTTAGAAGTGAAGCCGTTAAAGTTTAGAGATGTCACTCTGAACCGGCTCTTCCCACAATTCTCCGACCTTTATAATCTTTAAGGTATACATTCTTTTTTTGTTGTTATTAATTCATTTATTTTTGGCTGCGTTGGGTCTTTGTTGCTGCGTGCAGGCTTTCTCTAGTTGCATCGAGCGGGGGCTACTCTTCGTTGCGGTGCATGGGCTTCTCGTTGTGGTGGCTTCTCTTGTTGCAGAGCATGAGCTCTAGGTACACGGGCTTCAGTAGCTGTGGCTTGTGGGCTCTAGGAGCGCAGGCTCAGTAGTTGTGGCACATGGGCTTAGTTGCTCCGCGGCATGTGGGATCTCCCCAGACCAGGGCTCGAACCCGTGTCCCCTGCACTGGCAGGCAGATTCTTAACCACTGCGCCACCAGGAAGTCCCTAAGGTACACATTCTGACCAAGAATGCATTTAAGCTGTGATAGATCTCTAGTTTTAGCTATCTAAAAAGTATACAGGAATTGATTCCAATAGCTGCTGATTGATTTTAAGATTCTGCTCATGAAACATGCTTGTTCTTCTATTGGAAAATAACATTCTCATTAAAGGTAGTCAGGATTCTCCTTGATTAAGCTGAGTGACTTAAATGTCTCAGTCAACACAAGTGTCTGATGGAATATATATATACACACACACACACTTATTTTCAAAATGTTAATACGATGGGTTTAAGCAGCAATGCCTTGAAGACGAGAATTTCAGGTTGTGGGTTTTATAAGAAAATTCATTGTATGGAAATTCAATGTATAGGTCAGGTGATGACTTAGTACTGAACACTATTTTAGCACTTCCTTTACAGAACTGTTAGATTTATAATGTGTGTTAATAAATATGAAGTTGATGATTAACAGCTTGGCTTTGTAGTGAGAAAAACAGGATCAATTACTGGTTCTGCCACTTACCAGGTGTGTGACCTTGAGGCAGTTACTTTTCTAAGTTTTAATCTTTTACATCGGAAAAAAAGTGATAAGAGTATCAGCCACCTCACATGACTGTTACTGGGATTTAATAACATCATGAGATGATCATAAGGTGATGAACACTAATGTTAACATATTAACGAAGGCTGAAGATATAAAAGGTGTTGCAAGCTAAAGAGAGATACCAGATCAAAATACAGTACATTTTCAGCATACGTCCTGAGAACCAGTTTCATGACCCTTGGGTCTTCACCCAAGGATCTTAAAAGAAGATGTAGGATATAAAATGTTGGAGGGTGGAAAAGAGGAGGGCTTTGTTAAGCTGATTTTGGAAAAGAGGCTTCAGAGGATGGTATGTCACACCTGCTCCTTAAACCTCACCAAAGGGAAGGGATGGGGGTACCCATCCTCACCACTGAAGCCTAGTGAGGGACTTTAATGCGCCCACTGGAAGAGCTTGATACGGCTCTCCCAGATCCTTAAAGGAAATGGACTCGAGTCTGACTCCCACCAGGGAAATCTGGAAGGCAGCTGAGAGGCTGGTAAGCTGCTTTACCGGGACAGTAGAAGAGAGTTCCTCCTGCAACTGTATTCCCTCTAACAGCAAATCAAAGAATATGTGAGTTTACCCTCAAATTTAAGCCACATGAGAGAAGAAGCTGGCCTTGGGGTGTTTCACTTATGCCCAAGAGTGCTACCTGGAAGAGGCAATGGGATTTCACCCATGAGAGTCCATTTGGAGTGTCCCTCTAGAAAACTGGCAGTGGAGTGAGCAGGTGGCCAGCCAGAGGAGCGACACTGCCTGACTCATGAGAGTAACAGCTCCAGGGCCCATACGATAGCCTCTGAAGAACTCTCAAAAATGTTCACAAGGTAAAACAGTCAGCTTTAAACTCTTTCCTCTTGTGGAGAAAAAGCAAAAAGGCCACAGGGAAGAGAACACGAAGCCATCTTGAAACAGTACTGGTTCAAGTAAAAAGAACTCCCATATGCTCCTTTGCCCTTCCCTTTCCCAATGCTCCAACCATCGTGGAGGGTGAGAAAAAGATAAGGACCCCCCCACACACACACGCACGCACGCACACTGCAAGACGCCAGCTTCCAATATTGGTCAGAGAAAATCTAACATCACATCAAGTTCGGAGTTGTGATCACCCTCTGGGACTAGACAGTCCAGTTTCTAAAATAAGACTATGTGTGATTTAAAGAGATCACAGGACTTTCTATTACCTAAGACTGACCAGAAAAGTCACAGCCCTGCCCATTTTCCACTCATGGTCATGGAAAGACTGTGCCTAGAATCTAAGTTTTAAAGGGAACAATGGAAAATAAAAATATAGTGTTTTGATGTGTTCCATGAGCCATGCTTGTTCAAAGTACAGCTGATTATGGGTATAACTAGTTCTCCCTCTTTTTTTAACAACTAGAAAACCTTATTTCCTGGACACCAGACCCACTGAGTCACACTCCTAACCGGCTATACTGGCTTTGGCCAGAGGCCACCATGGAGAAGGCATTCTTGTTACACATACTCCTGCACAAGGTCATGTAAGGGTAAATAAAATGTAAGGTAGGAATGTAGGTATCACTAAGATCTAATGCTTAATTATAGAATCAGAATGGAGGACACACATTTATCACTCAGATATAGAGAAGAAATTGAAGACTGATTACCACGACATATGTAAATATATATTGTCAGCACACTCTGAAGGCAGATTGTACCTTTCTGGGGGTTAGAGAGCTAACCGTGGCAGCTGGGACAAGTAAGTCTGGTCATAGTGTTGTTTCTAAAGGATAAGCCACTCTCTGTTGACTGAGAGCCTTTCCCAGGCTAGAACCTGGGGGTTGTCCCCATGACACTTCCCTTCAGTGCCATCTCTCTCCCCATTGATGCTCAGCATATGTGCACTTCCAAAAATTTTCAGACAACTTAGAAGCAGTATGGGATGGTCACAATAATCCTGAAATCTTGTCTTGCAGGTTCTTCTCTCATCTTTCAGGAATCATGTGGCATAATGAACGGGCTAGAGTCAAAGCTCTATCAGGCTTTGTCTTCACAACCAGAGCTTAGCACAGCAAATGACACTTAGGATGTGCTTGATAAATGACAGCTGGAAAATAAGTGCTTGTTATCATGACTGCAACCCATCTTGAAGAGCAAACCTCACATATAGGGTTGGTGAAGAGCAACACTGTCTCTAAAATGACCTGTGAGTCCCTTTTATGTGGGGAAGCACTGGAAAAAAATCATAAATTGCTAGAGCTGGAAGGCCCAGTGAGATGCTTTATTGCAGCCCTTCATGGTATCCTACACAACTAACTCTTCATAAGGGCCTGCCTTCTTAGGATGATGGAGTTGATGAGTTCAGAACACTGTCCCTTCAGGCCTGGAAGTACATTACAGACATAGCCTGCTGCAAAAAACCTAATTAACTAAAACACAAACTTGTTAAGCTAAATTGTTAGGCTACCATATAAAAAACTTACCTAAATATTAAAATAATTTCAGCACTTCTCCAAATATAAATTAAAAACACTTACACATGGTATATTTAAAATAACTTTGATGATAACTGCATTGCAAAAAACTTATCAGATAATCTACTTTTCAACAAGTATACCTTTTCCAGCTTCAGAATGTGACTGCCAAAATGCTACTTCTTAGGGAGTGTAGCTAAGAGCAGCATTTATTGTGTCTAGTCCTTTGAATTTTATTACTTTGTTTTCTAAATTTTCTAAAATGAACACATATAATTTGCTCAATACATAAGAATGTAAAGGTTATAAATATAAGTATGTACCTTTATCCAAGAGGCAAGGAATTTTGCTCGCTTCTTTGATTAATTCACCAGAAAATTAAGAAATCCATGTTTTACTTTGTAATTGTCTATAGAGTTTGATAATATATGTGTTACTCCATGAAAGAAAATACTTATCCAGAAGACTGATAGAGGTGGGCAGTACTTATTCTAGATTTTAATGACAGGAAAGTAATTTCCTTTCAGCAATGCACAAGGAAGTGTTTTCTTCCTAGCTTCAGGGAAAGCCTGTGAGCTGTAATTAAGTATTGAATTAATGCTACTGGTGTAGAATCAATGGTCAGTACAATCAATACCTGAGCCTGACTGAAACGTGAGTATAGGTGTCAGCAAAACTGCCAAAAAGAAACAGCATTCGAGGTGAACTCCTGCTGCTGTTCCAGGTCACCTAACCTTAACAATCAAGGTGACAACACCATTAATGTTGACCCAATTACAAAAGACCCAGCTCAGGGTTTCATTTGAATGCACACATATATACACACGCACACAATATTCAAAGACAACAGTTCTGCCACTATCAAACCACACTGCCAAACAGTGTACTGTGACTTTGATATCACCTTACCTGTGACTGTCTCCCTTGGCTCCCCACAAACCAAGGGGATCATACATGTTTTTACACTACTGTATTTTTAGTGGATTTTTTGTAGGACTCTGGTGGGATTGCAACACGTTCCTTAAGATAATTAGCGACACCTTAAGCTGTCACAAAAGCAGGGCTAGTTGGTGCTGCACTACTGGCTCGGTGGTGTGTGTCATACCCTGCTGCTTGTTTATTTGATGCAACTAAGGTACAGAGCAGCCCCCTCTGAACCCCAGCCTCCCGGGCGGGCTCATTCCCTCTGAGATCTTGCTCTCTTCATAAATCAGCTCATTCTTGAGCTCTTCTGTGGGGAGCAGCAAGTTTGTTTTTTCATTCATTCGTTCCTTCATTTATTCAAGAAATACTGATTGAGCATTTACTCTGTGCCAGGGGGAGAGGAAACTGCCAGTGAAGTTTGATTCTCATGGAACTTACGGTTTTGTGAGGGAAGGCAGACAAAACAAAAATAAGTATGCAGTATGGCAGGTGATGATGAGTGCTAAGAAGACAAAGTAAAGCAGGGTAAGGGAGGGAGAGGTGGAGGATTATTCACGCAGCATGGTCAAGAAAGTGCATTGGGAGCAGTCAATAAATGCTTGTTGAGTAAGTGAAGGAGCACAGCCATGCACAATCTTACATTTGTGAGTTAGTTGGTCAGGTGGTCCTTCAAGAAACGATGACCTGTACTTAACTCTGCTACCCATACCTATCTCCAGGCGTTTCCTTTTTAACTTATTTAGTTGTTAATCAACCCTACACTATTTCTGTGTTAGGAGCAAATTAATTACTGAAGTATGGATATTAATGGCTTAGAAAAATGCCTAGCACAATGCTTGGCATAGCATCAGTATATTACAAGGCTTGCAGACTTACAGCACTGAAAACCTTAAATAGGACTGAGTTTTGATTCTCCCTCTTAGAATTCCATATACTATCCCGGTCCTCAGTGTTTGGCTTTCCTCTGTAAGAAAGCTTTCAAATAATAACCGTAATCATAATCGACTTTATTGAGTGCTTGCTGTGATAAATAAATGTGTTGCTGTGTTAATTCTTTAGATGATCATTTTATAAATCCTTACACCCACACTATGACAAAGTACTCGTGGATCCTTCCTTCTATGGAAGGAAACATGCTCAGAGAGGTTAGGTGACCTGCTCTGCATCACACAGCTTGTAGGAGGTAGGACACGCTAGGAGCCAAGACTCTCTGATTTGAGCCAATCAGTGTTTGTCATCATTGTCTCGCATATTGTCTCAATAAGCCTTATATTATCCGCTTAATTTGAAATAGCTTTCATGTAGAAGGCTGGTTAATCAAAGTACAAATATCGCTTACGGTACTCGAATAACAGTACTTGAGTGGGTGTGTATGAGGAGGAGAAATCCTTTCTAATTGGAATCTGTATATTCCTCACAGTAAAATGCAGGCATCAGACTTTTATCTCAAAGGAAACTTACATCCCAGATAATTTAAAAATCTCTTCTCTTCACTTATGAGATGAAGTTGAGGTTGGCCAAAACAAACTCAGATTAGATTTTCCTTACTGTCTTTCCATTATCCTGGAAAATAATTCATGGATGAGCTACCTGATTGGACAGTCCAATGCTACTCTCAGTATTTATCTGAGAATATTCTATAGCACATCCTATCCTATTGAATGTAGGGAGTCTGCCTTTGTTTTCCTTCCCCTGTTTTTGGTCTAGGGTATCACCCCTGAGTTAGCTCTGATTTCCTTGTGAATTCTCCAGAGCTACCAGAAGGCCCTTGAAGCCCTTAACCTCATAGTGACGTTCTTCTCCAAAAGGCTCAGCCTTGCAAAATAGAACTGAAGATTATGCTCCTGTGTGGAGGTTGGCATTTTTCCAATGTTAATCAAAGACTGGGTTCAATATCCCTTCCCTGTACTACCCAGCTATTTCCCCTATTTTCTTTCTTTCTTTCCTTCTTTCTTCCTTCCTTCCCCTTTCTCCCTCCCTCCCTCCCTCCCTCCCTTCCTTCCTTTCTTTCTCTCTCTCTCTCTCACTTTCTTTCTCTTTTTAAAATGCAAGTTGCCGCCTTTGTTTTTCAAAGAAAAAAAAAAGACAAGTAAATGAGCCAACACAGGGAGTTGGCCTGTCTCCAAAAGTTAGCTGGAGATATCAAGGACTTATAGGATGGTTAGTAAACTATGCTTGGCAAAGGAAAACAAGTCTTCTCCAGGTTGTCATGTCATATTTTTTTGATGATACTATGTCTAAGACAAGGAGCCACCAGGTTCCAACTTGACCTTTTCTATGACATTATTAAGAACATGCTAAGACTCTTAAAAATGCACTCGAGAAACATTCTATGATGTTTATAAATTGCCAAAGGCTCTCAAAGGCTAGCTGTATTAAAAAAATAAAGTCCAAATGTAAAATAGCTAGTGGGAAGCAGCTGCAGAGCACAGGGAGATCAGCTTCGTGCTTTGTGACCACCTAGAGGGGTGGGATAGGGAGGGTGGGAGGGAGAAGCAAGAGGGAGGAGATATGGGGATATACGTATATGTATAGCTGATTCACTTTGTTATACAGCAGAGACTAACACACCATTTTAAAGCAATTATACTCCAATAAAGATGTTAAAAATAAATAAATAAAGTCCAAAACAATTCTTCAAAAGTTATGTATTTTAAACCTATTAAACCCATCAATACTGTTTCTAAGCAAAAGATGCAAAGCAAAATAACTGTGCTCCTCACAAAAAATAATTGCAGCATTTATTATATAAAATTAATCATAGTTCACTAAAGGCTGTAAGGTCTTGCAATGGGACAAAATTTTTAGATTTTATGATGGACATTTTTCAATCCTGTCAAGGTAGCTCTGTGACTGCACACAGAACCTCACGTGGACATAGCATCAAAGTTTAAATGTGAGACCCTCTTTGGAAATGAGGTCTGCCCTCAGCCCCTATTGTAAACCCACTGAGTGCTCCCCAAACAACAGATCCTATGGGAAAACACAGACAGGCAAACCTAGGGGGATGAAACTTAGATTTACACTAACAAACACTTACCCATGACCTGAGGACAGCACATCAGCAAAATATTTACCAGTGCAGGAAAATAAAGACCAAAACTATTTTGCAATGATTTGGACAACTCAAGACCTATTCTTTTAGATTCCCAAGGTTTTGGATTTTATCAGATTCTGCCGGATTAACCACTCCTTGCTTTATTAAACAGAGACTCCCAAGATTAACAAAGTCTTGGCTTGTAGTCTCTGCATCACCACTACAATGATTAGTGATTGTCTTTGCTGTGGCCAAATTATTCCCTTAGCATCCACCCAGGAGGATAAGAAGACACACCCTTCCCTCATCACTCCAGACTGAGGTTTCAGTTCTTATGGTTGACTTTTGTGGCCTTTTGTAACTCTCCCCTTTTATTGTTAACGATTGTATTTCTCACATCTGCTACTGAGCCTGCAAATAATAGACTCTCCTCTGACCTACATACTTTTTTTTTTCCTAAGAGCTTAAAGAACCAACTTTGTGGGCAGTGTTTAAAAACAAAAAGAAAGACACAAACAACCTTGGGGTGATGTTATTATGAATTCAAGATACAAGTTATCAACTTTAGTACCTGAACTTTTGTGAGTTTATTTTTGTTCTTTTGTTTATTCAGGGACTTTCTGAGCCTCAGATTCATCACCCATAAAATTGTGCACAGAATTTTGGTGAGTATTAATACAGTCATATAGTTAAAAAATAAATCGTGTGGGGCCTCCCTGGTGGCGCAGTGGTTGAGAGTCTGCCTACCAATGCAGGGGACACGGGTTCGAGCCCTGGTCTGGGAAGATCCTACATGCCGCGTAGCAACTAGGCCCGTGAGCCACAACTACTGAGGCTGCGCATCTGGAGCCTGTGCTCTGCAACAAGAGAGGCCGCGATAGTGAGAGGCCCGCGCACCGCGATGAAGAGTGGCCCCCGCTTGCCGCAACTAGAGAAAGCCCTAGCACAGAAATGAAGACCCAACATAGCAATCACTTAATCAATCAATAAATAAATCTTTAAAAAAATATCGTGTGCTTATAATAATATAGGCAAGCATTTTTAGTCATTATTGTTTCTGATAATTACTTGTGTTAAAGATAGATGAGGATTCCAGAAAGATGAATTCTGCAGAGGTGAAATCAAATTTTGAAATTCTGAGGGTATAGGATCCAAGTTGAGAAAATCCAAAATAAGTATATGGTTAGAAAGACATGGACTTTTGAATGCATCAGACTTAGCCAGAGGAAACAGAGGAATAGGTAAACTTCTCAGGATTCTCTGGAGTGTCCAAGCCATCCTGGATAGCAGGGTTTCACCAAGCTCCAAGCACTGCTTAGTGCCCTTTCATTCAGACGTGCCTGATAGAGGTATTTCCTCATCTAATCCTCCCTAGAAAAAGCCTGATGACCTAAGTTGTATTCATGGATAAAAAAATAGTAATAGAATTAACACGGAGATAGACCTCTAATCTGTCAGAAGAAGAACAATTTTCTGGATTCAGCTGCTCTCCTGAGAGTTTAGGCGTGCTTATATCTTATAAACTATTCATAAATGTATTAATATGTATAAATAAAATAAATATAGGAAACACAAATAACAAATATATTAAATAAAATATATAATTTATAAATTTCTATTTTATATAATTTATATATATATACACATATATATATATACACGCAAAGTATTTATCATGGAGCCTGAAACCTGTAAAGTACTCAAGAAACATTAGCTGGTTCCATTACTGCGGAATTAAATACCTGCCAAAACACCAGCCAATTATATAACTCTATATTTTTCTCCATTTTTGTACATACATCTTTATTTGTCCACCCATTAGTATAAAAATATACACTTTTCGGTTTTCTAAAAATAATTTTTACTCAGAAATTCTCAGTTACATACATTTGAAGAACTACTGTTGTTCACATATTTAACTTAATAACCGGTAGTCCATTGGTTTGCTTTAGCATGATCTGTTTCATGATTCCTGTATCTTTGAACATGTATAAATCACACACTTATTCTGCTAATAAAAATGAAGTCACCAGAGGAGCCAGTGCCCATAAGTTAGTACTTTTTAAGGCAGGAGATTGAATTTTTCTCATAATAGTCTTCACCAGAACCAAGCCTGCATGCAGAAAAAGCTGTCTATGTTTCTAATGCTTATTAACGATTAGTCAGCGTTACAAGTCATAGGACGTGAAAAAGACTCCATGTAATGTAAATGCGAATGCCCCCTACTTGCTCACATGCCACAGTGCCTTCATTTTTCACCCAGTAGAGTCATTAGGAGCCTTTTAAAAAACAAGGTTCTTTTAAATGTTGGTGATGCCATGGTACATCCAGAGAAGGCTGTGCAATCAAGCACAGGGAAATGAACTGCTCTCCATTTCTCTGATGGGGATAAAGGCTGGAATCATTTAACATATAAATGTCCCTGCAAGAAAAATTGCTTAAAGCACACTTCTGCCCAGCTACCAAGAGTTTATGTTCTGAGGGTAAATTAAACAAGTTGAAGGACAAAAATTACAACCCTGGACACAGCTGGCTTGAAAACACGACGATTCTAGCAATAAAAATTGGTAATTACCAAAGATGTAAATAAACGGACAGAGGCTGGCATTCTGCTCTGATGTAGTTTCACGGCCACTTGGTCCACCTCAGGACAGCATCATATGGCACGTGAACTAATTCAGTAGCCATCTACCAGTCTCCCCTTTTCCAGGCTCTGCTTCCTGCAACCCATCTTCAAGGTGCCATCAGGGTTCTGCCTGAGAGTGTCTCTTTCTACTCAAAATCAGATTCCTTTCATTCCATTTAAACCACTCCAAAGTTTAACCCCAGCTGGCCTTTTTCAGGCTTATCATCCAAGACCTCCTCCCTCATCCTAAGTTCCAGCCAAATTGAACTCTCACTATTCTCCATATATGTGCTGTGACTTCCTGTCTTTGTATCTCTGCATAAGCTATTTACTCCGTCTAGAATGTCTAAATGCAAAAATTCCCTCAAGGCCTGAGTTTGCTTAACTATTTACTTCCTGACCTATATTTTTCAAAGTGCATCTCATAGGCTACCTCTTCTGAGGAACCATTTTCCCATGTTATTATTTATAACAATAACTGGGAAGATTTACTGAACATTAACACTGTAATGGACATTCTGCTAAAGGTTTCCTAGACTTGTGTAACAAGTGAGAAAAGTACAGTGTTAAAGAGTGCGGAGTGCCAGGGTTCAAATCACGGCTCTGCCACCTACTTGCCAATGAACTTGAGAATTTATTTACCTTCTGTGTGTTCAGTGTCATCATGTGTAAAATGGGCACAGCTATAATACAGTTAAGACCTAACAGAGTTATTGTGGGGATTGCTATGTGAAATAATACATACAAAGCCCTTAGAACAATTCCTGGCACATTGTAATTACAATATAAATATCAGCTGCTGCTACTATTATACCTCACCATGTGCTACAAGGTAGATGTCCTCATTATTTCCATTTAAGAGATGAAGAAACTGCAGCTTAGAAAAGTTGAAAGTATGTCCAAAGTTATGGGGCAAATATGTGACAGATACAGAACACACACATAAACCTGTCAACTCTAAATCTCTAATCTCACTTTCTGCAGACTAGTTGTCTTTGTTTTCAATCTAGTGATTTCCCTGAGGGTAAACAATAACAGCAACAACCATATTTGCTAATATTTATCGAATACTTACTGTGTGCTAGGCATGGTACTGAACACTATCCACGCATTTATCTCATTAATTCGCACAGCGGATTTAATAACTGAAGACCACCCTTATCCTCATTTTATAGAGGAGGAAACAGCTTTACAGAACCTTATTCAGTCACACAGCTTATAAGTGACAGAACTAGGACTCAAACCCAGATTCTTATCTGAAACGCCACCCTGCCTTACTTTTAGCTGGATTTATTCCTTTACTCCTCTGTTTCTCCAGCTCTCTTAGCGGAAGCTATTTCTATGTCATTGGGCACTTTGTCAGCTGTGCTTCTGTCAGACACCACTGCCAACCTGTCAATCACCGGAAAAGCAGAACCCTGTCCTATTCACACCGCTTGCCTAACAGTGTCTTCCGAGAAGTACATGCTGATAAACCTTGGACTGAACTGAATTTCATGTGGGATGTTGGATCGTGAAGAATCAAATGTTGCACAGAAAATGTTTTGCCTGTATGCTGACACGTTAAGTTATAATGACAAAGGGCTTGAGTCCAGTTCTTGTACAAATGGCTAATGAATGAGAAACAACTTTCACATTAGTGAAGAGGCTCAGACTTGAAACTGGATTCATCTGGAATCAATCCCCAAACATACTGACTTTTTTGTTTGTTTTATTTATCCATTCTAAATCTTGGTTTCCTCATGGACAACTAAAATATAAGAATAATACTCCCTCTTAGAGTTTTTGATAAGATTAAATGTGAACATTCATAAAGCTACTTAGCACTGTGACTCATACATGGTAAGCAACTCAGCAAAGTTTGCTCTGTAAATAAAAACTTACATATTTTCAAAAGTCAAATAGGGACTTCCCTGGTGGTCCAGTGGTTAAGACTTCCACCTTCCAATCCCTGGTCGGGGAACTAAGATCCCACATGCCGCTGCGGGGCAACTAAACCCGCACGCAGCAACTACTGAGCTCGCGCGCTCTGGGGCCCGTGCACCACAGCTACTGAGCCTGTGTGCTCTGGAGCCCGTGTGCCACAACTAGAGAGAAGTCCACGTGCCGCAATGAGGAGCCCACAACAAAAGATCCCGCATGCCATAACTAAGACCCGACGCGACCAAATAAATAAATATTAACAACAAAAAAAAAACTCAAATAATTAAAGAATAGCTCCTTGATCATTCAGGCAACTGCTCTTTTTCACTTCTTTAGGGAGAAGTGCCCTGAAAGGGCCAAGCATGTGAGAAATGGCAGGAAGGGGGACCATTTTGTGGTAAACGGCTCCATTCTTAACCCAAGGGACACAAACCCCACTGAGTGTCTTTGTGTTGTTACAATGTGTGATAAAGGCCCTACAGTGAAGGTTTTCCTTTGTTCTCCAGTCTCACTGACAGAGTGAATTTCACATGTAGAACTCATTTATCTGGAAACTCTGATGTCTAATGTATTAAGAATTGCAAAATTAAGACTGGGTGTAAAATATTAGAGCTGATAAAATAAAGAGTGAGCACATAGATTTCCCAAGGAATATATCACTCATGTTTCCAGCAAATACTATATTATATATGTATTTTTCCCAATTAATCAATAAAGAAATCTATATTACATGAAATTGCAGCATTTGAAGGTTCCTGACTATTATGGACCAAATTATGTGCCCCCCAATTCATATGATGAAGCCCTAACCCCCAGTGTGGCTGTATTGGAGATAGGGCCTGTAAGGAGGTAGTTAAGGTTAAATGAGCCCATAAGAATGGAGCCTTAATCTGATAGGACTGGTGGCCTTATCTGGAGAGGAGACACCAGATGCACATGCACAGTGGAAAGATGATGTGAGGACAGAGTGAGAAGGTGGCCTTTTACAGGCCAGGAAGAAAGGCCTCACTGGAAATCAACTCTGCTGGCACCTTGATCTTGAACTTCCAGCCTCCAGAACCATGAGAAAGCAATTTTTCTGTTTTTAAGCCTCCCAGTCTGTGGTGTCCCATTATGACAGCAGGAACAGACTAATATTTGTATTACATTATTTCCTGTCTTCCTATAACAACATGTTTATATTTTTCCAATGAAGAATCAGGATGGCTTATTGGACAAAGGACTTTTCTGTCTCTTTCAAGCCAAGGAGTCCATTTGGGAAATGTAGTTTGGATCTCCTGACTTTCATACTTCAGACAAAAAGAAAAAAATATTAACACCCCGCACATAGCACTTGTGTTATAAAGTATCTCTTTATTAGGAATCTCTAAGTACCTCCCTCCAGACCTCAAGCACAGGCAAAGGGCCATGGGAAGACAAAGACCAGCCACACAGCAGGCATCAGTATAAACTTAGCAATGATACGGGCTCTTTGTTACATGGATTTTACTCTTTGTCCTTCTGAAATTTAAATTCTTTCCAGTTGAAAGGGGTGGTACAATTCCATCTTTTTCAGCCAGCCATGCTTGGCAATCGTGGGTCAAGAGGCAGAATAAAACCATGGCCAGCACTGACTGATAAGGTTCTGCAGGCTTAGTGGTACTGTGGTTTCCATTGATTCAGAGTATTTATTTTCTTAATTTTCTTCCAAAAATATTTTTTGAGGCCTGCTTTGTGACTGGTACTGAGCAAGGCTCTGGGGATAGAGCAGAGAAACAACGGCCTTGGTTTTGGCCTCCAGCTTCAAACTAGGATGTAAATACAGACCACCATACGCAGTTAACCACATTAACATATACAATATTTTCCGATGATAGTAAGTACTGAAAAGATCATAAAAGATAGCAATGGATAACTTTAAATTATAATTTGGATAGAGTCTGAACTGTGGTCATGGCCGTGCTAACAGAGGGGAGAAGTCCGGGCAATTAGTGTAAAGGCCCTGTGGCAGGAATCACCTCGGTGTGCCTGAAAATCAGAAGGAAGGATGGCGTGGCTGGGGTACAAGAGGGGACTAGATCAAGAGGGCCACGTAGAACATGATCAGGAGAGCTGGGGATTCTTAGTGCTCTGACAAACCATTGCAGGGGTTTCAGCTAAACGAGTCTAACTACAAACAACGGTCTGCAGGCCAAATCCAGCCTGCGGCCTGTTTTGTAAATAAAGTTTGACTGGGGCACAGCCAAGCCCAGTCATTTAATTGTTGTCTATGGCTGCTTTTGCGCTACAAGGCCAAAACTGAGCACTTGCAACAGAGACTATATGGCCCACAAGACCTAAAATATTGACTAACTGGTCCTTTATAGAAAAAGTTTGCTGGGGGGGAAGCATGGGGAGTAGTCAGGAGGCTGTGCAGTCATCCAATGGAGAGGTGATGGTGGCTTGGACCAGTGTGTTTGACAGCAGTACAGATGCCAAGAGGTGAACAGATCTAGGGCATGCTTTGCAAGAAGAGCTGGCAGAATTTCCTGAAGAATTAAACATGGTGGGGGAGAGAGGAATGGATAGAGAGGAACCAAAATATTTCTAGCGTTTTGCCTTGGGCAACTGAGTAGATAACAAGGTCCTGTACTGAGACAGGAAGCTCCTGGGGAGGAGCAGCTTCGTGGAAACAGTAAGAATGAAGAGCTGTTGGAAAATGTTCAGTTCGAAATGCATTTTTATAAAGCCTCTCCGTTGCTTTTTTCCCCCCTCAGTCCAGTGCAGTTATTCCCAAAGCAACCCAATGACTTTTTCCCCCCTTGTTGCGTAACACAAACAAAACCCACATGGCCAGTAGAATGATAGCTGACATTTCCTTGGATGCTAAATCATAAACATTCTGAAGGCAGGGGCCATGCCTGCATTGCACGCCGTCATATCTCCACAGCCAGCCTAGCATCTGGCACATAGAAGAAGCTCCATAAATAACGGTTTTGAAAGCAAACTGAAGAAATAGTAACCATTCATAGAGAATTTACTATGACATCAGGAACTCAGTGAGGCGCTGCACATAAATTACATTATTTAGTCCTTACAAAAATCCTGCAAGCTAGTTGATGCTATACCAATTCTACAGATTTGGAAACTGAGGCTTAGAGCAAGGGATCAAAAGCACAACTCCCTGCCCTACAGAGCTGAGTCAGGAGATATAAATGGGTGAAGGGGAGGCAAGTATCGACAATGGGATGCAGTAGTTGGATGTACTGTGGGATGACAGCCTTCTTTAAGTGGGCAATTGCTTCTTGGCTGCCACTGAAGCTTGCTCTGTGGAAAAGCAGCTACCCAATATTACAGGTCTGCTTTTTCAACAGAAGTTGAAAATCCAGTTTTTTATAAAATGAAAACTCTCAAAAAAAAAAAAAAAAAGACATTGTCCTAGAGCAAGCAGTAGAGAATCCAATCCTGGCAGGCATCTCTCATACTTTTCTCTGTGTACTAACCTCCTTTCTGGTGGGGAGAAAAGCTAATCTACTCCTTAGTAAATGTCATTGGTGAATCTGGTATAACACACTGTCCCTGTGGGCTCAGTTAAATGTACTTTTTGTTAAAGATGTTTCTTATAACAGCTAAGGTTTCACTAGGCACTTGCTTTTTGTGTCTAGCACTCTGTAGCCATTCTCTGATGTTCGAACATCTGCCTGATGCCTAGAGTGAAACCCCCAATCATACTGAGTGGCTAATAAATTTGTGTAGTTCTTCTAATGCGATGATGCAACACACTGACCTCACTGTGCCAACAAGCCCTGCAATTTTAGAACTAAAGATGTTGAATGCTTCCTTTTCAAAAAAAAAAAAAAAAAGATTCATTTCTTATTATTAAGTCTGCTTTTTAGAAATGGGATATTATATTGATGGTTCCAGCTTAAATTAATTTCATAAAATGGGAGCTTAGAAAATGCTATCACTGGCTTATCTTTTCAATTTTAAGCAAAACAACCACTAAATGGTGTGACGAGAAGGGAAGTAGGATGTTTAAAGTATCTAACGAATTGAATTTGGTGAATAACTACTGAATGTCTATTATATGCCAGGATCTGTGCTAGGTCCCAGGACACAAAATGAACAAGCTATTGCCCTGCACTCACGTTCCAGTGGGGGAAACAGATCCATAAATAATAAAAGATTGAGACCCATGCTATAATAGAAGGATTACAATAATGCTCTGGGAACTTAGATAAAAGGATGATTAACAATGACTTCATGTGGGCAGACCTGGGAGAAGTCTAGGTCAAGGAATGCTATACAGGAACAGTTACTACTCAGCTCTAACTTTAAGGATGGCTGGAGTTTCAGAATTCAGGTGTAAGAAGAGGTGCATTCTGGGTAATACAAGCTATTATCTATCAGAAATTTACTATAAATAAGGTACTGTACTGAGCACTTATACTCCATTCTTCATAACAACCCAATGAGTTAACTTGTTTTAAATGCCCATTTTTCAGATTAAGAAACAGAGGTCCAGAAGGTTTAGTAATTTAGCCAGGGCTTTATAGCTAGTCATTAGCAAAACTTGTATTTTATTCCAGGTCTGTGTGGACTTGGAATAAGGACTTCAAAGGTTGGGCTATTAAACACTATACTCTATCACCAGGTAGGGTAAGAAGCATGTATATAAAAGATTTTGGTTTAAGGATTAGAGATTAGTCCATTATGGGTAGACGGTAACTTGCATTGATGTGTGTTGCAATGGGGGTACAGGTAGGGAGCAGCTGTGAATATTTCGATATAAGACTTGTAAACTGGGTCCAGATTTTAAGACTGCAGAGGTGGAGCTTTACTCCATAGGCAGCAAGGACTCTTGGGATGACTGTAAAAATCAGAGTAACATGATCAAGAATGAGCTCATTAGATAAATCCAGGATCTCTGAAGCAGCTTTGGAGAAACCAAATGCTAAAAAACCTGCTAAAAGGTTACTGAAATAATGTAGACAAAAGATGATGATGGTCTAAACTCAGAGACTGGCGGTGAGGACAAAAAAGAAGATAAGGATGTATAAAGATGTTGTGGAGGGAAAAATCGACATGATTTCAGAATGGATTTATGGGAGGGATGAAGGAGAGGTATCACTGGTGATGCTAGGAATTCTGGCTTGAATAACTGAGTAGGTGTTGATGTGAAATGTGGAACATAAGGGAAAGGTCTATGGATGTTCAAGTTGATAAGTCCAACAAATAATTGGTAATATGGAAACTTGTCTTGAAAACATAGATTTAGGAACCACAAAAAAGGGGAGATCATCTACACCAGGCAAAGTGTGGGAATGAGAGGAAATAGACCTAAGACACAATAGCAACACCAACAATAGTTACACAAGGATGTTAACAAGAAGGTTTAACCAGATATTAAGCACAATTCTTTCCAGAGCCTCTGTCATTTGTTTTAGTTAATTGTTTAAAATTAACCAAGGTACAGTAACTTTTCTTTTTTTTACAGCTATTCCATCTACAAGTATTTAATGGCTAGAGGGTCTGAGCATTCACTAATAGTAGGGTATCAATGAGCTAGACATATTCCAGTTGGGGACCCATAGTGATAATTGAGATAATTTACTTTAATCTACATAGGTGTGTATATCCTATATTGCTTTAACAAAGAGGAACACAGCTTACTTAAAAACATTTATATAAAAGTATCATAAACAGATATCAGTGCAAAGAGAAAGACCCAACATAAACATTTAAATGTTTTTTAAGAAGGAATAGTCACTGTGATTACTAATGTTCCAACTGTAGTGGATTAAATGAAAGTACAATGCTTTGAAAGAATTCCTTTTCAAAGCACCTTATATTTTTATCTAGTGACGAAAGCATCAGAACGAAGCATTCTACCGAAGATAATTTGCATTCGTGTTGTCTTTACAGCAGAAATGATTTGTTAGTCAAGGTCAATAGAATCCAACAGGGAGGCTCTTGCCCTCCCTCCTTACCCGGGTACGTGCAGAGATTAGAACCGTCTAACCATTTAGCCTTGGAATTACTACATACTTCACCTCTGAGCTATTCAGAAAGGCTTTGTTCATGAAAAGTTCTCATGCTTATAAAACATTAAACAAAATCTTGTTCCATGTGACATGCTGTACTACATTTCTTTTTGTTTGAAGAATTGAAAAAGCTTTACAAACAAGACCTAATAAATCTCTTTAAGACAGCTGTTTGTGGGAACTCTTCCCCACTCAGTGGAGACTGGGGACAGGTAAGGGGAGAAGAGAGGCTGAGAGGAGAAAAGGAGGGCAGACAGGCACCCTCTGTCATCTAAAGTCACCAAAGAAGTTCAGGGCTGCACACATTTCTCCTCCGATTGTCCCTGTCTCTATAAACAGCCAGCGCTCTACCCTTCCCAGGTGGTAGCTGCTGTTTCTAGAATTTGCCATCTGTTAACACAGGTGAGTAACAGGGAACAAAACACCAAAAGTGCAGAGGGCAGGAGATAAAAGAAGGAAGATAAGAAAAATGAACAATTACTGGTGCTTCTTGTGTTTAGGAAACTATGCCAGATGCTGTCATATTTACAGTAGGCACTTAATAAATACTTAGTTTCTTCCCTTTCACATAAATTATGCTATCTGATTAAAGGAAACTAGTATTCGTAGAGGAAAAAAAAGAGAATCCCTGTGATTTAAAACTGCTGGTCATGAAATAAGCTAATTTATGTATCAGCACGGAGGCATGAAGGAAAGGGCTGGTGAAGTGCTGGGTCAAGGTCAGCTTGTATGCTCTGTGTAGTGATTATACCGGGTAGGACTCATTCCATTCACATATAACATTACTACCAAAAACGAAGAACTCAAGGGACAAGGCACAGAATTAGCCACTGGGACAAAGAATACAAATTAACCATAGATCTCTTTTCTCTAGCTGAGAACTCTTCATAAATGAAGTCGTTGCCTGAGTTTTTGCCTTTGGTAGCAGAGCGGAGACTGTGATGGGGCATTAGGGAGACTTTTCTTTACTCCCTCTACCCACAGGGTTAAACTTGGTCCTGACATTTTTGTAGAAGTCTAGAGAAGACCTTTGAAAAGCTATAGCTTTCACAAGACAATAGAGCTACTGAAAGCAAGTCAGGCATAGTATCAAAGGGGCTCTGGAGTCAGATGGGCCTGAGTGTGAATCCAGTTTCTGCCACTTAACTTCAGCCTAGTTATATAATCTCTGGATCCTGGTTTCCTTTTCTATGAAATGGGCAATAACAATAATATCTGTAATATCTACCACTCAGGGCAATTATCATAATGAAATGAGATGAGGCAATGTGGGCATTTGGCACAGTGCCAGGCAGGTGGTAAAAATTCAATACATATTACTTTATGCTGGTAGCATTTCTTTTTAATCCTGGGATGATAATGCACTTACTTGTGATGCTTAATATCAATCTATACCATTTTTAGAGCATTCTGAAGATTTCTGATAAAGACATATGATGGAAAATTTGATGTATTTATGTATATGAATCAATACAAAATTTTATACATACACATCAATCCACAAGATCAGCTTCTTCTTTTTTCTTTTCTGGAACGTATCAAGTATTAATGATGATTAACTTGTTTTTCATCTCAAAATACAAGCCATAAATTTTTTTAAACTAATGCATAAGCTATATCATACGTTATTTAACTTTTAAAGGACAAATTTATCTATTAAAAGGCTATTTATCATCAACTTATATTAGATAAGATAGATGCAGTAATGAACAGTTTAGTAAAGATTCAGAAAATAATATGGGTCCCTAAAGCTTGATTTCTCCAATTAAAGTGTGAAGACAATAATGAGAACACAGAAGTACTGAGGTAATCAAAATGTACACTTTTTCCTAATTTCACAACTTTACCTAAACAGTTATAGAAATGTATATGGCATTGTAACAAATAATGTAAATAATTTCTGTTGGTAACAGAAGGATTTAATGATTAATTGCTAAAATACAAATGACAGCTAATTTTAGGAAAGGTAAAAGTAACTTCTTTGAAGGGAGATGTATGTAATATTAAATAGAGCAAAGAAAAATATATTTTAAAAACTTAGACAACCTGCAGTTTATATCATATATCAAAATAAACTTCAGTTTGCTTAATAAGTTAACTATGACTTTCAAATCATAGAAAAAGCTAAAAATGGACTATCAGCTCTTCAAAGGAATAACTTTCTAAAGTTTGAAAAAATATAAACTGTATTTCACAAAGAAAAAGTTCAACAGAATCAAATATAACAACTTTAGAGTTTTATACAATGAAAATCCCAGTAGAACACACAGAAAGATACTATATATGTATGTAAAAACTAAACAAACAAACAAAAAGGAAAACAAAGGTCCCAAGAGTGCAATTTATGAGGCTATGTGTAGTTCAGGGGCATCATTAAGGCCTTTCACATACTGACTAATTCTCCTACTACTTATTGGAAAGCATTCACTGTCCACTCTATTACTCTTGGAAACCTCTGTATCTCCTCATACCATTGTGCCGTCTCTCATTTTTGGTGATAGAGGACTCAAGGGTTAGGGAGAAATGTAACAGATTTTCAGGGTTACAGGGTGTGTCTTACTCTTTGATCTGATTTCCATCCCTAGGCAAATTATTCCCAGAAAATAACTGAGAGGAAGAATAAAAGTGCACGCCTAAACATGTTCATATCAGCATTATCTAATAATGGAAAACAAAAGAAAATAAAGGATGGAAGGTACAGGGGGAAATTTATTTATTTATTTATTTAATTTATTTATTTTTGGCTGCGTTGGGTCTTTGTTGCTGTGCGTGGGCCTTCTCTAGTTGCGGCGAGCAGGGGCTACCCTTCATTGAGGTGCAGGGGTTTCTCATCACAGTGGCTTCTATTGTTGTGGAGCACAGGCTCGAGGCATGCAGGCTTCAGTAGTTGTAGCATGCAGGCTCTAGAGCGCAGGCTCAGTAGTTGTGGTGCACGGGCTTAGTTGCTCCGCAGCATATGGGATCTTCCCGGACCAGGGATCGAAACTGTGTCCCCTGCATTGGCAGGCTGATTCTTAACCAGTACGCCACCAAGGAAGTCCACAGGTGGATATTTTTTTAAAAAGGGAAGGAGTGAGAGAGGGAGGGAATCAATAGAGGAGAAAAGAAGAAAAAAGGAAATGACCTGAATGTCCAAAAAATATGAGATGGTATATCAATTAGATTAATTATTATTATTATTTTAATTTATTTATTTATTTATTTTTGGCTGCATTGGGTCTTCATTGCTGCACTCTGGCTTTCTCTAGTTGCGGCGAGCGGGGGCTACTCTTTGTTGCGGTGCACTGGCTTCCCATCACGGTGGCTTCTCTTGTTGCGGAGCATGGGCTCTAGGTGCACGGGCATCAGTAGTTGTGGCACGTGGGCTCAGCAGTTGTGGCTCGCGGGCTCTAGAGTGCAGGCTCAGCAGTTGTGGCACATGGTCTTAGCTGCTCCACGGCATGTGGGATCTTCCCAGACCAGGGCTCGAACCTGTGTCCCCTGCATTGGCAGGCAGATTCTTAACCACTGTGCCACCAGGGAAGCCCGACTAATTATTATTTTTTAAATATAGTTTTGTGGACGATGCAGTCACATGGGGAAATGCTTATGTGATCCCTGGTCTAGAGCATTCATTCAACACATACTTGAGTCCCTACTCTTCAAGCATTGTTTTAGGCTTCAGGGATATGGAAATGAACAGATAGAGTGCTGGTGGTAGAGAAAATGCAAACACATCCTTAAACAAAATATCAGAGACAAGTGTTATACAGATCATTAAGATGGAGTGAGGTGACAGGAGTGTCTGTTGGCTTCTCTAGATTGGATGATCTGAGAGGGCCTCTCTGAAAAGAAGACATTAAGCTGGGATTTGAATGATAAGAAGAAGGCAACTTCTTAAAGTAAGAGAGAATTGCATTCCAAGAAGAGCGTGTCTGAGGTAAAGAAAGGGAAGCACGTGAGGAAGAGGGTAGTTAGTATAATTTGACATTAGAGAGGTGTGCCAGGTCAATTTTCAGGACCATGTAAACTTTGATAAGGAGGTTGTACTTATTAAATGATTTCAAAATGAAATTTGTGATCTGATTTATGTTTAAAAGGATTGCTCTGTTTTCTGTAAGGAGAATTTACTGTAAGAGGGGAGAGAAGCAGGCAATCCCACTAGTGAGTTGTTGAGGTGGTTCCAGCTGTGGAAGATGGCGGCTTTGACTAGGAAGGTGGAAAGAGAGGTGAAAAAGTTAGACCAATTTAGGGGATGTTCTGAGGTAAAAGTAACAGGATTGTTCATAGATTGGATTTGGGTTATCAGGGAAAGAAAGAAATCAAGGGCAGCTCCACAGATTGGCTTTAAAAATTTACAGGATATCAATGTCATTTACCAAGATGAAGACTGGTGAAGGAACAGTTTGTGCTCAGGGTGACGTTCACATAAGTCAAGAGTTCTGCTTTGTCCCAGTTAAGTTTGAGAGACTAGTAAATATATTATCAGAGATGTTGAGGTGGCGATTGAATATGAGCCTGGACTTCTGAGAAGGCAGGACTGTACATGGGTGTTGCCATCCCATGGATGAGAATGCGTGAGATTACCTGGGGAGAGTATAGCTAGAGAGCTGAAGAAGGCCTGGGACTGAGCCTTGCCGAACTCAAATCCTTAGAGGCGGAAAGTAGAAATGGGACCAGCCAGAAGAATGGAGAAGGGAGAGCCAGTGAAAGAGAAGAAAATGTCAGTGAGTGTGTAGTAATAGAATCCATGAAGGGAAAAACAGCAAGAAGGGACTGGTCAACAGTCTTCTTTGAGATCAAGATAAGAAAAGGTCAAGATAAGGAAAGGACTAAATGACTCGAATTTCCCATCACAGTGGTTGTTGGGGATTTGAAAAATGCAGTCTCAGGGGAGTGATGGGAATGGAAGCCCGTCTAGAGCAGGTCAAGGAGAAAGTGTTGGTGATAGGTGTAGACAGCACAAGACACAGATTTTTCAACAGGTGTTGCTGTGAAGGGCAGACTATAAATGGGATAATGATTAAAGGGGATGTTGAGGTCAAAAGAGGAATTTTTTAAGATTTGAGATATAAGAGCATATTACATGCTAATGTGAGAAATTCAATTGAGAGGAAGAAATGGATGATTCAGGAGAAAAGACCTTGAGAAGGTGAGAGGGGATAGGATCCAGAACTAACAGGCTCCTCTCTGGACTTGACAGGTACAGGGAGTCTCTTCTATTGAGAAAAGTATGAGGCCCACATACAAAAATATACACTCTAATTAGAACTGCTACCTCGTATATGTATTAGCCAGGCTGGAAGGAAAGAGGAGTGCTTGAAGAGTTAAATGAGGATACTAAGGGGAATCTTCTTCCTTCTTGTGTCCTTTAATATCTGTTTTTATAATAAATAGAAATTTTTAAAGTAACAAATTCTCAAAAAAGCTCCTAAGTCAAGCTGCTCTCACAAGTTACACAGCAAGAAAAGAGCTGACAAATATACAGTTGTTTTGATATATCAAAACACCTGGACTATTAGATTTTGACAATGTGATGATTTTGATGGTAAATACTACATACTACCCCTATATTAATTCTTCATAGAGTTAATAAATGCCCATATAGTCTTACTATGTGCCATACTGTTACAAGAATTTAATAAATATCAACACATTTGATATTCAAAACAATCTCAATTATGTACGTAGCATCATTATTCTGATATGAGGAGTCTGAGGTACAGGGAGGTTATTAACTTGTCCAGAATCACACAGCTAAAAAGTCAGGGAGCTGAGATTCAAACCTCAGCATTCTGATGCCAGAATCCTTGCCCTGAACCTCTCTGTTGTGCTTTGGATATGTTATCTCATTGCATCTCAACAACAAACTTTTAAGAAAAGTATATTATTATACACTTAACAGCTAAGAAAAGTGAGACTTTGAAAGGTTAAATAACTTTCTCAAGATTATACTGTTTAAGTGGCTGGACCAGCATTCAAATCTGGATCTTTCTCTCTACAAGTGTATGTTCTCAGCACTTAATGCTATATAAGTTTTAGAAACAGAAAAAGTAAAATGTTTACATGTTTCATCACTCAAAAATGCTGAATAAATATGACGAGTGGTATAGAAAGGGAAGTTTTTGATTAAGGGAATAAAACAGATTAAATTAAATGATGAAGAAGATAATTAAATATTTAATGATATTACATGCATTGGTTTATAAGATAGTAACAGTTGCTGAGCTCAAGAATTTTACAACCTGGACACGTTTTATTCCATATAAAAGCCATTTTAAAAATATGGGATAAAAATATATATGTCTAGATTATATATGGAGAAATATATATAGGAATTTATATTTCTAAAAATAATTCATGTTCATTGGAAAACAGGCTTTACAGACAAGCAAAAGAAGAAAAAGGGGAAGGCGAGGAGGGTGAGAGGGAAAGAGGAATAAAACCGTATCTGGAAAGGATGTGAGGGTTTGTTGCATATAATTCCAGACATTGTACACACACACACATGCACGCACACACATACAAACACATTTTTATATAAATGGGATCATACTATGTGTGTTTTTCAGTTACCTCCTTTTCTAACTAAAACCATATTGGGAGCACTGTCTATATCTATAAGTAGGTATAAATCATTATTTTTATGATTGCATTATATTCCATTGTTGGACTGTACTCTAATTCACATAATCTTCTTCTATTATTGGATGATTAGGTTGTATATTAGTTTACTAGGGGTACCATAACAAACCACCAGAGGCTGGGTGGCTTAAATAACACAACTTTATTTTCTCATAGTGCTGAAGGCTGGCAGCCCAAGATCAAGGCACCAGCAAAGTTGGTTTCTGATGAGGCCTTTCTTCTGGCTTGCAGATAACTGCCTTCCCCTCGTGTCCTTACATGGCCTTTTCTCTGTGTCTGCACATTCCTGGAGTAACCTTCTTCTTCTTATAAGGACACCAGTCATACTGGATTAAGCTCCCACCCTTATGACTTCATTTAACCTTAATTACCTCTTTAAAGGCCCTATCTCCAAATACAGTCACATTGGGGCTTGGGGCTTCAATGTATAAATTTTGGGGGAGAACACAATCCAGGCCATAACCGGTTGTTTCCAATTTTTTGGTAGTATAAGTCATACTGATGATAAATGATTTTTATCCAATCATCTCCCTAGGATATAATCCTAACAGCATAATTGCTAGGTCAAAGAGTATGTCATTTTAAGGCTTTTGGTATGAATTGCCAAGTTGTTTTCTGGAAATGTTTTTTCCTTTGAACTTCTGCCAGTAGACTATGAGAATGAAAACACAACCATTTTAAAGAACAATATACATGTGTAATATTCTCTAACCCTCAACTAAATCTCAGCTCAGGCCATTGTCTCTTGACTGTCTACAATATGTGGTGAGTGGCCCCAGACGACAACATTTTCGGTCCCACCTGAATTCTGGAGAGAACTTCATGAGGAAGGAAAAGTTAGAAGAGCCTGGATTGACTCATTCAGAGAGTTTCCTTTAGCATCTTTGTCGCCTGTTTTTAAATTACTCCTCCTAGTTCTACACATTGCATTAAGAAGATAAAACCCAGGCACTTTCTGACAAAGAGAAAGAAGGTGGGACAGAAGAGTGGGCATGTGCTGGTTAATTTGTGGGAGGCTCTGAGACTGTCTTCTCTAGCTTCCTGTAAGTTAACACAGTTGAAAGGGAGCCTTTTCCTACTCAGAATTCTCTCTGTAAATATTCACTTCTGCTGTCTCCTGCCGAGGTCAGGTTACTACAGGCTTCTGCGTATCCTAGAGGCACTACAGGGAATTAAGCTCAGAACACTGTTTCCTCTTCATTGCCTTTTGTCTCAAGTGTGCTGCCTCCACTATTGGGAGAATAATTTAGAGGGGGAGAGGAATCTCAAATTGAAATAAAGAGAAGGTAGTTTCTTACATGCAGGGAATAGAGAGAGTCAATCCATGTATTCATGTCTTTAATACTGTTCATGGAATAGAGCAGTAGTTTAATGAATTAGGCACTTTGAGGTTTAATGTAGTTTTGGTGAGTGGAAAAAAAAATCATGGGGAAGGTACCAAGAGAGGAAGAAAACTTGGCGTGAACAGGGAAGACCATTTAAAAGCAAGAATTGATTATATTTAATGTTTCTATCATGATGTTTTACCTCAATTATGTCAAACACAAAGCAAGAGTATACAAAAGTAGAAAATTAAATAAAATGATAAATGAGCTACAATGTGAAAGTGACATATTATCAACCAGTCAGACAATATGGTGGAATGGAAAACATTTAGAGACCCAGAGTCAGACAGCTGGGACACTAACCAGCTGTGTGGCCTCAGGCAGGTATGCAACCTCTCTGAGTTTAGTCTTCTTCCACGACTTATGAGGATATTAATACCAATTTAACAGAAGAATTAACAGGCTTAAATGAGATAAGCAAAACACCCAGCATAGTACATGGCATACTGGATACCATATAACAGAGGCTTCCTTCCACTTCTGGAAAATGGAGGAGGACTGTAAATTCTTCAAGAGCCTTTCAATATAGATGTGGAGACAAAATGAGAACATTTGAAACAAGGAGAACAATTATGCACTAAACAGTGTGGCAGTGATCACAAGCACGATAGGAATTCAGACAAAGGGAGAACTGAGTGCAAAGGACTACTCTGCCAGTGAAACATTCGTCAAATTGTTGGGTCTTACATACTGGGTGTCTGGGATAAGTAACAGAGAAGCAAACTGTGGAAAGAGGATGTTGAAAGGGGGTGGGTGAGGTAAGGGATGCTTGAGCAGATACAAAAAACTTGTAGGGACACTGAATAAAATTAAGCAAAAGTGACAAATGAAACTCTTCAATTGACCTATAGTCTATGGAAAAAGCAATTCATGCTCATAATAGATACAACAAAATATAATTAGAATGACTAAGAAGGATTACAGTATGAGTATGTACTGAATAAATACTAATAGATAACAATAATGATTTATCATTTTGTAAATTAAGAAAAATATCCGTGAATAAAAACCAATTGGTCATAATTTCCAAAAACGAAATGACCCCAATATTAATTTGCAAAACTATTAGTAGATAGAACATCAAGAATGCTCACTTTTTTCTATTGACAATGATAATGTAATCACTCTGGTTTGCTTAACCTGATCTTGTGGCTTTTTCTTTAATATCATAACAGCTTAAAACTGGCAGGAGAGCATTGCTGGTCTTCATTTGGCTTGTCTAAATTCTAGGGCTTTCATTTCCTACATACACTATGATTGATAATTATTTTAATTCATGTTTTTTAAAAAAACAAATGAGAACAATGAAACGATTTATCTTAATGGTGATAGAATATGAGGCCTGCTTTTCCTTCCCTAATATCCATCAGAAACTTTCTAAAATATTCAGCTAGAGGCAACATAAAAAATCTTTTTTGGAAGAACAAAGCTAGAGGCATAACCTTTGCAGACTTCAGACTATACTATAAAGCTACAGTAATCAAAACAGTGTGGGATTGGCACAAAAACAGACATATAGATCAATGGAACAGAATAGAGAGCACAGAAATAAACCCACACACCTATGGTCAATTAATATATGAATATACAGTGGAGAAAAGACAGTCTCTTCAGCAAGTGGTGTTGGGAAAGCTGGAAAGCTATATGTAAAGCAATGAAATTAGAATACACTCTCACACCATATACAAAAACAAACTCAGAATGGTTTAAAAGACATGACACCCTAAAACTCCTAGAAGAGAACACAGGCAAAACATTCTCTGACATAAATTGTAGCAATATTTCCTTAGAGCAGTCTCCCAAGGCAAAAGAAATAAATGCAAAAATAAACAAATGGGACCTAATCAAAATTAAAATCCTTTGCACAGCAAAGGAAACCATAAACAAAATGAAAAGACAACCTGTGGATTGGGAGAAAATATTTGCAAATGATGCAACTGACAAGGGGTTAGTATCCAAAATATACAAACAGCTCATACAACTCAATATTAAAAAAACAAACAACCCAATCAAAAAATGAGCAGAAGACTTAAATAGACATTTCCCCAAAGAAAACACAGATGGCCAACAGGCTCATGAAAAGATACTCAACATTGCTAATTATTAGAGAAAGGCAAAACAAAACCACAATGAATTATTACCAGGACTTCCCTGGTGGTCCAGTGGTAAAGAATCTGCCTTACAATGCAGGGGATGCAGGTTCGATCCCTGGTCAGGGAACTAAGATCCCACATGCCTCGGGGCAACTAAGCCCGCGCAACACAACTGCTGAGCTTGCACGCCTCAACTAGAGAGCCTGCGTGCCGCAAACTACAGAGCTCATGCACGCTGGAGCCCACGTGCTCAGGAACCCGCGCGTCACAACTACAGAGCCCATGCATCCCGGAGCCTGCGTGCCATGACCAGAGAAGAGAAAAAAACCCCACATGCCACTAGAGAGAAGCCCGTGCACCACAATGAAGTGCCTGCACGCCACAACAAAAGATCCCATGTGCCTCAACAAAGATCTTGCATGTATCTAAGACCCAACACAGCCAAAAATTAATAAAATAAATAAATAATAAATAAATCTTTTTTAAAAATGCAATAAATATTACATTAATATTAAAACTAATTATTAAAATTATAAAAAAAGTATTACCTCACACCAGTCAGAATGGCTATCATCAAAAGGCCTACAAATAACAAATGCTGGAGAGGGTGTGGAGAAAAGGGAACCCTCCTACACTGTTGGTGGGAATGTAAATTGGTGCAGCACTATGGAAAACAGTATGGAGTTTCCTTAAAAAACTAAAAATAGAGTTGACATATGGTCCAACAATCCCACTCCTGGATATATATCTGGAAAATATGAATTCTAATTCAAAAAGATACATACACCCCAGTGTTCATAGCAGCACTATTTACAATAGCCAAGACATGGAAACAACCCAAGTGCCCATCGATAGATGGGTTGCTTAAGAAGATGTGGCATGTGTATACACAACACACACACACACACACACACACACACACACACACTAGAATATTACTCAGCCATAAAAAAGAATGAAATATTGCCATTTGCAGCATCACAGATGGACCAAGAGAATATTATACTTAGTGAAGTTAGTCAGAGAAAGACAAATATAAGATATCACTCATATGTGGAATCTAAAAAAACCACAAATGAATTTATATACAAAACAGAAACAGACTCACACACATAGAAAACAAACTTTTGGTTACCAAAAGGGAAAGGGAGGGAAGAGGGATAAATCAGGAGTATCAGATTAACAGATACAAACTACTATACATAAAATAAATAAGCAACAAGGATTTACTGTATAGCACAGAACTATATCCAATATCTTGTAATAACCTATAATTGAAAACAATCTATTACATATATTTTTAGATATCTATATCTGAATCAGTTTGCTATACACCTGAAACTAACACAATATTGTAAATCAACCATACTTCAATTGAAAAAAGAGAAAGGTCTTGAATAAATAACCTGAGCTTTCATATTAGGAAACTAGGGAAAAAAAGAGCAAAATAAAACCAAAGAACACAAAACAAAAACAAAAAAGTTCTTTTTGGTTTGCTTCTTGTCTTATTAACCAAGTAATATATGTTCATTGGAAAAAAACTAGGAAATCTTATCAACAAAAATTTTTAAATGAAAAATAAAATTCACCTATATTTCTACCACCTAAACACTTTTTGCATTAAAACAATTTTTTTTTAAATTTTTTACTAATTATTATTTATTTATTTATTTCCCACACTGCACAGCTTGTGGGATCCTAGTTCCCAGACCAGGGATGAAACCCGAGCTTCTGCCCCCTATTCCCCACTGGCAATGGAAGCTCGGAGCCTTAACTACTGGACCACCAAGGAATTCCCCATATTTTACATTTTTATATTTCCTTCATGTCTTTTTTCCCTATGCATATGTGAACATATTTTCAATAGAAATAGAGTTTTAAAATCTAAGCTTTTCACTAAATATATTCTGTCTTTCCATATCATTAAATTTTTTGTACCTGTAATATTGTTTAAAATGTTTATAGCACATGCCTTCTGCAATGTTCTTTCACCGTATCTTCACTATATTCCAACCAGTCAAGGCAAATTTATGCAGTTTTACTTTTTACAGTTATATATTATAAATTTAAAGGTTAAATTTATGTGCATTTTTGAGCCATCTGCAATTCCATCACCCTTTCTTAAATTCTAGTCTATTCCTTAGATTGTGTTTCTCCTTCCTTTTCTCCCTCTCTCTCCCTACTGCACTTCCCTTGTGGAGACTGTAGGGTAATGGGAGAAATAAGCAAGGTCCATAAATAACTGTAATCAGTACCACAGGCAAATAAAAGGACTTTGGATTTCAAAAGAGAATTCCTTCATCAGTTTGCAAATATGCCTACACATCTGAAGGCAAAGGAATGAAAAGACCCTTCTGAACACTTTGTTTTTTTTCTTTCAAGAGGAGCAAAGAGAAAAAAAAAGAGGCATATCTTTTTCTCTCTTTTTATAGTTGAAAAAAACAAAAATCAAGAATGGACAGGAGAGGACCTTCAAGGTGGAGGAGAAGTAAGAAGTGGAGATCAGCTTCCTCCCCACAAATACATCAAAAATACATCTACAAGTGGAACAATTCCTACAGAACACCTACTGAACACTGGCAGAAGACCTCAGCTTCCTAAAAGGCAAGAAACTCACCACATACCTTGGTAGGGCAAAAGAAAAAAGAAAAAACAGAGACAAAAGAATAGGGATGGGACCCACACCAGTGGGAGGGAGCTGTGAAGGAGGAAAGGTTTCCACACACTAGGAAGCCCCTTCATGGGCGGAGATGGGGGGTGGTGGGGGGGAAGCTTCAGAGCCACGGAGAAGGGCGCAGCAACAGGGGTGCAGAGGGCAAAGCACAGAGATTCCTGCACAGAGGATCGGTGCCGGCCAGCACTCACCAGCCCGAGAGGCTTGTCTGCTCACCCGCTTGGGCGGGTGAGGGCTGGGAGCTGAGGCTCCGGCTTCGGAGGTCAGACCCAAGGAGAGGACTGGGGTTGGTTGTGTGAACACAGCCTGAAGGGGGCTAGTGCACCACAGCTAGCCAGGAGAGAGTCTGGGAAAACGTCTGGACTTGCCAAAGAAGCAAGAGACCATTGTTTTGGGGTGCGTGAGGAGGCGGGATTCCCACTCCATGTGCCCACAGAAGGCAGAGCACCGCCTAAGTGAGCTCCAGAGACGGGCACGAGCCATGGCTATCAGCCTGGACCCCAGAGACGGGCATGAACTGCTAACGACGCCACCGTTACCACGAAGAATCCTGTGTGCAAGCACAGGTCACTACCCACACTGCCCTGGGAGCCTGTGCAGCACGCCACTGCCAGAGTCCCATGATCCAGGGACAAATTCCCTCAGGAAAACACACGGTGTGCCTCAGGCTGCTGCACTGTCACTCTGGTCTCTGCCACCGCAGGCTCGCCCCACATTCCAATTATGACTACCATACTCCTCCCTCTCCCCAACCTGAGTAAGAGAGCCCTAATCAGCTGCTGCTTTAACCCCCTCCTGTCTGGGAGGGGAACAGATGCCTGAGGGTGGCCTACACGCAGAGGCGGGGCCAAAACCAAAGCTGAACCCCAGGAGCTGTGTGAACAAAGAAGAGAAAGGGAAATTTCTCCATGCAGCCTCAGGAGCAGCAGATTAAATCCCCACAATCAACTTGAAAAACTCTGCATTTGAAGAATACCTGATTAGACAACAAATGTTACCAAAATTGAGGCGGTGGACTTTGGGAGCAAATGTAGACAGGGGGTTGCTTTCTGAATCTGATTGGATTGTGGTTTTACGTTCATCTTAGTTTAGATTTAGTGCTTGTTATCATTGGTGGATTTGTTTATTGGTTTGGTTGTTCTCTTCCTTTTTTTAAAATTATTTTTTATTTTTAAAAATTTTATTATTTTTACTTTTTATTTTGTTTTTTAAATTTTATTATTATTATTATTTTTTAAATGTTTCTTTTCCTTTTTTCTCTTTTTGTGAGTGTATCTGTATATTTCTTTGTGTGATCTTGTCTGTTTATGTTTGCTTTTACCATTTGTCCTAGGGTTCTCTGTTCGTTTTTTTTTTTTTAGCTGTTTCTTTTTTTTTTTTTTTTATAAGTGTGTGTGTGTGTATGTTTCTTTGCGTGATGTTTCTTTGTCTGTTTAGTATTGCTATTACCATTTGGTATGTTTCTTTGTGTGATGTTTCTTTGTCTGTTTAGTATTGCTATTACCATTTGGTTTGGGGTTGTATCTGTTCATTTTTATTTTTTCCTTCATTTTATTCTAAGCTGTGTGGCTGGCAGGGTCTGGCTGCTCTGGCCGGGTGTCAGACCTGAGCCTCTGAGATGGGAGAGCTGAGTCCAGGACACTGGACCACCAGAAACCTCCCGGCCCCATGTAATATAAAGCAGCGACAGCTCCCCCAGAGATCTCCATCTCAACACTAAGACCCAGCCCCACCCAATGGCGAGCAAGCTACAGAGCTGGATGCCCCATGCCAAACAACTAGCAAGACAGGAATACAACCCCACCCATTAGCAGAGAGGCTGCCTAAAGTTATACTAAGTTCACAGACATGCCAAAGCACACCACCAGACGTGGCCCTGCCCACCAGAAGGACAAGATCCAGCCGCATCCACCAGAACACAGGCACCAGTCCCCTATATGAGCCACTGAACCAACCTCACCCACTGGGGGCAGACACCAAAAATAATGGGAACTACGAACCTGCAGCCTGTGAAAAGGAGACCCCAAACACAGTAAGTTAAACAAAATGAAAAAACACAGAAATATGCAGCAGATGAAGGAGCAAGGTAAAAAACCACTACATCAAACAAATGAAGAGGAAATAGGCAGTCTACCTGAAAAAGAATTCAGAGTAATGATAGTAAAGATGATCCAAAAATCTCAGAAATAGAATGGAGAAACTACAAGAAATGTTTAACAAGGACCTAGAAGAATTGGAGAGCAAACAAACAATGATGAATAACACAATAAATGAAATTAAAAATACTCTAGAAGGAATCAATAGTAGAATAACTGAGGCAGAAGAACAGATAAGTGACCTGGAAGATAAAATAGAGGAAATAACTGCTATAGAGCAGAATAAAGAAAAAAGAATGAAAAAAATTGAGGACAGTCTCAGAGACCTCGGGGACAACATCAAATGCACCAACATTCGAATTATAGGGGTCCCAGAAGAAGAAGAGAAAAATAAAGGGTCTGAGAAAATATTTGAAGAAATTATAGTCGAAAACTTCCCTAACATGGGAAAGCAAATAGTCAATCAAGTCCAGGAAGCACAGAGTCCCATACAGGATAAATCCAAGGAGAAACACGCCAAGACACATATTAATCAAGCTATCAAAAATTAAATACAAAAAAAAAATTAAAAACAGCAAGGGAAAAACAACAAATAACATACAGGAAATCCCCAAAGGTTAGCAGCTGAACTTTCAGCAGAAACTCTGCAAGCCAGAAGGGAGTGGCAGGACATATTTAAAGTGATGAAAGAGAAGAACCTACAAACAAGATTACTCTACCCAGCAAGGATCTCATTCAGATTCGACGGAGAAATTAAAACCTTTACAGACAAGCAAAAGCTAAGAGAATTCAGCACCACCAAACCAGCTTTACAACAAATGCTAAAGGAACTTCTCTAGGCAGGAAACTCAAGAGAAGGAAAAGACCTAAAATAACAAATCCAAAACAATTAAGAAAATGGTAATGGGAACATACATATCAATAATTACCTTAAATGTAAATGGATTAAATGTTCCAACCAAAAGACACAGGCTCACTGAATGGATACAAAAACAAGACATGTATATATGCTGTCCACAAGAGACCCACTTCACATGTAGGGACACATACAGACTGAAAGTGAGGGGATGGAAAAAGATATTCCATGCAAATGGAAATCAAAAGAAAGCTGGAGTAGCAATACACATATCAGACGAAATAAACTTTAAAATAAAGACTATTACAAGAGACAAAGAAGGTCACTACATAATGATCAAGAGATCAATCCAAGAAGAAGATATAACAATTGTAAATATTTATGTACCCAACACAGGAGCACCTCGATACATAAGGCAAATGCTAACAGCCATAAAAGGGGAAATCGACAGTAACACAATCATAGTAGGGGACGTTAACACCCCACTTTCACCAATGGACAGATCATCCAAAAGAAAATTAATAAGGAAACACAAGCTTTAAATGACACATTAGACCAGGTGGACTTAATTGATATTTATGGGACATTCCATCCAAAAACAACAGAATACACTTTCTTCTCAAGTGATCATGGAACATTCTCCAGGATAGATCATATCTTGGGTCACAAATCAAGCCTCAGTAAATTTAAGAAAACTGAAATCATATCAAGTGTCTTTTCTGACCACAACACTATTGAGATTTGATATCAATTACAGGAAAAAAACTGTAAAAAATACGAACACATGGAGGCTAAACAATACACTACTGAATAACCAAGAGGTCACTGAAGAAATCAAAGAGGAATCAAAAAATACCTAGAAACAAATGGCAATGAAAACACGATGACCCAAAACCTATGGGATGCAGCAAAAGCAGTTCTAAGAGGGAAGTTTATAGCAATACAATCCTGCCTCAAGAAACAAGAAACATCTCAGATAAACAACCTAACCTTACACCTAAAGCAATTAGAGAAAGAAGAACAAAAAAACCCCAAAGTTAGCAAAAGGAAAGAAATAATAAAGATCAGACCAGAAATAAATGAAAAAGAAATGAAGGAAACAATAGCAAAGATCAACAAAACTAAAAGCTGGTTCTTTGAGAAGATAAACAAAATTGATAAACCATTAGCCAGACTCATCAAGAAAAAGAGGGAGAGGACTCAAATCAACAAAATTAGAAACGAAAAAGGAGAAGTAAAAACTGACACTGCAGAAGTACAAAGGATCATGAGAGACTACTATAAACAACTATATGCTAATAAAATGGACAACCTGGAAGAAATGAACAAATTCTTAGAAAAGTACAACCTTCCAAGACTGAACCAGGAAGAAACAGAAAATATGAACAGACAAATCACAAGTACTGAAATTGAAACTGCAATTAAAAATCTTCCAACAAACAAAAAGTCCAGGAACAGATGGCTTCACAGGCAAATTCTATCAAACATTTAGAGAAGAGCTAACACTTATCCTTCTCAAACTCTTCCAAAATATAGCAGAAGGAGGAACACTCCCAAACTCATTCTACAAGGCCACCATCACCCTGATACCAAAACCAGACAAAGATGTCACAAAGAAAGAAAACTACAGGCCAATATCACTGATTAATATAGATGCAAAAATTCTCAACAAAATACTAGCAAACAGAATCCAACAGCACATTAAAAGGATCATACATCATGATCAAGTGGGGTTTACCCCAGGAGTGCAAGGATTCTTCAATATACACAAAGCAATCAATGTGATACATCATATTAACAAACTGAAGGATAAAAACCATATGATAAACTCAATAGATGCAGAAAAAATTTTCAACAAAATTCAACACCGATTTGTGATAAAAACCCTCCAGAAAGTAGGCATAGAGGGAACTTACCTCAACATAGTAATAGCCATATATGACAAACCCACAGCCAACATTGCTCTCAGTGGTAAAAAACTACAACCATTTCCTCTAAGATCAGGAGCAAGACAAGGTTGTCCACTCTCACCACTATTATTCAACATAGTTTTGGAAGTTTTAGCCACAGCAATCAGAGAAGAAAAAGAAGTAAAGGAATCCAAATCGGAAAAGAAGAAGTAAAGCTGTCACTGTTTGCAGATGACATGATACTATACATAGAGAATCCTAAAGATGCCACCAGAAAACTACTAGAGCTAATCAATGAATTTGGTAAAGTAGCAGGATACAAAACTAATGCACAGAAATCTCTTGCATTCCTATACACTAACAACGAAAGATCAGAAAGAGAAATTAAGGAAACACTCCCATTCACCATTGCAACAAAAAGAATAAAATACCTAGCACTAAACCTACCTAAAGAGGCAAAACACCGGTATGCAGAAAATTATAAGATACTGATGAAAGAAATCGAAGACGATACAAACAGATGGAGAGATATACCATGTTCTTGGATTGGAAGAATCAACATTGTGAAAATGACTATACTACCCAAAGCAATCTACAGATTCAATGCAATCCCTATCAAACTACCAATGGCATTTTTCACAGAACTAGAACAAAAAATTTTACAAGTTGTATGGAAACACAAAAGATCCCCCAAAAAACCAAAGCGATTTTGAGAAAGAAAAATGGAGCTGGAGGAATCAGGCTCCCTGACTTCAGACTATACTACAGAGCTACAGTAATCAAGACAGGATGGTACTGGCACAAAAACAGAAATACAGAGCAATGGAACAGGATAGAAAGCCCAGAGATAAACCCACTCACCTATGGTCACCTTATCTTTGATAAAGGAGGCAAGAATATACAATGGAGAAAAGACAGCATCTTCAGTAAGTGGTGCTGGGAAAACTGGACAGCTACATGTAAAAGAATGAAATTAGAACACTCCCTAACACCATACACAAAAATAAACGCAAAATGGATTAAAGACCTCAATGTAAGGCCAGACACTATAAAACTCTTAGAGGGAAACAGAGGCAGAATATTCTATGACATAAATCACAGCAAGATCCTTTTTGACCCACCTCCTAGAGAAATGGAAATAAAAACAAAAATAAACAAATGGGACCTAATTAAACTTAAAAGCTTTTGCACAGCAAAGGAAACCATAAACAAGACCAAAAGACAACCCTCAGAATGGGAGAAAATAGTTGCAAATGAAACAATGGAGAAAGGGTTAATCTCCAAAACATACAAGCAGCTCGTGCAACTCAATATGACAAAAACAAACAACCCAATCCAAAAATGGGCAGAAGACCTAAATAGACATTTCTCCAAAGAAGATATACAGATTGCCAACAAACACATGAAAGTATGCTCAACATCACTAATCATTAGAGAAATGCAAATCAAAACCACAATGAAGTATCACTTCACATTGGTTAGAATGGCCATCATCAAGAAATCTACAAACAATAAATGCTGGAGAGGGTGTGGAGAAAAGGGAATCCTCTTGCACTGTTGGTGGGAATGTAAATTGATATAGCCACTATGGAGAACGGTATGGAGGTTTCTTAAAAAACTAAAAATAGAACTACCATATGACTCAGCAATCCCACTATTGGGCATATACCCTGAGTAAACCATAGTTCAAAAAGAGTCATGCACCACAATGTTCATTGCAGCACTATTTACAATAGCCAGGACATGGGAGAAACCTAAGTGTCCATTGACAGATGAATGGATAAAGAAGATGTGGCACACATATACAATGGAATATTACTCAGCCATAAAAAGAAACGAAATTGAGTTATTTGTAGTGAGGTGGATGGACTTAGAGTCTGTCATACAGAGGGAAGTAAGTCAGAAAGAGAAAAAGAAATACCATATGCCAACACATATATATGGAATCTAAAAAAAGAAATGGTTCTGAAGAACCTAGGGGCAAGACAGGAATAAAGACGCAGACGTAGAGAATGGACTTGAGGACACAACGATGGGGAAGGGTAAGCTGGGACAAAGTGAGAGAGTGGCATGGACATATATACACTACCAAATGTAAAACTGATAGCTAGTGGGAAGCAGCCACATAGCACAGGGAGATCAGCTCAGTGCTTTGTGATCACCTAGAGGGGTGGGATAGGGAGGGTGGGAAGGAGACGCAAGAGGGAGGGGATATGGGGATATATGTATACGTATAGCTGATTCACTTTGTTATACAGCAGACACTAACACAACGTTGTAAAGCAATTATACTCCAATAAAGATGTTAAAAAAAAAAAAAAGAATGGATAGGACACCTGCTCATGTCATACAGCTTGTTGGTGGCTGAACAAAGATTAAACCCAGGACTTCTGTATCCCAGTTTTGTGCTTTCACACTGTGTCACACAGGCTCACCCTAAAAAAAAATTACAGCCAGGATAAGTGAACTTGGGATCAAGACAAAAACTGTGGGAAAAATACTTGTCTAGTGAAGGGATGCTCTGATTTTACAAGAAACTCTACTGACCTGATATACAACAGTAAAACGTTTCCTGAGAAATGGGAGAGAATGAGAAGGACAATCCTGTATCCTTTCCTTGGATATTTTTCTATCAAGCAGAGCTATATTCATACTTGGATTAAAATATCACACATATGGCAAGCTGGCTTCCCCAATGGGAAATCTAGAAAGTGACTTCCTGAATGCACAAGAGCAAATATTTTGTAGAACAGAGAATGCTCCTGCTTGGGGGTCTGCTTCCATGTGTTCATAATGTTGAGTGGAAACAGTCTTTGAATATAATCTAATACAGCCCCTTAAATAAACTAGGAAACCTCTTAATAATACCTCTGTCAATCAATCATTCACCTTGTGCTTGAATGTAAGCACTTATGGAGGACGCAGGATCTGGGCTGAAGCCAAGAAAAAGTAAAGTCAATACTTTCATTCATTGGACTGACTAATTAGCCCTGCAGTATACCATGTTCTATGCCTTTTTAGATGTATGGCTTGGATTTAATTACCTTTTTGCCAAACTGAACGACAACATCGCACACAGACATACACACACACACACTTATACACAGTGAAAGAGAAAAATGACAAAAAGCCAACATTGCTTTGTTATCTTGGGAAGCATTTATTATGACACAGGACTGATGGAACATGTGATGGACAGTCACAGAGTCAAAAACATATTTACAGCTGGAAGGGTCCTTCTTGTAGAAAACTAGCCCAAGACTTTCCTTTTACTTAAAAGGAAATAAAGAGTTTAAAAGATTTGCTAGGCTTTTACAGGTTTCTGCCTCAGTGGAATTTGACTACACAGAGAGAGAGGGTTTATAGATTATTTAATATAGAGGGTGGAATACTGATAATCACAGCTCAAAAAGGAAAAACACCAAAATGAAGGCAGGTGGATCAGAATCAATACTCTCATTAAATACTCAGTTACCTTTCCCCCTCTGGACTTAACGTTTTCCCTCACTTGCTGGGTTACCTTTTTATGTACTAAATACAGAAAAAATAATCATGAAAGAGTCCCTTGACTGTAACTGGAATCAATGTATCTAACACGTTTTCCAATACTTACTGTGCATGTGGCCTCATTACATTCACATGCCAAGAAAGGTTCAAAGGGAAACAAAAAACTGTAGGAAGCCATTCATAATTTCCTCTTCAGGATTTAACAGCCATTCCTTACTCCTGTCTTACACTCTGTTTTCTAATACATCCCAAATGATAAAACTTCAAGTGTATTAAAATTCAGAGCACAGCAAACTATTCATGCTGCAAAGTGATTAATGTTTATGTTCTTCTGTTTGGCTTTATTTTAAAAATTCACAGTCTGCATTATTCTCGGAAAAAGGGTTTGATTCCATGTCACTATAACATTCCTTTTTAACTCTAAGGCCAGGCAGGTTACAATACCCCTCCCCCACTTTCAGGTGAGCAAACTCAGTCTTTAATCATCATGAATTTACTCTATTTCTTCATTTATGTGCCTTGACGGATGTTTCTCAGTTTTCTTGTATAGATTTTCACATGTGTGATACCCAATTTGCAAATGTTCTTATGTTCTGGTAAAGGCCTCTGTGTCTCTTGGCATAATTTTAGTGCCTAAATGCTTACTGCTTACTGTACCTTTGGGACTGAGTCTTACTCATCTTTGTATGCTCCCCACTGTCTACTCCTCCATACATACACCTTAGAAGAACACATCGTAGGTGTTAGAATTATTTTTAAACATCATTTTCCTTTGCATTAAAATCAGGGCCACAAATTCAAAGAATATTCATTTGCATTTGGTTTGAAGACTATATTAAAGATCTAATTCAAAATGTTTAAATATATCCCTAGTTTCTAATTGAACAGGTTCACCAGGTGATGTTATGAAGAGAAAAATCTAACTTTGGTTAGTAATTCGCCTAAGAAATAAGATATCTGAATTATCTTACAACTCATCAATTAGATGGGTTTGGTCAGATAGTGTTAAAATATACGACCTAATGTACAGTATTAAAATGTGTAACATAAATCAACAGGAAATAGTCACTAAAAAGTTGTTCACATCCTGTTTTTATTTCTTCAGTAAAGATCAAATACAATTCAGCTAAAATAAGACTCTATATCTTGATGGCAAATGTTAAGGTATTCTTTGTTTTTTTGGTTTTTTTTTTTTGAGGCTACGACCTTTGGTAGCTGAATGGGAAAGCCATACCATTACAATGTTTGCCAGGTGTTACTGTTAACTCTTGTTTATAGACCTGTTTCCTTTACTACTTATAAGCCTTTTGAGAATAAGGCCCTGATCTTTATCCCATATACCTAGTAATATAAAGACAAGTACTTAGGAAACATTCAGTAAATCATTTGTTAGCTGGTTGAACATTTCTGTCTTAGTTTCCTCAACTAAAGTTGTAAGAAGGGGGTACAACAGTACCTACGACCAAGGTGTTATGCTTATAAAGTGTTCAGAACTTCACAGGGCACGCAGCAGGTACTTATTCAGTACTGCTCCCCTGCACAACTCTGGGAAGTGTCATTCACAGTGCTCCCTGGGGCTGTGCAACTCCGGACCCCACCCTCAAAGCATGAACTGCCATTAGCATCAACATCTTTACAACATCATCATTATTATTAGGCTCAAGAATAGAAAGATTTCACTTCATCTGAACTAGAGAGGGCAGCAAAAGTGTAAGCAGGTCCTTCATGATGGAGATAACTGCGCCTACTTCTTAAAGGGAAAAAGGTCAGAATTTTGAAGAATTTGTGTCCATTTTTCTCTCTCATCATTTAATCCTTGTTTGAGGTCTTCCATGAAAATGAATTATGACTGAATCACATGATGTTAAGCTTGGAGTTTTGTCCGATTCTAACAAACACTGTGAACTAAAACCACTAGCGGCTGATGAAAGTAAGATGATGAGTATCCAAGTGAAAATAAAAAATTTTAGTTTTTAGGGCTTCCCTCGTGGCGCAATGGTTGAGAATCTGCCTGCTAATGCAGGGGACACGGGTTCGAGCCCTGGTCTGGGAAGAGCCCATATGCCGTAGAACGGCTAGGCCCGTGAGCCACAATTGCTGAGCCTGCGCGACTGGAGCCTGTGCTCCGCAACAAGAGAGGCCGCGATGGTGACAGGCCCACGCACCACGATGAAAAGTGGCCCCCACTTGCCGCAACTGGAGAAAGCCCTCGCACAGAAACGAAGACCCAACACAGTCATAAATAAATAAATAAATAAAATTTTAAAAAAAAATTTTAGTTTTTAAAGAAATTAATATTTTGGCACACAGAATGTCAATTACATCAAATACATCATTGGGTTTTCAAATCATTTTGTGAAAGGATCTTTTTCTCAAAACTTTAGGAGGACATCCAGTAGGTATCTGTGTGTGTGTGTGCTTAGAGAGCCTGGACCCTATCCTCCCAGCCTTTCTCTTCTCTCTATGGCTTACCAGGGACACTGTGGTTGTCTATGGAAACCAATTTGGAACCTATGATCCAGAGAGAGCAAAACTTCCATCTTCCAGAAGCCCTACAGAGTCAACGCAGAGAGTTAAACTATTTGGATTTGTGGATGACTTAGAAATTTTGATGACCAAATCGTTCTTTCAAAAATATTCACATTTGTTAAATAAATAAGTAAATTTTATTTTAGTATATTTGGAAATCATAAAAAAAATCAATGAAGAAATTCCTCATTAAGTTACCACCCAGAATTAATTCCTGGTAACATTTTGATTTATACTTAAAAAACAAAACAAACAAACAAAAAAATATATATATATATTCATGTAACTTTTTCCCTTTTCACAAAATTGGGACTAAATTCCACCTTTTGATTTTTGACCTCTTTTTTTCTAACTTAAAAGACATATCTTACATATTTTCCTAAGTCACTGAACCTTTTTCTACAAAATACTGCTTAGAAAGCTTCATTACATTCTACGGTTGGCATAGGTCACAATTAATTTATCATATATACAGGGACAGGCAAATCAAGGTTTCAACCTTTTCTCACCCAAACCTACTCCTGTCAAAACTCCTGCTATTCATTATAAGCAAAAAATTGAAACAAAAAAATCTTAAAGTTGCATGAATTTAGAACCATGGAAACTATAAGAGCACAGAAACTATGCTCTTCATAGCATCAAGTTTGGGATTTGTGCTGCTCAGTCTATTTTGTAATTGAGGATTTTTTTCCAGAAATGAAATTCCTGCAAAACTGCTCTCTGAATCTCTTTAGAAAAAAAAAAATATTCATAGCTTACAGAATTGTGGAAAACACAGCATAAAATGTTTTCTGGGGGTTTTATTGCTTTAAAAAAGTAGGAAGGAAAACTAGGTAATTTTCTTTTATTAAAATAACTTTAATACCTATTTAAATGTTTATTTTAAAAACAGAATCCCAGATTACATTGTACAAATATACATAACTCACAAATGATCTCCTAAGAGTTATTAAAACACAAAATCTCCAAATGGCTTATTTTAGGACTGGGATTCATTCAGCCCCTTATTTTCTTTCTTCACTGAGGAAACTATGGTTATGTGGACTTTGTTCTTGAATGTCAATTTTAACAGTGTTTCTATCCTTCGCTTAGCAAGAATTGGGTCTTCACTAATATTTAATAATAATAATAACATTAAAAATATACTTGCCTTTCTCTTTATTTACTTTAATTTTGGGGAGCACAATCAAGTTTTCACTACAAGAGGGAAGTGGTTTAGCTCATTACCTAAGATGACTTTGGAGTCAGGCAGACATGAGTTCAGAATCTAGTTCCATCTGTTATCAGTTAGATAATCTTCAGTAAGTATTAAATTGTTGTATGGTAATAAACCTTAGTTGAGCTATGCATAAAACAGGGATACTACTACCTTCTTCAAAGCGTGTTGGTGCATGTATGCAAAAACTTTAGGGCACTGCTTGGCATCTAGGAAGGGTACTGAAACAAACATAAACCAACAATGCAACAACAACTAACATTAATGTCAAATGTGTTTTGAAAGAAATTTCAAAGAGGTTTTTTAACCTGAATTTGGTCCAAAAAGTAGATTAATGTGCCTCATAATCTCTATTTATTAACATAAAGATTATTATATTTGGCTCATCAAATGAAACATCTATCTTTAGAGAAGAAAGATAGGATTGAATACTGATTCAAAACCATCCATGTCAACACACATGTTAACAGTTTAGGCCAATTAGCTAGAAGCCATCGTGGTCACATCACAAAAACAAAGACTTCTGCTGAAAACAGTGGTGCTATTTATGTATTCCATCTAAGTGTTACATGTGTTAATATTCTATTTAAATTTGGCCCTTTCTCCTTGTAAAAACAGAAGTTCCTTTTGGACAGGGACCAGGGATAACAATTGGAAGTCTATGAATGCTTTCTATTTTGAGGAACTTCAATTAGGCTTTTGTGGTATTAGTGATGATGGTAATGATACACATGTAGGAGCTATTTATTCATCCCCCCACCCTCCACAACCCCCATCAAAAGTTCCTGGTTTATTTAGTTGTGTCCATATACAGATACACATCCTCCGATTGTATGTGAAAGGAAGAACTTGGTGAGGATAACCAAATGACCTAAATTCCCTTAGCACCTGAGTTAGGATTTAGAGTGAAGGTCAGATCATGTCATAATTCTCTGGCTCTGATTCATGTTACTGATGGATCATTTGGTTGTGTGGGGCCACATCTCATAGAACAAATAAATTCTGAAGTAAAGAAACCTCGATTTGAGTTGTATACTTTTCACTTAGTGGTTAGGTGATGCTGGATACAGGTAGACAATTTGAACTTTATCCTGAGGGTGATTATAAATGATATAACATAAATTAACATAATGTAATATAATACAACATAATATATAATATCTTCTCTACCTATATGCTTGTGAAATTTAAAGTATCAAAAGTCCTTTGTAACTTGTAAAATAAAGTATTGAACACATTAATTCTTGTGAAAAATGCCTTTGCTTACTAATTATGAAAGAAATAAAACAAATAATTGATGGTGCATAGAGGAAACACCTGAAGCTACAAATTGTCTGGTTGAAATGTAATTGTGATTGCCCCCAAAGCAGATCAACAGCATTAAATTTCATACAGATAGTTCATTTTTATCAAATGCTCATCCGCTGGGTTAAATTCATTTCAGCTTCCATATTAACGAAACCTGAGTGTTTCTCTAAAGAACAAAAACCATGCTTAACTGGGAAATAACATGGTATAGTGGTATGAAAATGGGCTAAACGGTGGTCAGAATTCCAACTGTCTCAAGGGCCAAAGAGTTAATGTGAATCCACTGGTGGGGAAGGGGCTTGGGGTGTTGATGTGGCACATGCTGAAAAGCATAATATCCACCCAGAGGAATATCTATCACTCAACTCCAGATGTGTCTACCATGAAGAGATGCGGGCCTAGTGGTGCCAGATTTTCTTATTTCCTAAGAGGAGGGAGATACTCAGATATTTTTTGAAATGTCAAAATTATAAAATTTTGGACCAAACTGTGTTTTTAAAAATATTGTGCTGGAAACATATAGTTTTGCTTACAAACACTTGACATATGTTTACAAACACTCCCCTGAGCTGGGTCCAGTCTACAAAGCTTCAGGTTTTAACCACTGTGCTATAAAATCAGATAGCTCTTACTTCAATCTTAGCTCGAAACTCACTAACTGAATGGCTTTGGCTAAGAATTTAACCTACCCAAGCTTCATTTTCCTCTTGCAAAGTGGGAAGAACAATACCTCTGTGAGGACTGAAAAAATGGACATGGATGAAAACAGTATAATAAATACATAATAGGTACTCAAATAGTTTAGCTCTTTTTCTGGAAAACTTTGAAAAGTGAGTTGTAAAAGTAAGTTTTCTTTTTATTCTTTTTATATTCAGACCATGTCACATATTCTTGTTATTAAGAGGGTCAAGACTCTCATTTGTTCCTGGAATAAATTGGTTTACTTGAACTATAAAGGAAACTCGATACTATGGATGTCCTCAATTCTTCTAAAGAATAGAGTCAGCATCAAGTCTGAAAAAAATTTTCAGATTGACCCAAGAGAGAGTGCTTCTTTGCAAAATGACTGTCTCCTGAACAAAATGCTTTTCTACTATTTCATCAGCTACTCTCTGTCATAAAGATCCTTTCATTAGAAAAACAACATTTGAGGACGTCAAGAACGTGGTTAGCAGTGGCACCACGTGAACTGAGAACAGATCAATTCTGCTTAGATTACAGTTAACTATACAGCCATCAAAGCAAGATGTTTCAAAGCAAGAAGATTATATAAAATAAATTTAGACAGTTAATGTTTTCAAGCCCTACAAATGTTAGTGAAAGTGCAGAAAGCAAATAGCCAGGGACTGGCTAGAAATATTAATCTTGTCTCTTCACTACCTTCCAGGGGTCTTGGCTAAGCCATTTAGGTTTGATTTCAAAAACTGTAAATAGAGTGAAAAGAGAAAAATATAAAATAATACATCACACTTAAAAGAGATTGGACAATGTGTGTAGCTAAACCTGTCCAGATGAGAGCATTCATGTGAATTGGTCATGTTTAAGCACGCATTTAGAGATTGGGCTCTTTTCAATCTATAGAGGAAAAAAACCTGAAGGTCTACAGTGGTAGAAGAATCAATTTCCCTTGTTGCAGGCTGATATTTTCCTCTCTCTTGTTTCAGAGGGTGACACTGAACCCTGTGGAGCCTCGAATGTGGACAACCTAGCTAAGAAGAGAGCGAGATGGCTAAAATGCTCCTTCTATGTAAAATTAACTAGGGGTAAGGGGGGTCCTTGTTAATTCATTTTTTAAAAGCTAGGGTTTATTTTTAATGATTGCTAATGTTTCAGGCATCTAGCTCAAAATACTATAAATTCTAAACTTTGTAGGTACTTTTATTCAATGAAGTGCTTTTAAAATAAAACTAAGTCATAATTCTAATGTTCTCCTTACTACAACAAAGAATCATATATTCTCTGAAATACAAATTCCCCTCTATGGTTAATTAGCAACCACTTAAATTCCTACTTAAGAGATGCAGGAGACAAAGACTAAGCCTGTGGAGTAGGAGGAATTCCTTCCTCGGGGTCTAGGTAACCCTAGCAGAGCAGACAACAGAGAAACTCCAGTAATTCCAGAGTTCCCATTTTCACAATTTGAGTTATCTAAGAAATTCATAAGAAAGCAAGTTTGGGATCTATAATATCTTTCAAAACACCTAAGTCCCTTTCTCTGTCTCCTCAGTGCCAATTAGCAGAATTACCATCTTGAGGATTCTGTGAATTCAGTGTGTTTATTTTTAATATAAACTCTCCATATTGGTTATTGTTATATATAAAATTATGGTCTTGCTAGTCTTTAAATGGCTTGTTGGTAGAATGACACAATATCCTAGACTTTAAAGACCAGGACTCATTTAAAATATGCTGTCTAGCTGTTTTCATCAGTATAATTGCATCTAAAAAAACTAGTTTTGTTTTGGAAACTATGTTCAAATTAGGTATATCTGACCTATGAAGAGTTTACAGTCCTTAAATATGGGTCAGTAAGGACTAGAGAAGCCATTCATTTTTGGAAGGTACCTCTCCATGAAATGCTTATTTTTGGAAGGTACCTCTCTCCAAGAAATGCTGCACAAGAAAGAGCCAGATAAGGCATGTGGGTGAGAAACACTTGCTTGGTTTACATTTTCATTGTGGTTATACTGGGTAGCATTTTCCAAGGAAACATTTCCAGTTTGGATCAGAAGGCAGCTTGACAATATCACCCTCTTTTCTGAAGCACATGCTCACAAGCCTTTTTTAGAGTCATACAGACCTCAGCAAAATTTCCTTCTTGAAAATAATACCAATGAATTGTTTTCTGACCAGATAGTGTCAGCTAAACTTAGTCAGATTTCGTTTTCCATCTATATTTTAACTGCAGTTGACTCTAGAATTTCAAGCAGTGCAGTGAGCTATCTTGATTTAGATGCCAAACAAAGAAAGGGAACAAAGACTTTTTCCTCATACTTAAATTTCAATGTATCAGCAGGTCAGGCACCTATAGAGATGGCTGTTCCCAATGATTTGAAGATATTTCTTTGTATTTGCCAAGCATACCCCTTCTCCTCCAGGTCACTAGTTTTATATTTGATTTCAAAACGTTCATGAAAGCAAGATTTTTCCTCAATTCATCTTCTGAGTAAGGTTATTGTCTCCATTACTGTTTCAGCCTCATTTTTGGATATAGATATGAAGGAATGATTTGTTTATGATTAGAGAATTTAGTAAAGTGGATTTCTAGAATAGAAAAATAGCTTTGAGTGTGTATCATATAATTTGATGCTAATAATAATTAAATTACTAATTTATTTTAATAAGTTATAGTGAATCCAAAGGTATTCCCTTAATGGTCTCATTATTTCTGACTTGCAATTCAGTTTTGAAAGGGAATAAATGGAGCCACAGAAATATTCACAGCCTTTCTTATTTATGTCATAGTATGTAGTGAACAATTTTTAACGATGGATTTTTTAAATATTGTGATTTGTCATTTAAGAATTTGGCTTTCCTTTATCAACATCCTAAAATCCTGAGAATATCACATATATGAATACAATCCATTTTGTTTTCACAGCCAAAGTACAAGAATGAGAGTCACAGTCTGAAGACCTGCTAGGAAAGCTTGTCTACAATCTTAGGCCAGAGGTCCTTCAGGGGAGCACCCATTTATTCGTTCAGTCAACCACTGTTTATTGAGCACATATGTTGTGCCAAGGCTTTCGTTATTAATTGACAGTTTCATTTTCTGCCCTCACAGAGTTTACAATCTAGTGAAGGGCAGGGAAAATCAAGTGAGCAAATAAATAGCTCTATAATTACAACTTTGATAAATGCTACAAAGGAAACAGAGGGTACGGAGAGTAATAGTGGAGATATACTTAAGGAAACCTCTCCAAGGAGTTATATTTAAAGCTCAAACTTAAAGTATAAGAAGAATCCAACCATTCATATTTTAAAAAGGGAAGAGTCAGATGACTGGGCTTTCATTTAAAAACTATATACCAGTTTAAGAAACATACAGATGCCAAAAATATATCTTAGTTTAGTCTGAGAAGTCATGTGACAGCTAAGGTATGTTGTTTAAATGTTTTTATGAAGAATTTAAGTTGGTCACAGAGGTTAAGACTACAGGATGCCATTACTATACTGAGGAAAAATAACATGAATCTGGAAGAGATTTGTTTTTGTCTTTTTAATTGCCGCTTATGCATGCGCCTGGTGAAATTCCTAGCAATTCAAACAGGGATTTCACTGACTTGAGCTTAAAACTCATTCATTATCAGCAGACAAGAGATGACCCAGGTTAATTTAATACCCACTGTGAGATGCAGTGGCAGGTCAGAACAACAGATCTCATATTTCCTGAAAAATCATGCTTGACTCACAGCTGCTGTAAATCAAGCAGGAGCTACCTGTATTTAAAAGCAAAGTGTGAAGACCCCAAAGTGGGGAAAGTATCTTGAGTCATCAAGAAAAATGCACACAGAGATTAAAAATTTACTACAGACATATTTCACTAACATGGAAAGATGGCCACCTTATATAAAATAAAAAAACTATAAAACAATGCTTAGAGTATGGTCCCATTTATGAAATAGTATATCTGAGTGTGTTTATACTGGCAGATAGAAAAAAATCTAGAAGGAAATATTTCAAAGTACTAACAGTAATTATTTCTTGATGGTAGGTTTATGGGTGATTTTCTTATACATTTCTGCTTTATTCTTTTTTTTCCAACAATTTGGATATATGTTTTAAATGTAAAATAAGAAAGCCTTTAAAAGAAAATTTAATTGTATTGGTGAATATTGATTTAAAGCAGAATGCCTTTAATATGACAGATGTCACTTGTACTGCAAGCTAATTAATTATAAAGGACACTTCACAAATGTGAAATGATAGTTCAGATGGCATGATTTACTCTTTGGCCAGCGCTGAATTACCAAACAGTCGGAAAAGTACGTGCCTACAGTGTTAGCAAAGAAAGGGAGACATCAAAAAACTACAATATTTTGGAAAAAAGTATTTGATTTTTGATACTTCAGAAAAGTATAAAAGTACTTGTCCAGGAAATATCAGAAAGTTGTTAAACTGATGTACACTTATTTATGAGATAATATCATTTTAATTTTTAAGAACATGTAGGTAGAGAGATGCTTAGGACATACAGGTAGGAGGTATGGACTAAATTTCTTCAAGGTCCAGGACCTATAGAAATTAATTTGGTCCTAAGCACAGGAAAAAAACTGTGCTACCCCCCAGCTTTATGTCATTAAAAATAAAAATAGGGCTTCCCTGGTGGTGCAGTGGTTGAGAATCTGCCTGCCAACGCAGGGGACAGGGGTTCGAGCCCTGGTCTGGGAAGATCCCACATGCCGCGGAGCAACTAGACCCGTGAGCCACAATTACTGAGCCTGCGCGTCTGGAGCCTGTGCTCCGCAACAAGAGAGGCCGCGATAGTGAGAGGCCCGTGCACCGCAATGAAGAGTAGCCCCCGCTTGCCACAACTAGAAAAAGCCCTCGCACAGAAACGAAGACCCAACACAGCCAAAAATAAATAAATAAATAAATTTATTAAAAAAAAAAAAAAAATGAACTACATTTAATGCAGAGTTTACTATATTTGATATTTTAAAATTCAAATCGGTAAGATAATTTGCTAAATTTTCTAATATGGCAGATTTGAGCTCATGAGAGTTGGAATTAGGGCCCAACTAGGCTATTTACCGAACCCAAAACTTGAACAAGTCTAATCTCCCGAGCCTCTTTCCACTAATTTAAAGTAATTACGATGACACTAGCTTTACTGGCATGACAGAATTTCGGGGAATATAAGATGACAAATAAAGAATGTAAAACGACTTTAAGAACTACAAAAGATTATATTAAGATAAGATGTAATGATGGTGCTAATTACAAGTATATTGTTTTCGTCATTAACTATTTCACGTGTGTGTAGCTTATATACCGCCCACAAGGAAATTGTACTTTCCTAGAAAATGCAGATTGTGCTAGTCATATAAGAGCTCTACAAATAGTTGTTTTTCAATTGATTAATTCATCATGTCTGAAAACACATTTTCACTTGGTAAAATAACATTTGGGATGTGCAAACAGAGGGAACTGTAACTGACCTCTCAGGGTAACACCCAAGTATACACCTAGTTTATTTATTTCAGTAAAAAACAATTGAGTAAGTTATGTTAAAACTTCCAAGATAAATTTTGTTTTCTTTTTGGTTCCAACTATGGAAAACAAAGCATTAATCTTTTTATGAACCTATGAAAAATGTAGAAAACAGTTTTGACTCTCCAGCTATTTTCTAAGTTCCCCTGATGGAGACTTGAAGCATGTACATAAGACTGAAATATGTTCTGAAGTCACGTGAAGAAATAAGGAACATCCTATCACAAAGTGAGAAGTTAGATAATATGTGTTTTATCCCAATTAAAACAAGTTTTACAAAAGTTTAAATACCAATCAAAATGTTTAATATTGCAACAAGAATGGCATTTTCAAGATAGTATTTGAGAAAAAGGTAATTAATTTGCTTGTTGTTAAACAGCACATTTAAATAACCAAATGTATGTATCTTCCATATATTTTGTTTTTTCTGACATCAGATTGATGGCTCTTGAACTATTGATATTTTGTATCTGGACCACACTAAACGCCGTCTCATTTTTTAAAATTAGCCATACCAAAGGGAATAATGTTAATATGGCTGTTAGGCATCACATTCCATAAAGTTGCTGAGAAAGGAGTCTTATGAAGAGGACAACGTTCAGTTCCCTGCATCCTGACAAGATAACATACACGTTTCTCCAAGCATACGGTCAATTGATTTCTTTAACAATATTCAGATTCTGTAATTTAGAAGCCCATTACAACATGGAGTCTTACTGTTGCAGGTCTAGCAGTACCTGATGTTAAACAACTAAAGCACACTCTTATACGGACAATTTACTCTAGAAAAAGCCAGTGAAGTTCTTGAGAAAGAATTTAGCCTGTTCCAAATAAATGCATGTTTATGGCATACTTTTGGAGGTTTTGAAGAAGGATGCACTGCCTTATCTGGTTATCCAGTTGACAGTTCAAATTTGCTATCAGGAAGTTCTACATTTTGTATTTCTAATCTTCATCCTTTCTAATGAAGTTGAAGCCCACTGACCACACTTTAGGCTCCAAAAAATGTCAGTAAGCAATGTCCAGCTCTTTGAAGTAAATGATCATCATCTCTTAGTTTTCACTTCTCCCAATAAAATAATCCTAATTTCCTTATCCTTTCTTAGAGAGTTCAACTTGTAGTCCTTTAAAAACAGTTCACTTTTCTGCGGCCCCTCAGCAAAGGTCATATAATCGTCTCAAGTTGTAGGATCAAAAACTAGTCCATCAGGGTCTGACCACACAGCTGAAACTCACTGCTGAGAGTCAGTTCTATATCCACGACTTAGAGTGATTTGCCTCTGCTCAAACTGTACCAACTTCACCTATAAAACCACATCCCAATGAAAACTCGAAACAAAGGAAATAAAACAAAGCCCAAGGTAACTGTTTCCAATGCATGAAATACAATGCAACTGCAACTACAACATGTCTTAATGTTTTAAAGCTTACTGAAATTTTAATTTTTGCCAGTCAAAAGTTACCATTAACGATTAAGGATGCAGAGTGTTATAAAATTTTTGTTATGGCATACAAGCCCAGTACCCCTTTCCCTGCTCTACTTTATGTAGTTGTGATAATAAGGCCTACGGTAGCATGACTTGATGGAGCTGTGAATCTATATAATATATGACATGCCATGAGCACATTAAATCCATTCTTCCTATTAAGTTGCTGAAGAGCCTTCCCATATATAAACCAAACCGGACATTTATTCTCAGAGAAATTAAACTATAAACCTGATTCAAATACATGTAAAGATTGTAAATGAAGGGGAGCAGTGTGTAAAATAAAATGCAGGATTAGAACAAACGTTTTTTAACATTGTAAAAAATGTTTGCACTGACAATGATATTGTTAGAGAAGAGAGAGATGGATAAAAAATAGTCCATATGATAAATGTAATATTACTAAAACAGTTTTACCTGCAAGGATTTTTCTGGCTTTAATTCAATGAAATTTCCATTATCCTGGGTGGTAATGGAGCCCTGTACCCTACTCATCTCAGGCGTCTTTAGTATCCTGAGTTGCCTTAAAGCTGTGACATAATAAAAGGTCAAGCGGATCCCACTAAGCATTTGTTAACTACAATAGCCCCCCATTTTGCCTGCAAGCCACACATTCTCACCCTAAGCTTTGCTCACTCTCTTGTTTCATTTCATTGTATAAGCAGGCTAATTTGGAGATGGCTAAGGTACTTGGGAATACCTAGATTTTCAAAACAGTCCCACTTTCCTACTTAACCACCTAAAGAAGTAGACCCATAATACAACATTTGAGGGAACTGTAAAATGGTGCCTGGATACTGAAGGAATAAACAGCAAATAGCAGCACTATTAAAAAAAATGAATGCATTTCACCTTCCAACTCATCTGTGCTTCCTGGGACACAAGTACAAACATGAAAGGCTCGGGGTAGAATTTCAAGAAAACTGATTTGTTTCAACATTCATTTGGCAAGATGCTAGACACAAAATAATACCACAAGCCACCTCCCTTTCCTATCATTGTAAATTCAGGGCTCTCAAATCAGTCCCCACAAACCCAATTAAAAATAAAGAAAAGAGGCAGGCTATGAATTCACATCCAGTGCTATGATACAGATTGTCCTAATGGGTCACAATGAAACTAAGGGACAATAACAAGAATAAATCTTGCATTAATCCAAATGAAGCCAATGAATAATAATACAAACCAGAAGCATAGTTTCAAAAATATGCAATTACCTCCAAGCATGCAAGGTCATTTATAAGCCATAAAAATGATTGCAAAGCACACTCTGCATATAAATATGTTTCATAAATGCTAAGTAACATGTGTATGTATGATATGCATATCCATAGGGTATCCATTTGTATGTTCACAATCAAATCTATGTACTAAAAATGAAACTCTATCTGGCAAATGGTTTCTCGGCAAAAGTACATCAGAATATGAAATAAAATGCTAAATTCTGGGGCTACCTTTTCTTAGCAATGAGGGAAATAAGCAAAATCACCTTATAACTAGGCCGGAAAGCTTAGGAAGCACCAAATGTGTTTTTGAGGAAGGCCCAACCCTATATGTGAGAGCCGCAAATTAAATGATTCCCTTCAATAACATCCATTTCTTGTGAGCTCTTTTTCCACCCCCTGATTCTGTTGCTAAGCTTGGAAGGAAAGGAACCAAGTGGCTCAGTCTGCATTCTGAGCCAGTTCAGGATAAAATCAGAACACCATTTTTTTTTTTTTTTTTTAACACAAGCAGATGCCTTCTTACTTCTCTCTTCCTGGCAACCTTCCTCTCTCCCATCCCCATCACTGTCTCCACATCTTCCTCTCCTTCTCTGAGGGAGTCATTGTTCAAGTGCAGGCCACAAATGTATACACAGGTCATTTAATAGCCAGCTAAACCAAGAAGATAACCCCGCTCTCTGCTACTTACCATGCTGAGACCCGGAGAAGCTGTTGAAAGGAGGGAGAGATGCAAACTGAATCCATTTTCCTTGTGACCGAGTCGGACGCAGCCTCCGAACCCAACATCAGCAGCGGCTGCTGGGATTTTTTTCCCCTCACTCTCTGGTTGGCGACGGTGCGAATAGGAACCACCCTTCCAGCCTCACTGGAGTATCAGCAGTCGCGGCGGCAGAAGCAGCAGCATCACCACTAGGCCTCCTCCCTCTCGGGGGATGGGGTGAGCTCAGAAGCAGCCAGGAACTTGCAGCAGATACCTCCTCTGGCTCCTCCTCTCCTGCCCCCTCCTCCAAAGCCCCACCCCTGCTGCGGTAGAGGCTGCCAGCCCTGGCTGCTGCTGGTTGTCATGGCGACGACCAATGGTAAGCCACCAGACTAAGAGGGAGGCGAGATGGGTGAAAGGAGCTGCAGGGGCTGGAGGGGAGTGAATTTGCGCTGCTGCTCTCTGGGATGCGCTTGGTCTCTCCTACCCAGGACTCCAGGTCTTTAAAAATGGGGTAAGGGTGTATAGCCATGGGAGGAGAATAATTTCAATTTTATTGAAATCTAGACTGAATCATACAAAACAGCTTAGTTATTTTTTCATTTTCTATGGTTTTCCAATAAAATGTATTAAATTTGCAATCAGAAAAAATAATAATATGGAGAAAGTTATATAATGTAATAGGAGATTATTATCACTCCAAATATGTTTGTTCTTTATAGCATCTTTTACTCAAAGCCACTCAAGGTTGTTAACAAGGAAAATGGGTGGCTGGGCTTTGCAATTAAAAAAAGAGTCTGTTTGGTTCCTTGGCACTACTCTGCTTGTTCTTCTCAGGTGAGTCATTGTTTTTCCAGCTCCCTCTCTGAAGAGGACCTGGAGTTGTTTGGCACTCCCCTGTGGAAAAGGAAGTTGGAACAGAGGAATCAGAAATTCCTTGAGCAACCACGGCTCTCAGTTGGTGGATAGTTTCAAACCTTTCTGGTGTCAGACTCCTGGAGTGTTCAATATCCTGCAGGAAATTCCATGCTATTTCAAGGATGCCCTTTTGGAGGTCCCAAGCCAGCTGCTGGTCTGGGTGGTGAGTAGGAAAAAAAGGATGTGAAATCAGCAGTGCTGAGTTCTAGATGAATTCTGTTTCTAACTATAAATTATAAATGACACTAGTATTTATCTCAGGCAGTAGTTGTAAAGATTGAATGAGATAATGCACTAAAAGCACTTGGCATGTAGTAAGCATACAATAAATGTTTACTCTTATTGCTATTATTGCTATTTACTCTTATTGCTATTATTAGTAGTGGTGGTAGTACATTGTAGCCACTTCTTGATCCAAGGGATTGAAGGAACAGCGTGGCAATTTCAGACACGGGAAAAAATTAAGGTGAGAAAACACTTAATACATGATAGCTGTGATGATGATGATGATGATGAAGAAGATGACGGTGACAATGACGATGATGACAAAAACAGCGAGGCCCTAAGAGATTAAAAGTTCTCTTAAAATGTGACAATTAAGTACGTTGTAAGCCTTAAAGGAGCTAAATAAGTTTCCCAAATCCACATGGCTAATACATGGCAGAGCCAGAATTAAAACTCTGATGCTTCTAACACAAGCATTTGCTCTCCTAACCATTACATTTTCTGCGACTCCTCCATGCAATGGAGATACTCTTGTTCTTAACCCATAGGGTTATTTACAGATTCAAATAGGATTAGTACAAATTTCAGAGTCAGACAGCCTGGGCTCGACTGACTTTAGATATGATTTGGGACGTGTTAATTAACTTTCCTGAACCTATGTTTCTTCATCTGTGAAATGGAAATAATTGTAGAACCTCATCGTGAGAATCAAATAGGATGATGCATGTAGAGCATGAGCACAATGTCTAGCACAGAGTAAGTGTTCAGTAAGTGCTAGCTATGGTTCTTTGTTACTCATTCTCAAGTAATTAATTTTAAAATGTGAGAGGACATCATCCTGCTTGGGTTCACATTGAATGCCAGGGCCTTATTCTAGCAAAACTGACATGAAGGCAATTAGGTGGTTGAGGAAAGGGTTGCAACTCATCCTCCACACTTGGCATTGCCTCCGGGTCCTCTCCAGGGGAGCGCCTGCATCCTGCTCTGTGCAGCTAGGGGTCCCTCCCTCCCCCAGAACCTAGACAGTCAGTCTACACACACTTGCACGTCAGCAGCACGTAAGTGTAGCTGTGTAGCAAAGAGGAATGGGTTGTGGTAGTCTAGCTTTTGTATTCTTCTCTGTATTTCATCTTCTGCTGTCTCCACAAAAATGGTCATGTAAAGTAAGCAGAGAAGAAAGCTGCAGGTGGTAGAAACTCAGACGTGCTTAGGTGATGGGATCCTCCCCACCAGCCTTGTGAGGAAGACTTTCATCTTGAGCACCAAGAGCTGACTTGGTTGGGGTGAGTGATTCTAGTTTCCTCTCCTCCTATCAACACAGAGGCAATAGGAAGGGAAAAGTGTTTGGTGTTCCCTATTTAAACAATTCCCTAATTTAACCATTCAGATAGTACTCTTCCTTTTTTTTTTTTTTTTTTTTTGGCTATATCCATGCAGCACTTTTACCGTTATTTAATATTTTCCTTTAGATATTTAATTGTGTGGTATTTATTTTTATTTACTTTAATTATTTGTTATTTATTTACTTTAAAAGGAAATTTGTCTCTGGCTTTGGCAAAACATTAATAAAATTAGGCATGGTAAAGAGAATGTTCCCAGAGAAAGGAACTTAATGTAAAACAATATTTTTTTTTTTTTTTTAGTTAAAGACTTCAACTTCACTTGTAATAATTTTTAGTTAAAAAAAAGAAAATTTAAAATTTCATTCCTTCTCTCCATTGCCATTTCCTGTTACTGTGCTCTATGTTCCCATGGTATCTATTATCTTTTAATATACTATGTCATTTATTTATGCTTTAAAATTTTTATCTGCTTCTCCCCACTAGAATGTTAGCTATGAAAGGGCAGAGATATTTGTTTGTTTGTTTATTTGTGAACAATACCTGACCCATATTAGATGCTCAATAAATATTTGTCGAATGAACAAACCAGTAAATAAATGAAATATCAAACAACTTCTGCACTGAATCATGGCTAAATAAGTTAGTATTATAACATTATTTTTCCAGTTATCTATTTTTGATATTTCTAAAAATTAGAAAGTAATTATAATAATTATCTTTTTAGCATACATGCATATTAGCATAATGTGTATCTATTACATATTTTTAAAGTATATAGTTATTAAAATGGAAATGTTTGCCCATGCATATTCAGAGTCACCTAGTATACTGCTGGTAGTCTTTGGGAAACACTGGTTTTGTTCCAAGAGCATCTTCTCCATATGTTAGCATCTACTAACTGTGGCCAGACTGTCTACCCCTCCTGAGATCTCTCCAACTTTGACTTCTGAATTCTACGAGATGTCTGAAAAAGTACAGGGTGTTTGTGGGTGTTGGCTCCAAAAGCAGCATTAAATTTTCAGGAGAAACCACAGCATAAAGGGAGGAAGCTGCAAAGTTTGGGCTCTGGAGACAGACTACCTGGATTGAGCCCACACTTCACCATTTTTTTTTTCTGAGTGACCTTGGGCAAGTGCTTGATTTCTCTGTACCTCAGTTTCTTTTGAAGATCAAAGTTCATGTGTGCAAAGAGCCAACAAGCATTTGGCATGTAATAAATAAGTAATGTTAGCTAATATTTTTATTAACATAATTTTTAATAACCATGGTTATGCATAGCACATTTTTCTAGGTGTTTACAGAATACTCAGATCACTCCAAGCTAGTCTAAGAACTTGTTGTTATGACTGCAGACCAGCTACCAGCAGACTATGAGGAATTCTGAAAATGTTTATCTCAGAGATAGGCCAATGTCCTGATTTCCCCCAAAAAAAGGGACAAAAAGCTAGGGGTCACAGAAGTGACTGTTGTTTATTCCCTGTCTATTCTGTAAGAGGTTATTAACATATTGTCTATTTACAGAAAACATTAAATGTAAGTAGCCAGGATCTTTTTGAGGTCATTAAGGATAAGGATATCATTCTGACCTCACTGCATGTCCTTTATCAATACTCCCAGGAAGCAAGTATATTGGAACTCTCCCATGAACTCTACAGTCCTATGGTCAACCATCTTATGGATGACTCTACATAGCAGGTGGACAATTCTGCCTTTGCTCACCCTGTATCCTCTGGAAGTCCCTTCCCTGCCCTAATTCTTCAACCTTCAAGATTTATCCATCACCTCCTTCAGGGACTCTTCACTGATACCAGGATTAGCATTAGATTAGCATTAGAAATGAGATTCCCATTGTCTTGTCCCTTGTCACATCTTTATTACTATGCTCATGATGTTGAATGGTAAATATATTTTTGTCTTTCACTCCTATTTGATTGTAAGAACATTGAGGTCAGCAGTACCATTCATTCATTTGTTTACTGATACATTAATGCTGTACTAGGTACCAGGGACACAGCTGTGCATAAGATAATGTGAACACTCTTTTCAAAAAAGGAGTTTATAATCTAAAATGAAAGAGACACTACATAATTTCTTAAAATAAATGATGTTGAGGGCTATAACAGAGAACTACAGGAAGCTCTGATAGCATATAAAGAGAGAACATAACTGAGTTTGAGAGCCTAGGAAGACATTCTTGGAGGAATTGTGGAGTAGGGTGCGGGCAGATGGCTTCAGACAAAGAGAAGGAAATGTATGCTGGTCTGAGGTGTGGAAAACAGGCATGTTACTCAGTTTCTGTTTCATGCTAGTACCTAGCACAGTACCTGTGCACATCATGTGCAACATACGTGTTTGTTGAAAGAATCAGCCTCCTTTCCCCCTTAACACATAGACACACAGTTCTTTCCTCTAGGTTCTCCTTCTGTTAATTTATTTGAGGGATTAGAGTTTGTCAATAGTTAAGGGGCTGACAGGCTGTGTGGGATGAGAAAGCATGAAGAGAGGCCAAAAGATTCATTGTTGTTCCCACAGTAGAAAAAGAGGTGTAATGCTAACAGTGACCACTGCTCCATTACAGATTTACTAATAAGGTTTACTCGATAAGACAACATTTGCTCTGATGTTGAAATGAGAAGCAGTTTTTTCCTTTCTGGTTCTGGGCAGCTGTATATTACCCAAAGGCAGACAACACATGTGCTTAGGTTACCAGCAAATCAGGGACACCAAAGAAATGGGAAAAGTTCCATTTCAATGAATTTTTCCAAAATTTTGTAATCAGAAAATCTATAAATAATTGGGAGATTGGGATTGACATAGACACACTACTATATATAAAATAGATAACTAATAAGAACCTGCTGTATAGCACAGGGAACTCTACTCAATACTCTGTAATGGCCTATATGGGAAAAGACTCTAAAAAGAAAAGAGTGGATACATGTTATGTATAACTGATTCACTTTGTTGTACACCTGAAACTAACACAACATTGTAAATCAACTATACTCCAATAAAAATTTTTTAAAAAAGAAAATCTGCAAATAAGCTAGTTTAATTTCAGTATATGTAGAAATTTTATTTTAATTTTTGTATAATTTTTACTATGGGAGGCACCGTAATTGTCAGAATTTTTACAGTGCTTAGGAACTCAAAACGTCATTACTTCCAGCACTAAGAGGAGAGAACGTGAATCAGGTAGTACAATAAGCGCATGTGCACCCCACAGTGAACAAAACAGACTTAGTTCCTGTCCTAGCTGAGCTCAGAGTCTAGTGGATGGGGCAGCCAAAGAATAAGAAAACCTACCACTAAAACAATAGCACATTTTCACAAGTGCCATGAATCAGTGAACAACTGAAGGGAAGATGAGGACTGGAGATGGAGAGGAATGACTCACTGTGGGGTGACATTTAAGTTGAGAAATGAAGTATGGATTATGCCAGCCCTGTAAGAGCTAAGAAAAGAGAGTTTCCAACGGAGATGAGCTCTGAGGAGAGGAAAAGCAAGGGAGGAGAAATATTTTTGAAGGTCAGTATAGCTGGATACAGTGACCATGGGGGAAAGTGCCATGAGGGGAAGTTGGGAAGGTGGGTGGGAACCAAAATATGCAGCACCTTGTAGCCCACTGTCAGGCAACTGGAGTTTTTCTTAAATGCAATGAAGAGTCATGAAGAATTTAAACTTGGTTTGAAGCATTGTGGGAAATGAAGTTTTGAAGGGCAAAAGTGGACAAAGTTAGGATGCAGTGGTCACCTAGGCTGGAGATGAGAGTGGCTAGAATTAGGGTGGTGGCAGTAGATAGGGAGAAAATTGGACTCTCTCAAATGAATATATATTAGAGGTGGCATTGTGAGGACTTGCTGATGGACTGAAACCTAGGGTTGAGGAAGGGGTAAATATCAAGGATCACTTTTTTATTTTTTTAAGGATTACTTCTAAGTAGACAACTAACTCTTCCATTTTGAAGAAATGGAAGAGGTTTGGTTTTTACCTTCTGTGGTGAGGAAAGGCCTCAGGGCTCTGGCTCTGAAAAAAGTGTGGGGAAACTCGAAAGGGTTCTAAGTGTCCAACTTTCAGGGGGGTCCCTCCTCCCTCCCTCCCCAGGCCTAGTGCCCTTGAGAATTAGGCATTAATGACCAGTTGGTGCATTGGGCAAATCATCACTGAGCTTAGGCAACTGCAGTGGAAGTAGCTTGGCTGGGAAGGGATAGATGAGGCCTGGGAGAACCCCATGATTTTGACTCAGAAAATCCCCAAGCTTTGAGAAGTGGATTTCCAACAAGAAATGGCCTTTCTCTATGCTGAGCCTCCTAAACATTCTAAACCATATTCTCTTCCACAACTAGTTTGACTTCTTCCTGGGTTACAGTCCTGATTCAGCCACCTTCTAATCATAAGACCTGGAAACCTTATCTTCTCTTAGCGCCATTGTTTCATCTATGAAGCCAGGGTGAAAACTGCCTTTGCTTACTGAATGGAGGTTTAAATAAATCATGTTTGTAAAAATCTTAGTCCATGCCTGGCATGTGGAAGGACCTCTATGAGTTCCAGCTGTTCTATTATATTGTCTCCTCCTCCATATCTGAACCTTTCTTATTAAAGCCACTAAAGCCTCAATCTTTTCCTTTCAGCCCCTAAATTTTTGGACAACTTCCCTAGTATTTCCCACCTCAAGACCCCCATATTATTCCTTAGACCCCTCAGTGGCTGAGTACTTATTTCCCTCTGACAGGGCAGGTACAGAGGAACTGAAAGGAGAAAAGCGTTGTCTAAAAGTGGAATTTACAGATTTCATGGTCTGTCTCACATATTTATGAGCCAACTTGCCTTAAATATTTACATCCTGCATTTACATTTTATTACTATTTGATTTGTTTCTTATAGTTGATCTGAAGTGTGAAATTGGAAGCCTGGAGCTTGCTAAGACTTTCATGCTAGAGAAATGCACAATGAAGAAACAGGAGTTTCATGGGTTTTTTCCTCCCCCACCAAGGACAAGAGGATTTTGCAAGGAAATCTTTGAGATCTCTTGCATGTGCCCACTGCCTCCCCCGGATATTCTTCCTTAACGTGTTCCCGGCTCTCGCTCATGCTACAAGGGTCTTTCCCAAGGAGTCAAAGACTACCGCCGGGGACCAAGTAGGTTTGATTCTGAATGTGGATAATGGAAGGAAGGCAGGACCAAACCCAGAGAGGGGAGTTAAGTTTCAGGAAAGCAGCTTTCCTCTTTTTAACTCTATTAAACCTCTTTTTTTTTTCCCTAAGTCCAAATTCCTTCTCTTTTCTCAGCATCTATTTCTTCTTCTAATAAATTTCTCAATTCTTAACAAAATCCCAATCCATCTCTCAAGTAAATCTGTAAACTCTTAACTCTTGTTGAAGTATAATTTTCAAAATGGTAAAATCACGACACAGGCAAATGCAAAATGTACACATCAGTGATTTTACTCATTTATTATTTATTTATTAAATCAGAGGTCCTGTAATATGTTAAAACTGGTCCAAAGTGCATTTGAGAAGCTAAATATTCATAGGCAATAGAAAAATGAAAGGAAAAGAGTGGTTTTTCTTATGCAGTCGACTTGAGTTTCAAGCCTTGAGATGCACATTTTATGCACAGGATTGATCTTTATGACCCTGAATAAACTAAACTAGTGATTGATCTTTTGCCAGTCATAATAGCCAGCTCTTGTACCACCTGATTCAAGAGAAGGAATGAATATTAATCTCTTCTCCTGTTCCTGGGAGAGACCTCATCACAGGATGATAAGGGCACAATGGTCTGATACTGAAGTTGGAGAAATGGAATTTCATATCCTTTCTCCTAACCTTTCTTTGTTTTGCCAGATAATTATTTAACCTCATCCACTGACTCACAACATGCCCGAAGTTAAATCTGGAGGTTCTCATTTCATGCAATGTCTTTGTCTCTCACAATATTCTCCCATTTTACAACTCTATTTATGGCAAAGAGATAAGTAACTGAAAATAGAGAACAAAAAAGAAGAATGGATGAGAACAATGCTTTCAGGTAGAATGTGGTGCAGGTGCTTGAACCGGTCTTGACTCATCACAGATGTGATGTGCTCTGTGTGGAAACTGAAAGGTCCCCACTACTCAACACTTTCACGCACTGGGGCCCAAGTATTCCTGCCTGAACAACCCATTTGAAAGAAGGCAGAGAGAGTTGTTCTCACCTCACTAAAAAAGCTTTGCATAAAGGGAAAGAGCTTTCTCCTTCCCTAAAGGGTAGAGGTGACAGTGAATTTTTCCTCACCTTGAAAGGTGCTAAGCCTTCCTGCCTGACAAGGATCCAGGGCATTGGTGGGCAGGGTCAACCACCGTGCGTGGAGGAGAAGAGGGCTGTGCAGGATTGTAGAAGCTCAGCAGACCATGTGTGCAGGGCACCTGGAAGCAAAAAGTTCTACATGTTTATGGGCTCTGATGAAGGCCTGGTCCTGAGAAGCAAAGACCAGAGGCTGCAGCATGGATTCTTGACCTCATATAATAATCCCCTTGGGGTCTTTTAGAGAGCTATTGAAGCAGAGGACGTGGAGGGCAGAAGGGAGTATTTGGCAGGAATGTGACTTTTTAGGGTGAATAGGTGAGGGCTCATTCATTCACCCAGGCAGATCAGGGGTCAGGATATACTGGTTATACAACAAATAGTTTTAGGTTCCTTCTCCAATCTCTCATATCTTCTTTTCAGTTGGATAAACTGAGAGTGAGCTACAGAAATGCAATGCAACCTAATGCTACAACCCTATCATCTGTCTGACTTTTCATGCGTCACTGTCTCCACATTAGAGTATAGTAGGACAGCGGTAGAAAATACAGACACTTTTATTTGTACAGTTTGCTCATGCCCAAATTTCCTGTTAATCTCACTGTTTGTCTTCATAAAAGAGAGTTTCTTGAAGTCATGAGAAGAGAGGAAATTTTGTTTCACGAGTTTCCCTTGATTTATCTGGAGTGTCTGGCAGAGGACTTCCTAGCCTGGAGTCAGTATGAGAAATCCAGCCCGGGGAAAGGACTTCATGCCTCTCCTTTTCAATAGAACTGTAAAGTCTGTGGACACTACTTCTTTAGTGTCCCTTTCAAATGAAAGCTCCTCTTAGAAAGCTTAACACCATGTAGCCACAGTTCCCTATAGAGTTATTATAGCTGTGCTTCTGGGCAATGCAGAGAGTCAATGAATTTTACACCCCAGAGGTCTCCTTAGGGGTCACTCCCAATACCAGGCAAATTTAGATTTTATGTTATAATAAGGAAAACTGGGCCAGGGACTTATCCAGAGTTTTGGGTGTTTTGCCTTCAATATGAGAACAGAGTATCAGTGGTAGAATTCAAGACTGTACTGTTATTAGATCATCCTCTTATCTCCTGAAAGGCCTGATATGTAAGAATGCCATGAGTGGTGAATTTAACCTCTCCTTTCAGGCTACTCTATTGTCCTAGGTGAGGCTTTAAAAGTCATTACATCAGGAGCAAATTAACACTGACAAAGAAAAATGTCCATTCTTTCTATACCTCCAAACAGCTCAATTTCCAAGCCTTCTTTATTTTATCTTTAGTCACTGAATAACTGGAGACCCAGACAGGAGGAACAGGTCACATTGCTTCATGATTATATCCCCTAGATTCCCAGCCTCTGTAACCAGGAAAAATTTTTATTTTTATTTATTTATTTATTTATTTTTATTTATTTATTTTGGCTGCACCACGCAGCATGTGGGATCTTAGTTCCCCCAACCAGGGATCGAATCCACATCCCCTGCAGTGGAAGCACGGAGTCTTAACCACTGGACCGCCAGGTAAGTCCCAGGAACAATTTTTAAAATAAGAGCAAAAGGAGATGTGGCGTATTGTGTTTCATGCAAATTCCTCTGTAATATTTAAGATTTGTTTGCTCTTCATAATTGAGAGAAGATCTTTATTCTTTTTTTTTTTGATACAGTGGAATGACTAATGACTATCTGATTTTAATACATAATTAATAGGATTAAAAAACTTACAGTGAATCAGAGGTGATGGAGCTCCTGATATTTCCTCCATTTTTCCAACCATTTCTATTTTGGCTCTAATACACAATAGCATGAGGATGTCAAAGAGGAAGAACAAAGTGCTTTGAATCATGCAATGTCCTAATTTTCCAGAATTTTCTGGCAACTGTCCTAGGTCTGACTTTATGTGGAGATATGTATGGAGATATTACAGAACAAGAGTAGGTTTATTTCGCATACCTTCCCTGAAGGAAGAGTCATCATGTCCCAAACCTCAGTATGAGATATCAAGCCCAGAAAGGACATTTATGCCTTATTGTGGCCTCTGTGACCTAAATTATATTAAGTCAAAGTCCTGGTCTCTTATAGGTCATAATGACAATCTTTTCTATCTCTTGAACCAAAGCTTGTAAGAGATATTAAATTTAGTTTTTGAGCCTCAGTTTCTCAGATCAACCTAGGTAAGGCTCTATAAATAGGATTTTACAAGCAGATGGTATGAGACAAAGGAAAAGGAACTTCTTTGGCTGCTAACATCTCCTGGGCCTTCCAGATTTCTTTAACCTAAGCTTTAGCTAATACACCACAAAATTCAATGAAGCAATGCTCTCAATCCTCATACTTTCCTCCATTTGGCAGCCTATTTTCAGGTCAGACAGATTCATGTATGAAATAGAGGATGTGAAAATGAAGATGATTGAGACCAAAAATTCCAAGCACACGGTAGTAATTTCTTAGTTCAGAGCCTAGTCTGAGAGACCAAAACTTGAAGAGGAACCCTGATGCAGTTTCCCTCCATCTCCTTTAACAAATATTTGAGTGACGTGTCACCAACACTCCTCGTGTCCTTTTAGTATGGACATCTCCCCTCCACCTCCATCCCTCAATAGAGGAGTGATTCCATGACTGTCCCTGCAAAACCCTCAGTCTCTGTAGCTGTGCATGGGAGCTATAGGTGGACACTAGAATTGTACTTTCCTTTTCCAGTGAAAAGCCTTTAGAATACATCTTACTTAACTCTTCCTCCAGTCTTGGTTTGATTAAAAATTCATCAACAGAACACTGAATTTCACCCCTCCCAGGACCATACCCAGAACTTATTGAGTCTAACCATCAAGACCAGGGTCTTTTGAGTCATGCCTTCTGGCAGGACCTCATCTAAACTGCGGGGCAGTCATGGGTATATCCTATATCTTATGCTATTAAACAGTCTGGGATGGGTTTTCACACGTTGGTGAACAAATTTGCTATGGTAGAATCAAGTGGAATAGAGCTTCATGCTAACTCTTTTTATCCTGTTTCTGTTTTCAGTCACTTTCTACTATGGCAAGAATCTTAGCATGGAGGGCAGGCCAAAGGGCAGTACTGGAATGCTTTGCTTTATGTCTTATACTCATCTCCCCAATATTCTTTTCTACTCTTAATTGCCTTTGTGGCCAGTTTTCATGTGTAGCCTTTAAAGTTGAAAGAGAGGATTTTTTTCACTGAGACACACGTGAGGACTCCAGAATTAGCAGTGAGTCTTAATAATCCATGTCTAATATCAGGGACCAGCCTTTGAGTCAGGGCTTCACGTATTTCCTGTAATTTGTGATCACACTTATTACGTCTCCCACACACAAGGGAGCAGGTGGACAGAGATTACTGAGGAATACCTAGCCTGCCTTCTACTGAGAGCTGCAGGCAGAGCACTGAGCTGATCTCCCTATGCTACAGCATATACTTTTAAGTGGCACACTGAGCATTGTCCCTTCCCAGATCTGTGTGAATCATGCCTTTATGACCAGAAAAGACCATTGGAAACTGTCTTATAAAATCAGATTATATTGAAAACAGCTTCTGCTGATGAAGTCATGGAGAAACAGACACTCTCATTGATTACTTGTGTGAATGCAAATTGGTAGTGAGATGGGGGAGAGAGGCAGAGAGAGAATACTTAAACATAACTGTCAGCTCTGTCTGCTGAGAAGGCCTAGCAGCCATGACACACCAGTATCCAGACCATGAATTCTAAATAGCATACTTCATTAAAAGAAAAGAAACAAGAGCTCATTGGAGAAATGGTTGATTCCAGGGCGAGGCAGTAAAGTACAAGATGAGCCTGGAACATCTTGCCATGCCAGAAAGTAAAGTGTTCAAAGAATGACAGGGATACTTCAAGATCAAATGAGCCAGCTTGAAAGACTCCCACTAGCAAAATCTGGGAAAGTTTGAGCATCAAAATGAATAATTGTAGTAATGGAATATAATACATAGAATAAAATCAGAATCCCATGAGTCCATACCAACATATATAAACAAATAAACAAAATGGAATAAATAGGGGAGAAGGGAAAGTTCCCTTCTACAGTAGAATGTCAATTAATAACTACAAAAGGAATGATCCATCATTTAGCAAACATCATAGTAATATTTTTAGGCATGAATCATCAATGGATGCTAAAAGTAATGAGTTAAAGTTTGATGAGGAAGTGGACATTCACAGAGCCTCAAACTATCTCTCCACAAGGCCCCTATTAATTACAAAGGGAAAAATTGTAACTTTACAGTGACAAAAAGTTGGTTGACATCTCTTTAATCAAGTGTTTAAAGATAACCAAGAGTAGGACAAATAGAACTCACGTGCCTCCTTAACATGATGCACGGGAAAGAACACAACATCCCTTCCAAGGTATCTGCCAAACTCATGACATTGCAATTCTAATCCATGAGGAAACAGTGGATAAACGCAGATTGAGGGATGTTCTACAAAATAACTGGTCTGCACGCTTCAAAAATGTCAAAGTAATAAAAGACCAAGTAGGACTGAGAAAATCTCTATTAGAGAAGACTAGAGACATGATTATTAAGTGCTTTGGAATCTTGGATTGGATCCTGGGGAACTGAAACAAAATAAAACAACGTGCCATGAAGGACACTAATGAGATAACTGGCAATATTTCAATAAGGTATATAGATTAGAATTATATCATTGTTAATTTCCTCCTTTTGATAATTGAATTCTTGTTGTGAAAGAAATTGCCCTTGTTTTTAGGAAATACACACAGTATTTAGGGGAAAAAAACATAATGTCTGCACTTTTCTCTGTAAGTTTTCTCTTTTTCCTCCCCCTTTCCCCTCTTTTCTTTCTCCCCTGCCCTCCCTCCTCCTTCCAGTGTTGCTGCGGTGATGCTCACAGGAATCTCAAACACACAGGATGCAAATGGGAAAGAACCAGTCCCTTCTCCTTCCTACAGTCTTCTAGTCTCCCTCTGGCACCTGCTATTGGCAGAGTTTACTGGCCAAGCAGCAATGGGGTTTGCATAATCCCAGCCCTAATACTGCAAATCAAAGTAGTGAAGAGTGGAACTGAAGCCGAGAGACAATGCTTCCTTGTCTCTTAGCCCTTCAGAGCTTTCTAGGAGGTGCCTTCATGACATACTTCAGGATAAGAGACTCAGCCTTGGAGAGGAAACTTCATGTTTCTTCTTAGGTGGGCAGGATTCTGACCTATGAGTGCTCACATCTCCTCATGTCATTTTCTTAAAGGAGACACTTTTACTCCTCAGGAAGTAAGCTATATGCTTTATTCTTGTGGTCAGAAATTTCTATAAAATTCTCAGCAAATTTTTCACTAGTGTTGGGACCTTCATTGAGAATCAATTATTATGAGCTCCTTCTCTAGGGAAGAACATTTAGAGATAATCTACCTCTCTCTTCCAGCCTTTATGAGATGTAAGGTCCTTACAATGCATAATGAGTGTTTTTCCCTCCCAACAGCATAACCAGATCTCTCTAAATTTGACCTTCAGGGCTATGTTTATTTACTTATTTTTTAAAATATGCCTTTTGGAAGAATATAATCAAGTTGTAGATCAGTGAACTGTGTGGTATGCTTTCTGTTTAGTACCATAGAATTGGGGGGATGGGATTTTTAAAAAAAATTTATTTAGTTATTTATTTTTATGGCTGCACCACGTGGCTTGTGGGATCTTAGTTCCCTGACTAAGGATAGAACCCAGGCCCATGGCAGTGAAAGTGCCCAGTCCTAACTGCTGGACCACCAGGGAACTCCCTGGGGGTGGGCTTTCTATAGCTAGAGTTTGGGAACAAATTCAGTGTTGGAGAATCAAGAGGAATAAAGCTTCATATTGCATCTTCTATTGTGCTTCCTACATTCCCAAGTTTTTTTCCCCGTTGTTTTAAGCCCTGATATCTAGAGAAGACTGGAAAGAAAAAAAAGGATTCTGTGCCTCAAGTAATGCCCTCATTCCTTGAAATTCTTATCTACTTTACACTCATGCTTAACGGCAGAGAAATGCAGAGTTATGTGACATTGGGAAAGGGCTTGCTTCTTGAAATCCCCTTTAAGCTTGTCAGAGTTATATAGGAGGGTCTTCATGCCCTGATTCTTAGTATGAGAGACCGAGTCTGGGAAGAATACTTTAAGAAGCTATATATGTCCAGGTTTCCCATTGCTATATTAAAGGAAGCGAATTGTCCTGTCCAACTCTGAGCCTCAGACACCATCACTGTGGTTGTCATTATCTGCCAAATTTTTATTCAGGCATCATCACTCTGGTGTGGGTGAACATGGTAAGTCAGAGCCTCCTAAATTATACACAGACACTTAGAGTGCATCTAATTCTATCCCTTCCTTCTGGATGGGCTAGTTCTAACTTCTTAGTATGAGTGCAAAGTCTTTCAAATGAAGACCTTGGAGATGCTTTAATAGTCAGAATGATGGGAAGAGATTAGCTGAAATTAGGAGAAATGAATATTCATGTCATATATCCTAAACTATTCTGCATTCTCCCAGACTACTCCACTTGGACTCAAGTCACGGCATATGGTGAACACGAAAGGGACAAAGGAAGGATCATTCTCTCTCCCAGAGTTTTCTGTACTTTGGTTTCATGGCAGAGGACCACAGGTAGGCATCAGAGGATGCCATCAAATGATGGTTTCAAGCAGCCTTTTCTTATTCTCCAAGAATTATCTAAGAAGGGTCCTTGTGACCCAGAAAAAAAAAAATTCTGAAGAGAGGTCGTCATTTTCCTGCACCCAGAAGTATACGAGCTCTCTAGGGTCTCTGCTCTACTGTCTCTCATAAACGCCTCAACTACTAGACAGTTGCTGTAGGTCATAACCTCCCATGGGCAACAAGTAGAATCAGAAGGCATGCAGTTTCCTGTGAACCTCCAGTACTTGTTCCCATTCCCCCATAGCTCTCAGTCCCAGCATGGATGGAGTCATAGAGAGGTATAACAGAAGGCTGGGTTTTATTGCACACCCCTTCTTTGTGGTAGGGACTTGGTGTAGGTAGGCATAGAAGGACAATGAAAGAAGATGCTTCATGAAGCCTCTTTGGAGCTCACAAAATTTTTAAACAGTAGGTACCTTTACAGGCATCTATTATCCCCTTCTCTTTCCAGAGATTGGACTAATTTCAAATATGGAGATACCTGAAGGCTTTATATGGGATTATCTTGCTTAAATCTGCCAAGATTTTTGATATGATTAGGAAATCTCTTTTCTTTGCCTCTCAGGGTTCTGGATTAAAGAAGGTTCTAAAAAATCAATGAAATGTCTCTTCTCCTTCAGAGTTTCTTTCCTCTAATTGGTTGACTCCCCCAAGATAATGAAGCCAGCCAACAAATGACTGAATAAAGGAAATGCATACTTAGCTTATAGCAAATGAGTAAAGCAGAAGCTAGAAGAGGTAGGAAATGAAATAGAACCTTCTGTCTCCTCCCTCTGACTCCTGAGGTCCTGCTCTATGACTCTCACCTGATAGGAGTGTTCCTTGAGGTTTTCAACAGCCGAGGGATTATCTTAGTCCTGTACTTGGTCTAGTAACAATTTTCATTGTTGACTAATTTTATGATATACGTAATTATTCTTCAAGGAAGTACAGTTCAAATACCCTGTAGAGCCTACTTATGTAAGAGAGTTTAAAAACAGCCAAATTCTGCCTTTTCCATCCTCTTCTCTCACAAATCTCACTGCATTGGCATTGATGTGATTTTCTGCCAGTCCACAATAAAAGGAAATGCCTCAAATATGGTGCAGTAAAGCGCATTAGAAATAAATTCCCTGGAATAGGAGACAGTTCCCTGCAATTAAGCATCTGGGAAGGGAAACCCAGGTGAAAAAAGCAGTGGGAGCAAAACTAATCAGAAAGTCAAGGTAAGCAGACATGGCAAGAACAAGTTAAACATGAGGGCACATTTACTGCAGGATCCCGGTAATCATACAGCGAATGTCATACGAATCTTTAGAAAGAAGCCCTTCAGGTGGAATCTCCCATTTGCATTTATAGTAGTCTCATAGGTCAGCGAATCAGTATATCTGATTTTAAAAAGTCTCATGTGCTTCAATATGTAGATATGGTTTCAACGCTGAAAGTTAGTAATTTTTTATTTACTTAAAAGACTTCTAAAATACCAGTTTTACATAGAAGACCTGATTCATTTGTGGTCTAACATTAATACTAAAATAAAGGAGGGCACTTAAATAGCTCTCTCTTGCTCCAATCAAATATATTTTCCATTGACTGCATACTGAGGGACACAGCAACACTAAGTACAGACTCCTTGTGTTACATACAGTGAAATGCAAACCTTGGCCCATCAATCATTCCTTCCCAGTGGCTTTCAGTAAATAAATGCAGTACTCTATCTTAGGAGAATGACTCCATACGAGTTTTCCCAAAACATCAATAAAAACCCATCTTGTTTGCAACGAGAAGGATATGCTCATTTTAATTAAGTTGATCTCTGGAGACAGATGGACATGTCCTACACTTAGCCTGCCTTGGGCAACAGATACATCCAGGTGAGAACAGTAGGATAAACAGCTAAAGATTAAGATTTAGAAGCTGGGTCAGGTGATGGCCTAGGTTTACTTGGGACTCGGCAGAGAGAATTGAAGAGCTTAGCTGGGATGAAGGGAAAGGAACGCTAAAAATCGTTTTGATATGGATATGATATGGGCATGATCTGAGCCCTGGGAAATCCTACTCTAATGCTTGATTTGGTTTTGCTCTGTTCCTTTACACGTTTTGGCCAATCTTGTCCTCAATGTCCCTTATAGCTGTGTTTCTCCTTCTCTCACACTTAAAGTGCTGTCTCCCAGTTCAGGGGAAATAACTGACCCTGGCAAACCTTGCCCCCTCAAAGCTAATTTCAAATGATTGTCTTGGAGCATGCTTCAGTGGTTTCTGTAACATGGATGTATCATGGGGGAGAAACTGAAATATACACACCTCTCTACTGTTTGGTTTTTAAGGGGAATTAGGTGGGAATTTGGTGACTATTGAAGGGTAGAAATCAGAAGTTGAGGAGGACAGAGGCAGATGTTTCTATCTGATGCCCGACTCACTGTTTTCCTTTTTAAGGAATGAAAAACAAGTGACCCCTGAAATTCCCTTCATTTTGAAAGGATGGGTGGATAATTACACAGCAACCTCATTGGCAGGTGTCAGGGCCACACTGGGAATTATAAATAGCACCAGGTCTTCCCACCTGGGTATTCTGTGTTCTAAGAGGAACTTCATGTCAGACAATACAGCACTGTCAAGGACACACAGGTCAGAGTGGAGAGGGCTTTCTCCTTCCTGCTTCTGCTTTCTCCTTCCATCCCTTCTAGGGAAGCTCACAATTTCCTCTCCTGGGACCAAAGTGCAGACCTCTCACTGCTAAAAGGATCCTGTTACAGAGGTGAATTTTCTCTTAGTTCCTTGCCTACCACCTGAAACTGACTTCCAGCCAATGTTATTTTGAGAAAGCTGGTGCTGCCTGGGTGTTAGGGGACTTTGCTGTGTCCCAGCGTCAGTCTCTTTCTGCTCTAGTGACATTCAAATAGAGTATTTCACCCAGCTTCCTTAAAATAAGCCAAATTATCCCTCTTCTCTCTTTCAGAACTTAACATCCTGAATACCAGTGTCTCTCAATTATGTTTGATTGAAAGTACTTTATATCAGGTACGTAACTTCTGGCTTTGACTTTTTGAATGTCTGAGAGGAAAACTCTGTCTCCCTTTCCAAAATCATCAATAAGCCTCCTCCTTCCTAGTTACGTGTGCAAAAAACCCATTTTTGTTCCCATAGACACAATTTGTAGGGATGGTACATTTCACTGTCGTCCAATAGACCTCCAGTTCAATGTGGTAGAGATAGACTGATAAAGGTAGGAACAAGATATGAGAGAAGTAAAAGCATAAGTTACACTGGAGCAGGGATTTCAGAGAGCGTTGGTAGTAGGGATGTGAAACAAGTGACAAATCTAGCACCAGGATGATATCTTTGAGAACAGTGATAATCTTTTCCTTGAAGATAACCCTCCTTGATGCTCAGGTAGGTTTCCCCATGCTTTTACATGTTCCTTTCCCTCTCACCCCTAAGAAACCTTGTTCTCATTGCCATCTACACTGAAAGCAGAAAGGGGGCATAATAGGCATAAAACCCCCAATCCCTCAATCTTACCTCCTTTGAAGGTCTTGCTTTCTTTTCCCATGGACAGTGGCCCTTTCTCCCATCCTCGTATGTGCAGAATTTTATCTACTGAACAGAAGGAACGGCTCATCCAGAGCTCCAAGCAACTTCTGGGAAATAAGACTGCCGTAAATTCCCTCTTTGGGGCAGGTCTACTGGGAGACGAAGAAGACGAGTAAACCTACTATAAATGAAAATAAGGCCGTGAAGAAGAGGGAAAGACCATTCACACCTGCACAGACAAACATCATCACAAACTTTTTCATCTGCTCTCCTAAAAACCCATTTGTCTCTCCTATTTCTTCTTCCCACAGAAGGCTTTTCTTCTCCCTCCTTTTCCCCTACTGAGTTAGGCATCTATGCCTCTACATTTAACCATCTAGTGAGCTAGTTACTTCTTTTGTTAGCTTTCATATGCATATGAATCAGCCATTTTTCTTCTGTTAATCTGTAATATATCAGTTTAATTTGCAGACCGCAGATACTGAATATAATTGGGTAAAGGAAAAGGTGTCCTTCTCCACACATCAATTTTCAAACAGGAATTTTCACCTAATATTAAAGAAGGAAACCCAACTCTTTAAAAATATTGACCACCACCAGATTCATGATATAAAATTAATTTTTGTTTATTTATTGAGTCAGTATACTGAGAATGTGCTGTGTTTGTGTAATACAGAATACAGAGATACTTACGACTCAATCACTCCCCTTAGGAAACTAAAACAAATAAACATTAGCACACTTTCTTATATTTCAGGGTTGACTGTGGTTACAATAAGAGAGGAACCAACAAATTATTATGGGAGTTTGGAAGAGATAGGCTTGGGAGAGCAGGAAAAATTCATGGGAGATTTAACAACTGAGGTGGATGACAAATCAGTGGGATTCACCTCAAATCAACTGAGCCAAAATATCTGGAGGGTGAGGCTTGGCCATTGAAATTGTAAAGAAGCTCTACAGGGGATTCTCATGGAATCTAAAGTTTGAGAACTACTACATTAAGTGATAACACATGTGTGTGTGATGTTTATTAAATAGGTAAAAGTGACAGGTAAAAAAGGAATGCAGAAAGACATTACAGTGGGAAAAATGCCTAGAGTGAAGGCATGAACATGTGAGGTTTTATATTCCTGAGGGGTTATAACCACCAGGCTAAATTAGGACTTTCTTTAGTAGACAATGTGTAGCCATTACAGCTTTTTTTTTAAAAATCAAAGTACTACTTTATTTTGCGGTCTAGAAGTATTTACTGGTTCAGAAAGAGTTGGCATTGTGCAGTGTACAGAGTAGGAGGATACACTGGAAGGAAGATAGGCTGAATAAACTTGGACAGATAGAGCACCTAGTGAGTTATATTAAACCACATCAGAAGTGATGCTGGGCTTAGAGAGGGCAGTATGTGAGGAAATGGAGAAGAAGGGTTGGATTTGAGAGAGTGTTTTAGGAATGGATTCCATTGTCCAAGTTCTATGGAAAATTTTGTTGGTCCTTACTTTTTAGCTCTACTAGATACAGTTGATTTTTCTGATGAGCATGAGTTGGGGAAGGGGATGTAGTGTTTGGCTATGAAACAGATTTATTGACCTGACTCATATACCTAAGAGTGCTTTGAATGCCTAGAAAATCAAGAAAAGAGGAAAACTTAGAAAACTTTGGGGAGACCGGGGTTTCTGCAGTGGCAGAGATCTTGAAAAGATGTTTGAGAAATTGGCCAAGCACATAAAAGGAGCAAAAAGAGGGGGCACTTAAGAAGAGTTGTGTTAAGAAAGAGTTCTCAGAGGTCACACCTGCATTCTGATAAGCCAAGAAAAAATTAGACAGATGGATTCTGTGGGAATAATGTGTGTGTGTGTGTGTGTGTGTGTGTGAATGGTGGGGAGGTTGAACAATAAGGACAACTTAGAGAAGTAATGCAGAGGCCAGAGAGCATGGGAGGTTCAGGGAACCTGGAGTAATTATTTTTAAAGAAGGGGAGGCTATAAATGCTGTTATAGAAGGCAGAGGCAGTTGCAGTTATAAGTAAGAGATGGACAGGCAGTGTAACATGACAGATAAGCCAAGGAATTCTGCGGCTATAATAGTTCTAACCCTGAGTGAATGAGAGTCTCAGTTTTCTCATTCCTAAAATGAGGATCTCAGGGGTGCCTGTGAGGATTCAATGGGACCATGCAAGGGAAGCATTTAACATAGGGTCTGGCACATAGGATTAATTACTCAATACAGGTTAGCTCCTATTTATTAGTCTTCATTAACTTTCACCTGATAGTAATTTACATTGTTAAGGTTTGAAAGTTAATTTCCATTAAGTCATTCTTTTGAATATTTTAAAGTTCTCTAGAAATCAAAAAAAACTTTATTTCAAAAATATAGCTGTAAGTTTTAAAGAAAAGCACATACATTTCAATAAACAAAAGAGTTTAAAAACCCTGATATTTAGCATAAGCAGTTCAAAATATAATAACTTACTTTGAATGTGGCCTTGAAGAATTATAGTCACTATAAAACTTCCTAAATTTTCACTGTCTTTCTCTCTGCTTCCCATTCTTTTTCTATTCAGGTGCTTATCTCTATGTTTCTTTTGTTGTTGTTGTTGTCTTTTTGTTTTATTTTTGCTTTTATAGTACACATGGCTCCTTCTGCTTTTTGCTCCTCTAAATTCCACAGGTATGTATTTTTCTTATTTTCTCAGTAGTTTTCTTTGCGTTTATTTTCTGTATCTAACACAACTGTTTGATGACTCCTAATCTGCCACTTTCTGTTAGTCCTTTTCTTCCTTCAACAGGGAATAATAAAAAGCCCCCCCAGAATTGTATTAATTTTATTTTACATGCTTTATTCATGACTACACATGCAATAAATAGAATGGTCACCTATTACTATATAAAAAAATGCATGGCCACAAATAGCAATCCACCAAACCAAGTGTCTTTTGACCTGATCTCCAACAAGCCTTTTATACTTTTGATGTTTGTTGGCTTTCCAGTGAATGTTGAATGTTGACTTGTTGAAAAGCAAAAACCTATATTATTCCTTTTTCATGAACATCATTTTATTATCTACATGTTTCATATTATTTAGCTAAAAGTTAGGTACTGCTTAAATAATGAAACAAAAAGAATAAAGTACCTAGGAATAAATCTACCTAAGGAGGTAAAAGACTTGTACTCAGAAAACTATAAGACACGGACGAAAGAAATCAAAGATGACACAAACAGATGGAGAGATATACCATGCTCCTGGATTGGAAGAATCAATATTGTGAAAATGACTATTCTACCCAAAGCAATCTACATGTTCAATGCAATCCCTATCAAATTAACAATGGCATTTTTCACAGAACTAGAACAAGGAATTTTACAATTTGTATGGAAACACAAAAGACCCCGAATAACCAAAGCAATCTTAAGAAAGAAAAACAGAGCTGGAGGAATCAGCCTCCCTGACTTCAGACTGTACTACAAAGCGACAGTCACCGAAACAGTATGGTACTGACACAAGAACAGAAATATAGATCAATGGAACAGGATAGAAAGCCCAGAGATAAACCCACGCACATATGGTCACCTTATCTTTGACAAAGGAGACAAAAATATACAATGGAGAAAACACAGCCTCTTCAATAAATGGTGCTGGGAAAAAAGGATAGCTGCATGTAAAAGAATGAAATTAGAACACACCCTAACACCATACCCCCAAATAAACTCAAAATGGATTAAAGACCTAAATGTAAGGCCAGACACTATAAAACTCTTAGAGGGAAACAGAGGCAGAACATTCTCTGACATAAATCACAGCAAGATCCTTTTTGACCCACCTCCTAGAGTAAGGGAAATAAAAACAAAAATAAACAAATGGGACCTAATTAAACTTAAAAGCTTTTGCACAGCAAAGGAAACCATATGCAAGAGGAAAAGACAACACTCAGAATGGGAGAAAATATTGCAAATGAAGCAACTGACAAAGGATTAATCTCCAAAATATACAAGTAGCTCATGCAGCTCAATATCACAAAAACAAACAACCCAATCCAAAAATGGGCAGAAGACCTAAATAGACATTTCTCCAAAGAAGACACACAGATGGCCAACAAATACATGAAAAGATGCTCAACATCACTAATCATTAGAGAAATGCAAATCAAAACCACAATGAGGTATCACCTCACGCCAGTCAGAATGGCCATCATCAAAAAATCTACAAACAATATATGCTGGAGAGGGTGTGGAGAAAAGGGAGCCCTCTTGCACTGTTGGTGGGAATGTAAATTGATACAGCCACTATGGAGAGCAGTATGGAGGTTCCTTAAAAAACTAAAAATAGAACTACCATGTGACCCAGCAGTCCCACTACTGGGCATATACCTTTCTGAATCATGGTTCAGAACGATGCATGCACCACAGTGTTCACTGCAGCACTATTTACAATACCAGGACATGGAAGCAACCTAAATGTCCATCAACAGGTGAATGGATAACGAAGATGTGGCACATATATATGGTGGAATATTACTCAGCCATAAAAAGGAACAAAATTGGGTCATTTGTACAGATGTGGATGGACTGTCATACAGAGTGAAGTAAGTCAGAAGGAGAAAAACAAACACTGTATGCTAACGCATATATATGGAATTTAAAAAACAGTACTGATGAACCTAGTGGCAGGGCCAGAATAAAGACGCAGATGTAGAGAATGGACGTGAGGGCACAGCAGGGGAAGGGTAAGCTGGGACGAAGTGAGAGAGTGGCATGGACATATATACACTACCAAATGTAAAATGGATGGCTAGTGGGAAGCTGCTGCATAGCACAGGGAGATCAGCTCGGTGCTTTGTGATGACCTAGAGGGATGGGATAGGGAGGGTGGGAGGGAGCCTCAAGACGGAGGGGATATGGCAATATATGTATACATATAACTGATTCATATAGCTGTTGTACAGTAGAAACTAACACAACATTGTAAAGCATTTATACTCCAATAAAGATGTGAAAAAAAAAAAAAAAAACAGGACACATGCACCTCAATGTTCACTGCAGCACTGTTTACAATAGCCAGGTCATGGAAGCAACTTAAATGCCCATCGACAGATGAATGGATAAAGAAGATGTGGTAACTATACACAATGGAATATTACTCAGCCATAAAAAGGAACGAAATTGGGTCATTTGTAGAGATGTGTATGGACCTAGAGACTCATACAGGGTGAAGTAAGTCAGAAAGAGAAAAACATACATCGTATATTAACACATATATGTGGAATCTAGAAAAATGGTACAGATGAACCTGTTTGCAAGGCAGAAATAGAGACATAGATGTAGAGAACAAATGTATGGACACCAAGGGGGGAAAAGTGGCGGGGGTGGGATGCATTGGGAGACTGGGATTGACATATATACAGTAATATGTATAAAATAGATAACTAATGAGAACCTGCTGTATAGCACAGGGAACTCCACTTCACTATACAGCAGAAACTAATACAACATTGTAAAACAACTATACTCCAATAAAAAATTTAAAAAAAAAGAAAACAAAGGAAATTGTTGGCAGTGCTAAGTACTCAGTATAAATTTTATATTTACTCAGTATAAGTTTTATTCCCATCCCCATTTTCAGTATTTCTCCCCATGCGTCTAGCACCCTCTTGGCAAGAAAACTGTTCTGAGGTCCCTACCTTTGCCCAAATACCCGCAAGTAGGTTCTCCAACCCCCAAGCCCATCAGATGCTTAGCTGGCTTAAAATGCAAATTCCTAGGGATTTCCCTGGTGGTGCAGTGGTTAAGAATCCGGGGGAAAAAAAAAAATGTAAGAGCTTTGAAATGTAAGAGCTTTGCACCTTTTTATGTAATTGCTTCCTTTATTATGCAAATACATTTTATTTTTACTTAGTTGGAATAAGTAAAGGCTTTTAGGGGATAAATTGGGCAAGAGAAATGGAAATAAAAGTTTCAATGTTCCTCATGTTCCTATTTCTCAGGAGGCTCATGAACTATTAAAAATCATCATAGTTTTAAAAACTATTTAAAAACTATTAAAAATACTTTTAAAAAATGTTTTATTTCAAACAAGTTTACTTCTTCAATGGGACAAAAATATTTTTTTGTATACTATTTTTGTTTGATAGCTTTATATTTCAAATACTCTGAAACCAGTAAAGGAAATTGTCCTGCATTCCTAATTCCCCAGGGATGAGGAACTAACAGTGGAAGTTGGGTTTACTAACCCTATTTTCCACCATGGCCACAAAACCCTTCTCCTTCCACAAAACTTATTCTCAGTCACTACCCTTGAGTTCTTGTTTTGGGGGTGTGGTTTATAACCTTGGAATTTTCTACAGTTAAAAGCAGAGTGATTTTAGTCTAATCTTGTATCCAGTTAAGGAATCTATTCCAGAAGGTAACAATTCAATAATGCAGTGAATTGTTACCTGAAGAAGCAAAGCTCCTCCTATCAGGGAAATGTTCATGTACCAGGAGACCTTTTTAGTGAGCTCGAAGGGTTATGAGATGAACAATAACAACAGCGATAATAATAGTTAGTCTTTCTTGAGCACTTACTGTAGAGCAGGCATTGTACTGATTGCCCTAAGAGGGACTTGTTATTATTAACCCTATATTAGAGATGAGAAAACTGAGACTTTGAGAAATCCTCTGCCTTTTTCCAGGACACATGGTTAAATAGTGGTAAAACCAGATTCCAGCCCAGGCACTCTAAATCAGAGCCCCTGATTTTAACCATTATACTATATGCTTTTCTACTGAACCCAAATCAATCTCCCTTTAATCCCTACGCAATTATTCTAAATTCTACCCTTTAGGGCCAACAAGAGCATGTTTATTCCTCTTCCTCATTCATTTATGTAACAAAAAGAATATTAATTGAGCACCTCCTAGATGTTAGGTACTGTCTTCCAGCCTGTAATACAGCAATAAAAAAAGAACAAAGTTTCTGCTTTCATGGTGTTAACATTCTCCCTCTTAAATTGTTTGAAAAGACTCACCAGATTTCTAAGGGTTTTCCTTTCCTCAGACGAAAGTTTCCTACTTCTTTCAACCATCTATCATAGGAAAAAGTTTCAAATTCTTGTTTATCATGGTTATCTGTCTCCTCTAAACATATTCCAGTTGTAAATATCTTTTTAAAAAACGAACCAACCAGACACGAACACAGTAATCCACATGCTTTCTGATGGTTCTGTTAAAAATAAGGCAACAGGCCCCAAATGGAGTTGCTTATGCTAAGACCCACGCCACCAAACCAAGACTTAACTGAATTATAGTTTCCATTCCGAGAAATGGAATCTTAAACTAGTAGATCAGAAATCGCCTAATCAGCATTAGTTAAATAATCTGCCTGCTAGACCCCTGCCATCCCCTAAAGGAAAGTGACTTTGCAATAACAAATCTGCTTTTTGTCTAGTAACTTCCTTGTCCCCCCTCCTTTCTGGCTGTAAATGCCATTTTGCACTGACCCTTGGAGCTCCTTCCTGTCTGCTAGTTTGGATGCTGCCCGATTTGAATCAATTTTTGCTCAAACTTAAAATTTTTAATATGCCTCAGTTTGGGCTTCCCTGGTGGTGCAGTGGCTGAGAATCTGCCTGCCAATGCAGGGGACACGAGTTCGAGCCCTGATCTGGGAAGATCCCACATGCCGCGGAGCAACTAGGCCCGTGAGCCACAACTGCTGAGCCTGCGCGTCTGGAGCCTGTGCTCCGCAACAAGAGAGGCCGCGATAGTGAGAGGCCTGCGCACCGCGATGAAGAGTGCCCCCCGCTCGCCGCAACTGGAGAAAGCCCTCGCACAGAAAACGAAGACCCAGCACAGCCATAAATAAATAAAATTAAAAAAAAAATATGCCTCAGTTTATCTTTTCACAGGTCTGGTGACAGAAGAGGGAACCCAAGGAGACCCTCGACAGCCCTCAGGGGGACGAGAAACAGCAGTGAAGGTACCTGCAGAGCCCCTTGAGTCGCGGCTTTCTCGCCGCCTCTGGAGGTGGTGGGTAAATTCACTCCAATCCTCCATCCATGCCTTGTGTGTTAAGAACTTTCAGACTTTGAGCATTTTTTTCCCCCTGGCCTGGGTTCTGAAACTGGCCGGAGTTGGGATACGACGGACATAGAGACCGGACTGTTTCCGGTGATGGACGGGACCGACTCCGAAACTAGACCGGGTCCCGGGTCAGACTTGGTCCGACTTACGCTGAACTGGTCCGGAGTGACGCCTCGGGCGAATAAAATTTTGTTTGAAGGCTGAATGAGCAGGTTAAGCTTACCAAAGATAAACATGAATTACAATGGCCGCAATGGAGAACTTTGAACCTAGACAAGATTATTCATGTATGACGCGCCCTGGAGAAAATGGAGTCTCAGCCAAGCGCTCACCATGAAGGGTAGAGGGAAAACCCACTGGGACACCCCACTCTCTCTGGAACCCACAGACAGGATCCAGGGAAATCCTGCAGGAGCCGGCCAAGGGTAAGAAGCCTTACCGAAGTCAGCTGACCCATCTCTGTTTCTCTCTGTGGTGCCTGGTCGAGAGAGGAAGGTAAAATTTCATTTTGTCCCTTCCTTTCCAAATCCAGACTGGCGGGAAAAACATTTGTGAGATTTTAACCTGTTACCGAACACAAGGTCCTGTGCCCAACACACAGGCTAAGTAAACCAAAATGTCGGAGTCTGGAGCAGAGGAAGGCTTAATACAGGACCAAGCAAGGAGAATGGGGTGGCTTATGCTCAAAACCCCCCAAACTCCCCGCTGCTTCTCAGGGAGAAATTTTTATAGGTAAAATTTGGGATGAGGGCTATAGGGGGTGTGACTTTCTACAGATTGGTTGTTGGTGAGGTAACAGGGAGGTGCTCCAGGAATCTTGTGCTCAGCCTGAAGTTACCATCTTCCACCTGGATGGGGGCTTTAGTTCCTGCAGAAGAACTCAAAGATACTGTTAAGTATATCCCTTGAGGGGGAATGAATTCCCGGCTTTAATCACTGCACTATAGTTTCTTGATCGCTCCGCCTTTGTTTCTGCATTCTCTTACTTTCCTGATCACCAACCGTTTGAATGTGCTCTTTGGAACTCAGGGAAGGTCTAGGAGGCTGAAGCCCTCTTCCTGCAAGCAAGAAATGGGGGACAGGGAAAGGATTTGTACCCAGGAGGGCCCCACAGGATCCTGCTCAGTTTCAGATCCTTGAATTGTGTGACTTGTGAATTTGCTTTCAGGTACCATTGGTTGTCCATCCTTTCCCAGGGGCAGCTATTGCCTCTTGTTTGTCTTATTTTGGGTCCTGAGAACTTGGCTTGGCAACAGTTTGGGGGCATGGCCAGGCAGAAATGTGGGTTGCCTAAGTCTATTAACAGGTCAGAAAGAGAGCAGAACCATTAAAGGCAGACAATCTGGGTTTATGTATTGTCTCTGCCTGTAATCTCCAAACCTCTTCTCTCCAGGCCTGTAATATGGTCCAATTAGACACGAAAATTTCTAGCATTCAATGTTTAAATCCATTTACTGTGTCCAAGTTCCTTAAGCTTAGCGTTGTCCTTGAAATGTCCTCTAGCATCACAGACAAGATGCTGGAAGCCATCTTGCATTCATAACTTACCTGAACTGTGAGGTGGTGGTTTGGCTGAGTCACTTGGTAGACCACAGCATCCCCTAGTGGTCAGATTTAAACCTCAAGTCTTGTATATTCTGAATATCACAAGAAATTAACCTAACCCTTAGAGTGTCAGGCAACTGTGTTTTGCATGTGTGGCACAGATTTTATTGGCTACCTTTGGTTGAGTGGGTGATGTATTCTCCACTATTTATCAGGGAACCTGATGCATCTCAGGTTCATTTAACCCTCTACCCACTTCTCCATTCTGGGCTGCTTCTTTGTATGAGTTTAGGAATTCAAGCTGCTTCTCCTTCTCTTTTTTTGTGATTATAGATACTTTTCCACTTTTTTAAAATCTTTTTTATTTTTTTATTTTTCGCTGTGTTGGGTCTTCGTTTCTGTGCGAGGGCTTTCTCTAGTTGCGGCGAGCGGGGGCCACTCTCCATCGTGGTGCGCGGACCTCTCACTGTCGCGGCCTCTCTTGTTGAAGAGCACAGGCTCCAGACACGCAGGCTCAGTAATTGTGGCTCACGGGCCCAGTTGCTCTGCGGCATGTGGGATCTGCCCAGACCAGGGCTTGAACCTGTGTCCCCTGCATTGGCAGGCAGATTCTCAACCACTGCGCCACCAGGGAAGCCCAACTTTTCTACTTTTGAGGCACTTCGTTATTTCTACCTTATTTGCTGTCCCTGACTATAAACACATAGGCCATTTAATATGAGGATGTTACCTAAAGTTCCTGTGAAAGAAATCGGGAAGGAATAGTCCACCTGGGGTGATTGTGGTTTAGACTAGGAAGCATTAGATTTGGAGTCAGCCCTGAATTAAAAGCCTAACTTTGCCACCTTATTTGCTGGTGATATTAGTCAGGTTACTTAACTTTTCTAAGTTTACTCACAAGATAAGGATAACCTTACAGGGTTATTGTGGCTCATATGTAAAGCAAAGTGAACTACACAGCGGCCTCACGATCAGTTCATCTGGTCTGTAGTCCCTTCCTTCCATGGCAAATCATCTCTTGGGGATGGTTTGGTGGTAAAAGTTAATTCACAATGAGGTCTTAGTTCTTCTTTGGTTATCTCAGCACAAACCTGTCAGACCCAAAGAAGCAGATCTCCAAGTCAAGGCTGAGATATAGTCCTCAGGCTACCAGGGAAAATGGGGAGCTCTACATCACTGCTACTCACCTCAGTAACTAGTAGGGAATGGCCTCTGCTGGGGGAGAATTAAGGCTGAATGCAGAGGCTCCTCCACTGCATAGTTGAGAAAATGTAGCTTTTTTGGTCTCCTCAATGATTCAGAGCCTCTTTGAAAAAGTTGTGTCTCACCTGAAATCTACATTGTGAGATATATGGAAAATCTTAAGACTAAACTCTGTTTCACCAGGCAGGCAGCATTTCAAAATCATATGCCTCTGTACCTAGACCAGTGCCAGGCACAATAGATGCTCAGTTAAATCCCAAGGAACTCTAAAGGAATTATTTCAGTCGGTGAAAGGTGATGGGCAACGTTTCTGGACTGAGAGTTTTCCAACTGTTTCTTAAAATGCTAGTCTAGTCCTCATGGGATTACATGTATTCATGATCGATCATGTCCTGTCACTTAATATCTGCAATCGCATTTCCTGAGACAGAGTCCTCAGAATGTGAGGAAGATGGGGAAGGAAAAAGCATGAAGGAAACCCTGTCCAAAATTACAGGATTGCTGTATTTTGTAAAACTTGGTTTATGCTGAGTTTGCCTCCATCCTCCGTCCCCAGTATAATCAAACGTGCCTTTGAGGAAAAAGCATATGGGAGCAACAGGAAGTGTTTAGATGCATTTTATTCAGCAATCAGGCCAGCCACCACATCATAGTGTTCTTATGGGATTTCAGAACTTGGTTTTCGGCAAGGCCCAGACTTTTGAATGAGGACAGGAATCCGGTGTTTCCTATAGAAGAGATTGGGGGAAAAAAATCAGCTTAAACTTTGCTGATAAAACGTGACAATGGGAGAAAAACAAGGAAACAAGATCAGCTTTATTTAAAATAGAGAGGTTTGAGATTCATTTCCATTTCTATTTCTCTTATTCATTTACTCATTCACTTATTCATTAACTCCTCAAATATTGATTGAGAACTATAACATACCTTAAGGATACAACAAAAGGGAAAAATGTCCGTCCTTACAGAGTTTACAGATGTAGCAGGGAGTTATAAAAAGCTTCTGAAATTAATCTTTAATCCATTGTTGCTTCTTTTCCTTCTGACGTCATTGTCCTAGCCACCAGGTCTCCATCTTAGCTGGTGCCTGGGCTACTTCAAGACCTTCTAATTGATTGATCCTTTGCCTTAGAACTCTGGGGATTCTCATCTGTGAGATCTTGCAAAAGGAAATTATATCCTTGTCCCATATGATAGCTGCTTTAGTTAGCATCTAGACAGAGCCCACGGATTGGCTTATTTTCCATAGCTGTGCTGTTCACTATCCCATATGACTATTTAAATTTAAATCAGTTAAAGTTAAGTAATATTAAAAATCCAGGCTTTCAGTTATAGTAGCCACATTTTAAGTGCTGGTACCATGGCTAGAGGCCTCCATATTGGACAGCATTTCTGTCATTGCAGAAAGTTCTACAGGAGAATACTAGTCTATAGAGAAGAATTTGCCAGTATAGATTTCCTAAGAAGACATACAGGAATTAGAAAAAAAGTTCTTACTGAATATATCTGCTAAGCACTTAATGATCAAGGAGATGCAAGCCCTTGTTTGTCTACCCATCTCAAAGCTCAACAACTAAGGTCAGAGCCTGGCTGTAGTTAACCATACAATGTATTTGTTTGGGGCTTTTAATGGGCAGTAGAGGAAAGGCAAAATGGTACATTTGAAAATATGTTGCATTTGAAAAAGACACATTTTCCCTCTAGACCTGTTTTCTTATCAGAGGAATATAGGAAGAGAAGTTACATTTTCTGGCATTCAAATGTTGCTCCCATATTTACATAATTTTAAAAGAATAGAAAGAGCAGGTAGAACTGGTAGGTTTTAAAGTCTAAGGAAACAGGGTGTCCCAGCTCTATGCTCATATTTTTCCAATGGTTCACTCTAAATACTGGGCCTTTTGATCTTGGCACTTGGAAATTGCCCAAGTCTCAAGGCTGTTGTGTTGCTTTCTCCTCCCCTTGGATGGAAATATGATGTTTGACCTTAATGTCAAGAACATAGGCCGTGAGAAAATTAACACGTGGTTTCAAGTTCCTTTTACAAGTCTTTAATGTGGAAATTTTTTTGAAAAAGCAGAACATCCAATGTTTTGGGCCTAAAACTTCAGGATATTAGATGTTTCTCCCTGAGGACCTATTTCCACAATCCTTGTTAAATACTGAGAATTTTCTGAAATGACTTAAAGCAGACCAAGAAGAGGGTGCATGGTACAAGGAATTAGAGATGTGGAATGCATGCAGTCATTTGAACCTAAATCAAAGTCTTAATACCACATCAGTTCCAAAATAACAGAGTTTTCTGGGTTGCTTGTGGAATCTCTTTTATTTGTTTTGATCATTCTACACCTTTATTTAACCTGGAGCGCTTTTGTGATGCTATGAAAATGCAAAGTCCAGTTTAAATGACACCCTTTTCATGAATCCTTTCTTGACCCTTTCAGTAAGAAGCAATCTGTATTTTTCCTTCACTCCTGTAGCATGTTGCTCACACCTCATTTGATGGCATTTGTCACAAGTTACAAGAAGCTACCTTATTTGTGCTATTTTCTTTTAGTTATATCCACTAGGAAAGCAGAGGACACTGGCACAATGCTTGGCACGTAAGTGTTCAGCAGCTGAGTAAGACAGAAAATCTGTGGCGAATTTATTTCTCTGAGTACCTGAGTCTAATTCCCATCACCTACCCACCTACAATCAGTTCAGAAACTCCACTGAGGCTAGGTCTCACATCCATAAATAAAGTATTACATAAAGTATTACAAAAATATATTTTTGGTCACCTAATCTATATAATTCATATTTGCATACTTTAGGGCTTTAGTGAACACAATCATTGCTATCACCAAGAATGAATTTTTAAGTATAATGGTATTTTGGGTATGTGGTCTTTAAAAAATCCAGACTATCTCTTGTTCGCTATAAAAGGTTGTGTTTTTTTATAGAAGTGATTTTTTTTTAAATTAATTGAAAGAAACATTCAAACACTTTCCTTCCTCTAGCCCACTGTCCTTTCTTTAACACCTTTTATACAGCACCATGTTATTAATTCCTTTCTCACTTCTGTTCAGTTTTTTCTTCATCTTGAAATGCCTCTCTCTCCTTCTTTATGTCCTAGAGAAAACCTCAAACTTTTCCAAATCCTAGCAGGCACAATTAGTTCTTTTTCATTTTGTGCTCTCAGAGCACTTTGCTTATACTACCATTGACCACACCGTGTTAGCGTTGAGTGTAAGCAAACTGGGAGACAAAGCATGTTGGATTTTCTTCTGGATCTCACAAATATTTAGTCTAGTACCTGACTTTAAAGTATAGTGGAAAGAGCAAGGATTTTGTACCAGATCTGCCACTCATGGCTGGGTGATCTTGAGCAAGTTATTTAAACTAACTGAGTCTCAATTTCTTCATGGGTATAATAAGCTTAGTATTATTTACCTCATAGAGTCATTGTGAATATTAAGTGCCTCGCACGTGCTTGACATAATAAATACTACTTTCTATCATAATACACACACACACATACACACACATGCACACCTCTATATATAATCATGACATATATAATAAGGAGAAAAAGAAATCAAGAATTGTTTGGGGGAAAACTAGGTATTTTGTTTCTCTCATGGTGAGATTAATGTTATTGGTATATTCTTTGAGGCTTAAAAGGATAATATATGTAAAAATTTGAAGACTTCTAGCTTAAAACATATATTTTAAAAGAAATTCAAGTTTGTACTCACTTATTTTCAATACATAACATGCATTCATTAGAATAAGTAACTCCATCTGTCCCACAGACAGGGTTATAAATCTTGGGACATCCACTCACTTCATTTGTACATTTAGCCTAAAAATGGAATGAAACAGAATCATTTCCCATCATTTTTCATTCTTTGAATTTATAGCAAAGTCTCTAAAATCTCCCTGGAGTTGATCGGCTTGAAGATGGAAGCATGATTGTGATTGGGAGAGTGATACTAAGTGTTCCAGGAGGAAGAATCCAAAATTTGGAGTTAGAAAACCTGGTTTTAAGTAATGCCTCTGCTATCTGCAAGCTGTGTGACATTGGTAAATCTCTTGGTGTCTCTGAACCACAGTCACTTCATTTGCAAAGTGGAAATGATGTTGTTTCCCTACCTATCTCATCATGGCGTTGTGAGGTTTGAATAAAGTGAGTGAGATAATGTTCAAATTTACAATTACTACCTGTGCTGGCTCTCTCAGGTCAGCCACACCTTGGGACATGTTCTTCCTTGCACACGGTAGTCCTGTCATGCTGGTCTTCTCTAAGTCAATTAAAGACACGCGGTGCCTTCTACCCTTGGGGTTTTTGCACAGCCTGTTTTCTCTACTGTCAGTAAGAACTAGTAATTATCAAATGACTTTCACAGGGCAGACACTGTCCTAAGTGCTTTTCACGTATTATTATGTTTAAACTCTACAACTATCCTATGAACTTTTTATTATACTGTTCTTCTGGTAAAGACAGTGAGGCACAAAGAGATTGAATCACCCAAGGCCACACACCTGATAATTACTGGATCCAGGATTTAAACCCAGTCAATCTAGGTCCTGAGCTTTAGCTCTTAACCACTTTACTCTCCTACTTCTCCCTTTGCTAACACTCATTTATCCTTCAGGGCTGAAAATAAATCTCACTGACTTAGCGCACCTTCCCTGATTTAACTAGGCTAGGTTTCTAATGGAACCAGAACTTCTTTATAACACATCACCAATGTAGTAATTTATTTACTTATACACTTTTGGTTTGCCATCGGCCTTCCCACTAAATATAAATGTAACAAGAAGAGGGACACTTCTTCGTCTGGTCTCCAAATTTACTGAAATTTACATTATAAGTACAAGAAAAACTGGAAAAGTTAGATAGAGAATATTTTTCTAGAGGAAGAGCCTAGTTTATTATTATTATTTGCTCATTATAAATTAGAGCTCCACCTTGTTGATGAAGAGAACTTTATGCCAACATGGTCAAACTGGCTGTAAGGAGGAAAGGCTGCTTGGAGTGATGTTTAGAAGGTTTCTACCTAAAATCCTTGTCCTACCAGGTAGCCCTAGTATTTATAAAAACTCCTTCACAGCAAGCATAATATGACTACAGAGAAATTGCCTGTTTATCAGTGAATTTGTCCTTCACCATAAGCGCCTGTGGCGGAACTACAATTACTATCCACATTTAATGGGTTAAGTCTTGCCAGCATTCATACTCCTCATATTAACTTCAGGCTAAATTGAAAGGTGAGTTAGACTACGCTTTGTGTGGAACAAACAGTCTTAGCCCCAGAAATAAAAATTAACAAAATTGTCTTTACCTCTCTTTCCAGGAAGTTAGCTCTAGTACTACCTAGAAAACATAAATCAGACATGTCAAGTTGGATCATGAATGGGAGAAGCCTGATGTATTCTCATTCAGAATTTTCTGCTTCCATTTAAGTCTGTGACTTCTCTGCTTCCTCTTCCACCACCCACCCCTTCTTATTACCATTTTTTTTCAAGTATATCTCATTGGTGTCCATTCACTCCCTGCCTGCTGAAACCTCAAAAAAATTACACAAAAATTTGATTAGGATCAAAGTATCTCAATTTGATATTTAAGACAAGTTGACCCATTTCCTTGAAAATAGAAATGATGTACTTACTGCTTCAAATGTGTCAGGCACAGAGCAAATACCTTCTGAACGCTCACTGACATTGTAGTAACAACCAGTTTGTTGATCTCACAGTGATGTAGGAAATACAAGTATCTTTATCTCAGTTTATAGATAAAGATATGGAAAGTTTCTATAACTAGCTGTGAACACTAGCAATAACCAGGTCTTCTGATGAAAAACTAACTTTTGCACTTACATGTAAGTCTTCTTTTGTAAGTAATGTTTTAAAAAAAATGGAGCTCTTTTGACAATTTACCTTCAGTTCCCAAAGAGCTCCTTCTCTCCATTGCATTATACTGACCATTAGTTCAATTCACATTTCTTGAATTTACAGGTAGATACTTAAAATTGCCATGCTTCATTCTCTAGGAAATAGCAGGTCTTGCTGACATCGTGTAGGAGATGGTGATTGTGGGTGAGCTCACTGCAGGGAAGGAGAACTAATTTGATAGTATCCAGAGGAAGAAATGTTGGTGAGATTTGATTTTGATACTAACAATCCCTGAGGTCATCTAAAGGAAGTTCTTCCTACCTAAATGTATTGAAAAGTAGTGAGACACTTAGGGGCTTGGAGAAGAAGTCCCCTGGAATAGTCAGAACCTGATGCGGTGAGAGTCCCACTGAATTTTAGAATCTAGTTGAGTCTAAAATTTAATGAGCAGGTGGTCACCACAGGCATCTATATGTATTAATTCATATGCATGAGAAGGGGAAAAGGGACCACTGCTCCCATAAATATTTAGCAAATACAACTAATAGTATTGTTCCTTTTCTTCGCAAAGTGCTGATTTGGCTGTCAGTAGGTTTCTTTGCTAGATCTGATAAAAAGTTAAAAGTGTTAACCATCTCCAAAGACAAAAAGGAAGCTGATGCCAATTCCAGGGGTTCAGATCATCTGTCAACATTATTAAGACAGTCTGAAGATATAAACATACCGTCTATTCAAGAGGAATATTTTTTCTAGAAATACTCTGTAGGTCAAAAATAAAAATTTTAATCAAACTCTGCCCTTATACTGGAATAACTGGAAATCATTGTTACCTATTTATGCAATTCCATGAAAACATAAAATTTGTAAATTGGCCTTAAACATTTACAGAGTTAGAAGTGTACTTGATATTGAAATAATCCCTTCTTTTTTCTACCATATCTCTGACAAAGAGTCAGCCTCATTACCTGGGGAAAACCATTTCATGTCTGGGCAGTTCTCACTAGTAACATTGTTTTCCTGTGTTATGTTAAAATCCCTCTTGCTATATATAATTCTCATCCACTGATCTTATTTCATCTGATTGGGACCCAAAGATCTGTCCAAGAGTAGACTCTAAGTCTAGAAAGTAATGTGGTCAGTAAAGCAACAGGACAAAAAGGTTTTACTTAAATCAGAAAAATATGCAAAGCCACCTACCAGATAAACTCAACAGGACCAAGGCAGTGAGAAGAAAGATGCTGGCTACCTTCATGGCTGGAGTGCTGGCTCCAGAGCTCAGTCAAAAACTGAACTCAACTTACCACTTCTCTCTAGAATCCTGGGGCTGGAAGTTTCATACAGGCAGGATGGTATCCCAGTCTCCACCTACTGCCCTTTGTCACAGATCTCCTTGGTTATTGATTGACTCCATAGCATAGCCTGGCCCCCAGGTTTGGGGCACAGCACCAGTGTAAGAAAGGTGAGAGGAATGCCGTGGGCCTAAAATGTGCAAGGTAAAGACTGTCAGGAAGAGATGACTAGTGGTTAGTTAGTTGGTTCTTGCCCTAACTTCCTCTGTGACTATGGAGAGGCCCTTCCTTTCTCAAGCCCTGGTTTTCTCGTCTGTAAGGTGAACTCCAAGGTCCTTGTACTCTGTAGTTCTGGGTGTATGAACAGGTGTGAGTATCTAAAAAACTCCCTTCATTCTTTCTTCCTTTTCTTCAGCTTTTCCATTTTTTATTCTTTCTCTCTTTTTCTGTCACCCACTCACAAAGCCTAAAGTAGCTGAGAGAGGGACAGGGTAGAGGTAGGGAGGACTCAGTTCCCTAAGGTGTGTGTGTGCTCCAGGGTAGAGTGGGTTCACCAGAGACCCTTACCAGCTCCTTGTCCTTGGACAAGTAGTTCACTTTCACTGAGCTTCAGTATATTCATCTGAGAACAGAAATAATAATAGTACCTACCTCAAAGTGTTGGTCTTTCATTTTAAAATATGCATTGTGTCTGTCATGTGTGGTTTGGGGAGACAATTCTCAATTATCTCTCATGTTTCTGCATGTCTCATGGGTAGAGACACTGCCTGTGTTTCAAACAACTTTTTCAAGAGGGTTTGTATAACAAACAGCCTTGGGAGGTGGAATAGTGTCTCTCTCTGGAGTAAAGGGGAGGTTTGTTTACCGTTGGGTATAATAAGATAGTATCTTTCACCAGGGTGAAGTTTAGGCAGGCATAGTGCCCTTTTTAAAAGATTAGGGATTTGGGGGGGACTTCCCTGGTGGTGCAGTGGTTAAGAATCTGCCTGCCAGTGCGGGGGACACGGGTTTGAGCCCTGGTCTGGGAAGATCCCACATGCCGCGGAGCAACTAAGCCCACGCGCCACAACTACTGAGCCTGCGCTCTAGAGCCCGTGAGCCACAACTACTGAAACCAGTGTGTCTAGAGCCCGTGCTCTGCAACAAGAGAAGCCGCTGCGATGAGAAGCCCGCGCACCGCAACAAAGAGTAGCCCCCACTTGCTGCAACTAGAGAAAGCCCGCACACAGCAATGAAGACCCAATGCAACAAAAGATTTCAAAAAATAATAATAATAAAAATAAATTTTTTAAAGAATAAAAAGATTAGGGATTTTTTTAAACATCTTTATTGGAGTATAATTGCTTTACAATAGTGTGTTAGTTTCTGCTTTATAACAAAGTGAATCAGTTATACCTATGCATATATCCCCGTATCTCTTCCCTCTTGCATCTCCCTCCCTCCCACCCTCCCTATCCCACCCCTCTAGGTGGTCACAAAGCACCAAGCTGATCTCCCTGTGCTATGCGGCTGCTTCCCACTAGCTAGCTATTTTACATTTGGTAGTGTATATTGGAAGAATCAACACTGTGAAAATGACTGTACTACCCAAAGCAATCTACAGATTCAATGCAATCCCTATCAAATTACCACTGGCATTTTTCACAGAACTAGAACAAAAAATTTCACAATTTGTATGGAAACACAAAAGACCCCAAATACCAAACCAATCTTGAGAAAGAAAAATGGAGCTGGAGGAATCAGACTCCCTGACTTCAGACTATACTACAAAGCTACAGTAATCAAGAGAGTATGGTACTGGCACAAAAACAGAAATATAGATCAATGGAACAGGATAGAAAGCCCAGAGATAAACCCACACACATATGGTCACCTTATCTTTGATAAAGGAGGCAAGAATATACAATGGAGAAAAGACAGCCTCTTCAATAAGTGGTGCTGGGAAAACTGGACAGCTACATGTAAAAGAATGAAATTAGAACATTCCCTAACACCATAGCCCAAAATAAACTCAAAATGGATTAAAGACCTATATGTAAGGCCAGACACTCTCAAACTCTTAAGGGAAAACATAGGCAGAACACTCTATGATATAAATCACAGCAAGATCCTTTTTGACCCACCTCCTAGAGAAATGGAAATAAAAACAAAAATAAACAAATGGGACCTAATTAAACTTCAAAGCTTTTGCACAGCAAAGGAAACCATAAACAAGACGAAAAGACAACCCTTAGAATGGGAGAAAATAGTTGCAAATGAAGCATTGAACTATAAAGGATTAATCTCCAAAATTTACAAGCAGCTCATGCAGCTCAATATCAAAAAAACAAACAGCCCAATCCAAAAATGGGCAGAAGACCTAAATAGACATTTCTCCAAAGAAGATATACAGATTGCCAACAAACACATGAAAGAATGCTCAACATCATTAATCATTAGAGAAATGCAAATCAAAACTACAATGACATATCATCTCACACCGGTCAGAATGGCCATCATCAAAAAATCTACAAACAATAAATGCTGTAGAGGGTGTGGAGAAAAGGGAGCCCTCCTGCACTGTTGGTGGGAATGTAAATTGATACAGCCACTATGGAGAACAGTATGGAGGTTCCTTAAAAAACTACAAATAGAACTACCATATGACCCAGCAATCCCACTACTGGGCATATACCCTGAGAAAACCATAATTCAAAAGAGTCATGTACCACAATGTTCACTGCAGCTCTATTTACAAGATTAGGGATTTTTAAAAGCTTGGCATCCTTCCCTTGTAACACACTGTGCTTTCTGTGCAGGTACCCTTGGACCTCTTTGTGTCACCCTATGGAGGCTGGGCCTGGGGAACCAGAGCAAATGCTGGCAGTCTGGCTATTGCTATTGAATGATTATATCTCTTTTCTCTGAGTCAGGAGTCTGTGTCTTCTGCCAGCATCTCTTTAACTGTGGCAGGCTAACATGTCAGCTTCCAAGTATAGGGTATAATCTTAGACCCTCCCAGGTCTTGATGTATGTCAATGTATGTACTCATCTATGTGGATGGATCAGTGAGTGAAAATGACAGCCCCTGTCCTCATGGAGCTTCCATTGCATTTAAGTTGGGGGAGACAGGCAATAAAAAAGTAATCAAATAATTATAAAGTATATCAGATTATAATAAATATTATGGAGAAAAAAATAGAGAAGATAAACCTAGAGGTTTGGGGAGGTAGTTATCACAGATTGGTCAGAGAATGCCTTGCTGATTGACATTTGAACAGAAACATGGAAGCGAGGAACTGAATCGTGCAGATATCCAAGAACATGCACTCCAGACAGAGGGAATAGAAAGTGCAAAGTCTCCGAGGCAGAAACTTGCTGATGTGTTTGAGAAACATCCAAGATGACCGTCTGGCTGGAGCAAAGTGATAGAAACATAGGCAGTAAGATAAAGGAAATAGTGGGGGCCTGGATAATGAAGAGCCATGTAGGCCATAGTAAGGACTTTGGTTTTTAACCAACGGAAAGCCATTGGAGAGTTATGGCAGAAGAATGACATGATATGACATTCCTTCTAAAAGGTTTCTGTTCTCTATGAGAATAAACTTTAAGGCAACGACAGCAGCAAAAAATCCTAATGTTAGGCTATTATAATAATCCAACCAAGAAATGATGGTGAAAGTGGAAGAAAGAGGTTGATTTTACAGTTGAGGTGAATTAATACATATGAAGCTTTTAGAACAGTTTCTGTCACATGGTAAACATTTAGAAATATTATCCATCACTATTATTTTTATTGGTGTTATTTTTTCAGTATTTAAAATGTTGTTCCATCTAACCAGAAGGCTCCTCTTTACCCTTACACAACAATGAATTCTTCCTAAGTCTTTAAAATTCACTTTGAATGCTGTTTCTTATTGGAAAACTTCCTCAGCTCATTCTGAGTTTCCATGGTATCTCGAACATGCTTGAATATAATACATAATACACTGTTGAAACTGTTTGTGTATATAACTAGCTCCCTCATCTTCCACTGATGCTTCAACCTTTACCATCCTAGATTCCTCCATCTTGTTTAGGTCACCAATTCAGGTTGATTAGTTCCATAAACATTTTTTCAGAGCACTTGACCTCTAATTCTTCAAACTTGATCAAATGCAGTATAATCTCTTTTCTTGAGTTTCATGACTCCACGGTCTCCTACATTTCCTCATACCTTCTTCATCCTCATGTCATCTCCATCCTCTCTTTTGACTCTTCTTCCTCAAATGAGTGAAGACTTGGTTTCTCAAGTATTGGTCCTGGGTCCTAGTCCTTCCTCACTTTTCAATTTCTGTAGGTGAGCTCATTTATCCACATTATTTAAATTATATATATAATTATATATATATTTCTCAAATATGTATCTCTTTCCTATATCTCTCCTCTGATCTTCTTATCAAATATTAAGTGCCTTCTTGACAATTTTGGACATCCTATAGGCACTTCAAATTTAATGTTCTATACTACTGTTTTAATCATTTACCACAAGTATCTGTCTCTTCAGTCTCCTCATGGCTTCTTTTCCTTCCAACTGGTTGGACAAGTCAAAACCTAAGTGTTCTCCTTGATGCCTCCCTCTGCCCTTACCATGCACCATCTTCCATTCTTAATTTGTTACCAAGTTCTCTTCTTGACTCTGTGTCCAAAATAACCTCAATTCTGGACACTTTTCATTACCTTACACTGTCATATCTAAGATGATGCCATCATTTCCACTTTGACTTTCTGAAATTTCCTTCAGGTAGTTCCCCAACAACATCTACCATTATTTCATCCTCAAAGCTACTCACCATAGAACAGTTCCATGATCTTTATAGAGTGTAAATGTGATCATGCCGCTCTCCAGTTTCCCATTGTTCAAAATCCTCAGGGAGGATTGATTTGAATGATATGGCTCCTTTCTATCTCTCTCACTTTATCCCCCACCATTTTCCTTCTTGTTCAATCTGTCAAGCTACATTGGACTTTTCTCTATTCCCTCATAATAGAGGGGGAGAAAAAGCATCCAGCTTTTAACGCTCAAGATTCAGGCTAAATTTTCTCATGAAGCTGCTTTTCTGAGTCTTCCCTAATTCTCTTCTGCATCTAGATTAAGCTTTGCTATTTTATCGTTTCATGATACCCTGTATAGCACTTAACTTTTATTCTATAGCTGTTTGTATGATTATTCTGTAATATCTCTTCACCTTTAGGGAGCAGAGTTGGTTTTTTTGTTTACTGTAGTAGCAGCAAAGTACCTGGAAAATAGTAGGTTCTAAATAAATATTTACTGAAAACATGAATTAAGTAGTACATGTATATACTGATTTTCTTGAAGACCCAGATTTATGCCTTGTTCATTTCTGTGTCTCCAGTGCCTGATATAGAGTAGTCATTCATTGGTTTCTTCAGTCTTTTATTTATTCAACTATTGTTATAATCAAATATTCATAGAGCCCTACTATTTGAAAGCTCTGGTGCCTGAGTGCTAGGAAAATGCATATCATTTCTGCCTTCATGGAGTTTAGGCTAAGCATTTATAGATATAGTTTGAATGAGTAGAGTTTTATTCTTTACTCATTTCAAATCATAATTTTATCTCAAATCATAATTTAAATAGTAGTTTTGTTGCCAATAGGAAGTTTCCAGTAGCCACTGTAAAAGGTGGGGAGCAGTTAATATTTGAGAAAAGGGGTTTTTCTTTGGTTTCACAAGTAGTCTGAGGAGAGGGAATTGGATCTTGGAGCAGGAACTCTTTAGATAATAATAGCAGCAGTGAAATATTCAGATTTAGACCCATCTGATGCCAAAGCCCGGGCTCTTTCCAAAACAGTGATTACTAAACATTTGGACTGGACCTAAAGTAAAAAGTAGATTTTGTGTTATGGCCTAGTATATACATACATATGTATAGACAAGTAAGACTGTTAAGAAATAAAACATAACCTTTTTTTTTTTTTTTTTAGTTTCATTTTTTATTTATTTTTATTTATGGCTGTGTTGGGTCTTCGTTTCTGTGCAAGGGCTCTCTCCAGTTGCGGCAAGCGGGGGCCACTCTTCATCGCAGTGCGCGGGCCTCTCACCATCACGGCCTCTCCCGTTGCGGAGCACAGGCCCCAGACGCGCAGGCTCAGTAATTGTGGCTCACGGGCCCAGCCGCTCCGCAGCACGTGGGATCCTCCCAGACCAGGGCCCGAACCCGTGTCCCCCGCATTGGCAGGCAGACTCTCAACCACTGCGCCACCAGGGAAGCCCAAACATAACCTTTTTATATGCGATAATTTTTGGTACTTTTTATTCTGTCCTATCTCACAGTTCACCAACCCTGACCTGCAATTTGAAAACCTGTTCACTACAGTGATATCCCATGGACCCATGCACTCTTGTTTTCTTTTCTTTTCTTTTAATATGTAAGCTTCTTTTGGGTGAAGACCGTCTTTTATTATTTATTTATTTATTCATTCATTCATTCATTCATTCATTTATTCTGCTGCACCGGGTCTTAGTTGCGGCATGTGGGACCTTTAGTTGTGGCATGTAGGATCTAGTTCCCTGACCAGGGATCAAACCCAGGCCCCCTGCAATGGGAGCACGGAGTCTTAACCACTGGACCACCATGGTAGTCCCCCACTCTTGTTTTCTTAATTGCTGTAAAATTTAGATACAATTCTAATTAGAAACTCGCCCTAAAATTATGATGGAAAATGACTCTTTGGAGGCAGCAAGTTGAAGAGGACATGAAGAGACAAACCTGGCTCCAATTACAAGCCTGCCATTTCAACTGTGATAGGACTTTGGGAAAATCATTTTCTTCAACTATAAAAATGCACATCATAATATATTTGTTTGGAGTGAGAATAAACCTAGAAAAGTAAATAAATATTGTACAAAAATATTGTCTTCCATCTCCCCTGAAATAATAATTGCCAGTTGGTAATAATATAACTCTTCCTGCTATGGACTGGAATAATGGATAATGCATTTAAGCTTCATATGATTAATGTCTTGACAGAATAAATACTGTTTGCCCTAGGGGATGGGATGGGCATTGGCTGGAACAACTCTGCTACTATGCTAGACTATTAGTCATATTTAATGTGTTTGCGTGGCCTAGGCTTGTGTAAATCTCTCCTTCATTTTACCTCTCTGTGTACATATCCATGTATGTATATCATCAGGAACTCAAGCAGATATATTATGACCTACTCTCCTTTGTTTCAAGGACAAATTATTCACCTGAATAAAGAATGATAACAAACCTTAAGAGAACTGTTCTAATGGTACCGATAATATTGGCTGGAATGGGGATATTGGTTGAGCACCTGTTGATTTTCACATACTGTGCCCAAGGTTTGGCTAGTATGAAAAATGATGGAGACTGGAGAGACAGAGCCTCATATATTTAACCTGACATTTGAAGACTTTGACTTAGCTGCATCTTAACTCTTAAATCTTATTTTTCATTATTCATGGACCTGCATGACTTTTCTTACATGATCCCTTCTTTTCCTTCTACTGCTTACTTTCCAAACAAGTACCAGTGATTTTAATTGTACCCATCCTCTAAAGCTTGGCTAAAATATCTGTGGTGCTTGATTCAATTAGTATTGATTCCCCCTCCTCTTTAATCTCTCATGGCAGTTCATAAACCTATCACTTAATAATAATTTTAGGACTTCCCTGGTGGCACAGTGGTTAAGAATCTGCGTGCAATGCAGGGGACATGGTTTGATCCCTGGTCTGGGAAGATCCCACATGCCACAGAGCAACTAAGCCCATGCACCACAGCTACTGAGCCTGTGCTCTAGAGCCCACGAGCCACAACTACTGAGCCTGCACGCTGCAACTACTGAAGCCCCCTCACTCTAGGGCCCGCATGCCACAACTAGTGAACCCACGTGCTGAAACTACTGAAGCCCGCATGCCTAGAGCCCGTGCTCTGCAACAGGAGAAGCCACCGCAATGAGAAGCCCATGCACCACAATGAAGAGCAGCCCCCGCTCGCCACATCTAGAGAAACCTGCACGCAACAACAAAGACCCAACGCAGCCTAAAAGAATTAAATAAATACAATAAAGTAAAATAAAAATAAAATTTAAAAAGTAATAATTTAAAAAATTAGATCATCATCATTACTATAATTACAATATAACCACTGCAGCTGAAAAATTTCAAAACTTTTATTCCGGGCACTGTGGGACTTTATTTCCATCATTTAGAAACCCTACGGCATTATTATTCCCATTTACAAGTAAGGAAACAGGCACAGAGATTTCAGTTCCCATGTTTCTGGTCACAGAGATCAATTACTGGCATAAATATATTTGTGTCTCTATATATAGATACCTATATCCACACAGATATCTGTATATACATTTATATATGTGTGTGCATGTATATATGTATATAAAATATATATCTGCACATGAAAAGTAATGAAGACAGCCTAAGAGACCTCTAGGACAACATTAAATGCAACAACATTCACATTATAGGGGTCCCAGAAGGAGAAGAGAGAGAAAGAACCTTAGAAAATATTTGAAGAGATTATAGTCGAAAACTTCCCTAACATGGGAAAGGAAATAGCCACCCAAGTCCAGGAAGTGCAGAGAGTCCCATACAGAATAACCCAAGGAGAAACACTCCGAGACACATAGTTATCAAATTGGCAAAAATTACAGACAAAGAAGAATTATTGGAAGCAGCAAGGGAAAAATGACAAATAATATACAAGGGAACTCCCATAAGGTTAACAGCTGATTTCTCAGCTGAAACTCTACAAGCCAGAAGGGAGTGGCATGATATACTTAAAGTGATGAAGGGGAAGAACCTACAACCAAGATTACTCTACCCAGCAAGGATCTCATTCAGATTCGATGGAGAAATCAAAAGCTTTACAGACAGGCAGAAGCTAAGAGAATTCAGCACCACCAAACCAGCTCTACAACAAATGCTAAGGAACTTCTCTAAGTGGGAAACACAAGAGAAGAAAAGGACCTACAAAAACAAACCCAAAACAATTAAGAAAATGGTCATAGGAACATACATATCGATAACTACCTTAAACGTGAATGGATTAAATGCTCCAACCAAAAGACACAGGCTTGCTGAATGGATACAAAAACAAGACCCATATATATGCTGTCTACAAGAGACCCACTTCAGACCTAGGGACACATACAGACTGAAAGTGAGGGGATGGAAAAAGATATTCCATGCAAATGGAAATCAAAAGAAAGCTGGAGTAGCTATACTCATATCAAATAGACTTTAAAATAAAGAATGTTACAAGAGACAAGGAAGGACACTACATAATGATCAAGGGATCAATCCAAGAAGAAGATATAACAATTATAAATATATATGCACCCAACATAGGAGCCCCACAATACATAAGGCAACTGCTAACAGCCATAAAAGAAGAAATCGACAGTAACACAATAATAGTGGGGGACTGTAACACCTCACTTACACCAATGAACAGATCATCCAAGCAGAAAGTTAATAAGGAAACAGAAGCTTTAAATGACACCATAGACCAGATAGATTTAATTTATATTTATAGGACATTCCATCCAAAAACAGCAGATTATATTTTCTTCTCAAGTGCACATGGAACATTCTCCAGGATAGATCACATCTTGGGTCATAAATCAAGCCTCAGTAAATTTAAGAAAATTGAAATCATATCAAGCATCTTTTCTGACCACAGTGCTTTGAGATTAGAAATGAATTACAGGGGAAAAAACGTAAAAAACACAAACACATGGAGGCTAAACAATACGTTACTAAATAAACGAGATCACTGAAGAAATCAAAGAGGAAATCAAAAAATATCTAGAGACAAATGACAATGAAAACACAATGATCCAAAACCTATGGGATGCAGCAAAAGCAGTTCTAAGAGGGAAGTTTATAGCTATAGAAGCCTACCTCAAGAAACAAGAAAAATCTCAAGTAAACAATCTAACCTTACACCTAAAGGAACTAGAGAAAGAAAAACAAACAAAACCCAAAGTTAGCAGAAGGAAAGAAATCATAAAGAGCAGAGCAGAAATAAATGAAATGGAAACAAAAAAAACAATAGCAAAGATCAATAAAACTAAAAGCTGGTTCTTTGAGAAGATAAAAAAAATTGATAAACATTAGCCAGACCCATCAAGAAAAAGAGGGAGAGGACTCAAATCAATAAAATTAGAAATGAAAAAGGAGAAGTTACAACAGACACCACAGAAATACAAAGCATCCTAAGAGACTACTACAAGCAACTCTATGCCAATAAAATGGACAACCTGGAAGAAATGGACAAATTCTTAGAAAGGTATAACCTTCCAAGACTAAACCAGGAAGAAACAGAAAATATGAACAGACCAATCACAAGTAATGAAATTGAAACTGTGATTAAAAATCTTCCAACACACAAAAGTCCAGGACCAGATGGCTTCACAGGTGAATTCTATCAAACATTTAGAGAAGAGCTAACACCCATCCTTCTCAAACTCTTCCAAAAAATTGCAGAGGAAGGAACACTCCCAAACTCATTCTATGAGGCCACCATCACCCTGATACCAAAACCAGACAAAGATAGTACAAAAAAAGAAAATTACAGACCAATATCACTGATGAATATAGATGCAAAAATCCTCAACAAAATACTAGCAAACAGAATCCAACAACACATTAAAAGGATCATACACCACGATCAAGTGGGATTTATCCCAGGAATGCAAGGATTCTTCAATATACACAAATCCATCAATGTGATACACCATATTAACAAATTGAAGAAGAAAAACCATATGATCATCTCAATAGATGCAGAGAAAGCTTTTGAAAAAATTCAACACCCATTTATGATAAAATCTCTCCAGAAAGTAGGCATAGAGGGAAGTTACCTCAACATAATAAAGGCCATATATGACAAACCCACAGCAAACATCATTCTCAATGGTGAAAAATTGAAAGCATTTCCTCTAAGATCAGGAAGAAGACAAGGATGTCCACTCTCACCACTATTATTCAACATAGTTTTGGAAGTCCTAGCCATGGCAATCAGAGAAGAAAAAGAAATAATAGGAATACAAATTGGAAAAGAAGTAAAACTGTCACTGTTTGCAGATGACATGATACTATACGTAGAGAATCCTAAAGATGCCACCAGAAAACTACTAGAGCTAATGAATGAATTTGGTAAAGTTGCAGGATACAAAATTAATGCACAGAAATCTCTTGCATTCCTATACACTAATGATGAAAAATCTGAAAGAGAAATTAAGGAAACACTCCCATTTACCACTGCAACAAAAAGATTAAAATATCTAGGAATAAACCTGGCTAAGGAGACAAATGACCTGTATGCAGAAAACTGTAATACATTGATGAAAGAAATTAAAGATGATACAAACAGAGAGATATACCATGTTCTTGGATTGGAAGAATCAATATTGTGAAAATGACTATACTACCCAAAGCAATCTACAGATTCAATGCAATCCCTATCAAATTACCAATGGCATTTTTTACAGAACTAGAACAAAAAATCTTAAAATATGTATGGAGACACAAAAGACCCCGAATAGCCAAAGCAGTCTTGAGGGAAAAAAACAGAGCTGGAGGAGTAAGACTCCCTGACTTCAGACTATACTACAGAGCTACAGTAATCAAGACAATATGGTACTGGCACAAAAACAGAAATATAGATCAATGGAACAGGATAGAAAGCCCAGAAAAAAAAAATGGCCATTATCAAAAAATCTAGAAATGATAAATGCTGGAAAGAGTGTGGTGAAAAGGGAACCCTCCTGCACTGTTGGTGGGAATGTAAATTGATACAACCACTATGGAGAACAGTATGGAGGTCCCTTAAAAAACTAAAAATAGAACTACCATATGACCCAGCAATCCCACTATGGGGCATATGCCCTGAGAAAACCATAATTCAAAAAAGACATGTACCACAATGTTCATTGCAGCACTATTTACATTAGCCAGGACATGGAACCAACCTAAATGTCCATCGACACATGAATGGATAAAGAAGATGTGGCACATATATACAATGGAATATTACTCAGCCATAAAAAGAAACGGAACTGAGTTATTTGTAGTGAAGTGGATAGACCTAGAGTCTGTCATACAGAGTGAATAAGTCAGAAAGAGAAAAACAAATACCGTATGCTAACACATGTATATGGAATCTAAAAAAAAAAAAAAAGGTTCTGATGAACCTAGGGGCAGGACAGGAATAAAGATGCAGACATAGAGAATGGACTTGAGGACATGGGGAGGGGGAAGGGTAAGCTGGGACAAAGTGAGAGAGTGGCATGGACATATACATACTACCGAATGTAAAATAGTTAGCTAGTGGGAAGCAGCAGCATAGCACAGGGAGATCAGCTCGGTGCTTTGCGAAGCCCTAGAGTTGTGGGATAGGGAGGGTGGGAGGGTGAAGCAAGAGGGAGGGAATATAAGGGTATATATATGCATATGGCTGATTCACTTTGTTGTACAACAGAAACTAACACAGTATTGTGACTTCAATAAAGATCTATCGAAAAAAATAAAGTTAGAAAGTGAACAGAATGTGAGAAAATGGAGACAAAGAGAATGACATCTATTTCAAGAAATTTTGCTCTAAAGACAGTAGGAAATAGAGGCTGTTCCTGAAGGTGGCCATGGGGTCAAAAATTGTCTTAAGATTGGAAACAATGTACTTCAAATATAGACTTCTGAAGACAACTATCAGGCCCATTCTAAACACTCTTTTCTTTTTTTTATTGAAGGATAGTTAATTTACAATGTTGTGTTAGTTTCAGGTATATAGCAAAGTGATTCAATTATACATATATATTTATTCTCTTTCAGATTCTTTTCCATTACATCAATATAAGATATTGAGTATAGTTCCCTGTGCTATACAGTAGGTCCTTGTTTATCTATTTTATATACAGTAGTGTGTATATGTTAATCCCAAACTCCTAATTTATCTCTCCCCTTCTCACCTGCTATCCCCTTTGGTAGCCATAATTTTCTTTTCAACGGCTGTGAGTCTATCTCTTAAACACTCTTTTCTGCAAACTCAAAATTCCTTGTTCCTTTAATCATTTACCAGAGTAGGAAGAAAATAATGTCATAAACCTTCAACAGAGCCTTCCTGTATTCAACACATGAAAGGCAAGTGATAAGTGTTTACCGTTGGAAAGGAAAAAAATCGATTGAGACAATCTTTTTTATATTGTGAAGTATAATTGATATACAATGCTATATTAGTTTCAGGTGTACAACATATTGATTTCACATTTTTATATATTGCAAAATGATCACCACAGTAAGTCTGGTCACCATGTGTCACCACACAAAGTTGCACATATTTTTCCTTGTAATAGAACTTCTAAGATTTACACCCAGCAACTTTCCAGGCAATCATATTTTTGAATAAAAGGACTTCTTATAGAGATCAAAAGGCACTCTGGAACTCAATAAGGAAATTTCTTCCAGCATTGGGAATCCTAGTAGTGTATTTCCAAATAACAGTTATTAAAGACATACCTTTCAGTGTCATGTGAATACGGTCTTCCCTGCTTTGGCTGCCCCTGTGGGTACCCAGCTAGAATAATGGTGCTCTGATAGACAGAAAGAGTTGCTCACTTATTTGTGCAAACCGTGCACTTAGGCATGCTTCTATTATAGAACATTAAACTGCGAATTCTAATTTTTTATTTTTCTTATCTCTTCTACTAGACTAAACTCTTTGAGGTCATGACTTGTTTTTTTCATCTCCAGAGATAAACATGCTGTTTAGTCTAGAGGCACCTGATAAGATGGGGAAAATGATTCACTCTAAGCCTTTGTGGGCATAGTAGACTTTAATAAGTTTGCAAGGTAATGATGGAGGAAATCATATCACACACCGGACAACAAAATACTATAAAGTAACACATAGGTCTTTAGAACCAGTCTTACTTGGGAGTCTTTCTTGGCTATTTCCCCCCAAACAGAAGCCAAATCCACAAATGTTTGGTTGCTCCTTCTCTTTCCTTCTCTTTTTGCCCCCTCTACTCAAGAACAAAACAACAAGCTTCTAAAAAAGAACCGGATGACACCTAGATCCTTAAGATATCATACCCAACAAATTCCTTTCCCAATGAAGTCAGTTCTTCCCCCAAGATAAATTCTGGTGCCAGCTCTTAAAATAATAACATTTTCAGCATGTTATATAATGACCCAAATCCCAGTCTTTGGAGAATGACAGACCTCATTTCAAATCTCTGCCTGGGGCTTCCCTGGTGGCACAGTGGTTACGAATCCACCTGCCAATGCAGGAGACACAGGTTCAATCCCTGGTCCAGTAAGATCCCACATGCTGCAGAGCAACTAAGCCCGTGTGCCACAACTACTGAGCCTGCGCTCTAGAGCCCACAAGCCACAACTGTTGGGCCTGCATGCCACAACTACTGAAGCCCGTGTGCCTAGAGCCCATGCTCTGCAACAAGAGAAGCCATGACAATAAGCCCATGCACCGCAACAAAAAGTAGCCCCCGTTCGCTAAAACTAGAGAAAGCCCGTGCACAGCAACAAAGACCCAACACAGCCAAAACAAAAAAATAAAAAAAAAATCTCTGCCTGTGTGACTTTGAGCTAAACTTCACATTTATCACCCTCAGTTTTCACAATGTTTTCTCCAAAACCCCTGGTTGCCAGATGAGTTTAGGAATTCAGAGGGTTTTTTTTTTTTTAATTTTAGAAAAGTCATATGATGCATATACTATTCATTATAGAAAGCTCAGTGGTGTCTAGGGCAGCACTCTCTAGAAAAGCACACTAATAATTCTGCAGCAAAACACATAATATAAAGAAAATAAGTAACCTTAAATTATCTCTTGACAGATTTTGCTGTCAAATGAGTTACAAAATCAAACAAAACTTCTGTATTTCAGAACTCTGTATGGTTTGGAATTATGAATTAAGGACGGTGGACCTATACCTACTTCATGGAGTTGTCATTAGAAATAAAGAGGATAATGTATGTAAAGCTCATGGCTCACACCATGACACTAAAGGCTTAATAAATGGTTACTATTACTACTGCTGCCACAGTAGAGCTTATGATAGATTTGGGATCAACTTCTTGCCCTTTCTCTTTTCTCTGATTGGTAAAATCTTTCTCTAATGTATATTTAATTTATAGGGAACTTCTGAACTACTCTTGCATTAACTTTTTTAAAAAGGGGCAAGCTGTCAGTGTTGAAGACCACCTCCATTAAACCCAGAGCGATTGTGACCACCTCCCACCCATGTTTCCTTGTTGATACAGCCCTGAGTCTCACTTTCCAGCAGCTTTGCTCTTTTCCCAGTCTGGCACTGATTCCTCTCCAGCAATGATTAACTAAATGCTCAAACAGGGGAGAAGGAAACAGTCTAGTTGAGATATGTAAATGTTTACTGGAAGAAAACAAAATGTTTTGGGGATATATGGAAACCAAGAAAAATTCTATGGCTAAAGGTAGAAACATATATTTAGGGACAAAAGATCAATATATAACTAACCACATTTCAAATAAGAAAATGCAAGTTGGTTTGGAACAAGCACAGCAAGAGGGAGAGAATGTGAAGGAAATGAAAACAATTGGAGTAGATTCTGGCTTCTGGTCCTACTATTCTTAAACTAACCTTTAACATTTTATTAATGAATTCATTCTTGCCAATTCAAATGATCTTTTGTTAGTCTTTCTCACATCTCTAGATTTATGGTTTATGTCTCCAGACTGTCTACCTGGCTTCATTCTACCCTGGAGCATTTCCACTGATGTCCTGACATCATTTTCAAACACTTTACCAAATAAATCTGATCATCTTTTCCATCAATCCTCCTTTTCCAAACTTCTCCTAAGCTCTTGAGAGCCATCATCATTTCAAATCTTAGGCTTAAAGCCATCTTTTGTCCCTACTTTTCCATGGCACTCGATCTAATCAACTACAATTTTCCTAGTTCATCTTTGATCCACATCCTTTTTTCTATTCCGATTCTATCACTCTGCACCATGCCTGGATTAGTTCCCTATGTTCTTTCACTTGGGCGCTCCTATATGCTATATGCTATGCACCTAATAGTTCTAAAGGGGCATAGGACCTGGATTTACAACTTGGTTCATCCACTCACCAGCAATGTACTCTCTGTTCTCTATCTCTGTATCACCAGTTTCCTTGGTCCCCTACCACAGTCACCAAGTCATGTTGAACCTACTTTCAAAATCTTCACTCTGTTCTCTGCTGGGACAGTGTCTCTCTAATTCATACCATTATCAACTCATTGAAGCAGTCTCTGAACTGTTCTCAATACATCCTACTATTTTTTTAAGGAAACCTTTCATTTTAGGATAGTTTCAGATTTATAGAAATATTGAAAAAATAGTACAGAGTCTGTGTATACCCCTCATCTAGTTTTCCGTATTGTTACATTATCTTGGTAGCTTTGTCGAAACTAAGGAACTGACACTGGAACATTTCTATTAACTGAACTTCAGACTTTATTCAGATTTTACTACTTTTTCTACTGCTGTCCTTTTCTTGTCCCAGGATCTCATCCCGGATACAATATCACATTTAATAGTCATGATTCCTTAGTCTCCTCTGATCTGAGACAGTTCCTCAGTTATCCCTTGTTAATCCCCTTGCCTATTCCTGCCCAAGTTTTGTGAAGTACCAGCCATGTATTTTTAGACTGTCTTTCAATTTGGGTTTGTTTGTGTTTTTCTCATTGTCAGACTGGGTTTGTAGATTTTGGGAAAAACATCACAGAGATGATGCGATACCCTTTCTCGGCATACATCTTGGGTACATGCAATTAACATGACTTGCCACTGATGATGTTAAACTTGGTCACCTTGTTCAGGTAGTGTTGGCCAATTTCCTCAACTACAAAGTTACCTTTTCCCTCTTTTCATAGTTTATTATTTGGAACAAAATCATTAAGTGTGGCCTACATCAGGGAGAAAAGAAGTTAAGTTCAATCTTCTTGAAGAGGGAGAATCTATATAAATTATTTTGAATTCCTCTATACGGAATATTTGTCTCTTCTCCCTTATTTGTTTGTTCATGTATCCAATAATTATCAGTATTTTCAGGGAGGGAGAAATTTCCCCCTCTACCCATCTTGAGTTCTTTTGGCTGAACCAGTAATAAAATTGACACAGACAGATTAACAGAAGAAAAAGAAACAAATTTTAATTTGTGTACACAAAGTTCATAGAACTGGAACCTAAGAGGTGGCCAAAGTAGGAAGCTTTTATACTCTTTAGACAAAGAAACAATAAATTTATGAGTAATTGACAGGACAAAGAAACTTCTGTTTTGGGTGCACAATTAATGAAGAATCTAAACAGAGTTTGGACTTGGGGTAGCAAAGTAAAGAAGTAATAAGGTTTGTTTTTACAGGCATCTTGGCCCCAGTTCTCTGCCTCTGGCGATAAGGGTGTCCTTCTACCTCCAGATGCAGGGAGTGCACTTTTCACATGAGATTTATTTCCTGCTTTCAGGGAGACAGAGAGGAGGGTTAGAGTGTCCTTCCGGCATTGGCCATTTCTTAAGTCACCTTAATTCAAAATAATAAATATGATGACTTGCCCTGAACCCCAACAGTCTAGATAGTGATATAAGTAAGTACAAAGCCTCATGAATATTTATTTTATATTTTTAAAATAATCTAATACTAGGCTGTTTATTTTGTTGGTCAAATCATTCCAGCTTTGCCATTGGGAGTGATTTCTACTCGGCTCCTGTAGCCCTATGGCATGCTCTTTTTTTTTCTTTTTTTTTCTTTTTTTTGAGCATTTCCTTAATTTCAGTCACTACAGGATGCTTGAAACTAATCTTGCATTTTCTCTGCCTCAGCCCTAGAATCAGCCATTTTTCTCCTGCCTCTTTTTAAATCCTCTAATCTGTTCTTCGCTTGGAAGCAGAATGATAATGTAACTCCCTTAATTCAAACTTTTCGTTGACTCCTTTTTTACAATTATGATAGAATAAAAATTCCTTGACATGGCATAATCGATCCTTTATGATTTGTCCCCTTTTTATGAACCAATTCGCCCACATCTCAGTTTAGATTTCACTTCTTCTGTGAAGCCATTTTTCACCAATGCCCCACTCCCCAAACATGGGTTTAGAAAACCTTTCTGTGTGTTTCCTTAGTGCGCTGACTGCATGGTAGTAGGCTGTGAATAAACTGTGTTGAATGAATAATATCGTAATCTTTACTATGGCAACTAACCACAGTGTCCTCATTTGAAAAATGGGCATGGTGGCTTCTTACAGATTTTTAGTTTGAATGTAATGAAGTAGGTTTGTGAAAATTCTATGTGAATTTTAATCAACTGACAGATAAAAGTTATGCTAGAAAATAGAGTTGAGGAATGAAATAATGAACCCCCATGAACCCTCTCCCCCCAAACACTCCCCTCCTCTTGACAATACAGATTCTAAGGCAAGAAGTTTACTTGGCGGGAAGCAGGAGGAAAGGAACTGGATATGTAAGACCAAAAAAAAAAGAAAAGTGATGCATTATTGGCCTGATTACTGTTGTGGGCAATTGGGGCTCAATCCCCACTGTATGGTCTCTGAGGACATGTATAAAATTGGAAGCCAGAGTATTTATCTATGGAATTCTGGCTCCCATTGCTTAGGGTTGGGTCCAGGAGGTGAACTTCCCTGCATTTGCTTTTAAGCTCCTTAGAGGAGGGAAAAGATTCTGAGGCAGAAATATTGAGAGGCACAACAGAGTTCTAAGGTGAGACACTGTCAGTGTGCACAAAACTGGTCATCGCAGCTGTTCATAATGAAATCAAAGGTGGGCTGAGGGGTTGTGTTGGAAAGCATAAAAATCACTTGCTATGAAAGCATATTCATGGGTCCTCAGTGTGGATAAAGTCATATAAGACTTGGACACATGACACAGAGAATGATGTGTTAAAAGAAAATGAAGAACTGTGTTGAATACTAGTTCTTAGCTTGTATGAATGGTCAGAACAGTGTAGAAATTAATACTTGCCAGAGTTTTTCTTGGAAACATCATTAAAAGAGTTCTTGAGATGAGCCTTGAAAGATACTTAAGATTCGGATTAACAGAGAAAGGAGGAAACATCACTTCAATCTTATTAAGACTCCCTGGGATACGAACATTTGAGTACATTGGTTGACAAAATATGACAGATATTGCACCTACCCTTTTTCAAACTTTTATTACTAATGCCTTGAATTATCAGGCTCCTGTTACACAAGGAAACTTGATTACCAGCTTCTTTTACTGTTGTGAAAATTGCACATCAGCATTCAGAGTGTGATGTGGGTAGATAGAAACTGTGGAGAAGTCCTTAACCTTATATGAGAGCCTTTTTGTTGGGGAGGAAAGAAATTTTCCTCTCCCCTTCTAAGTTCTTCTGTCTGGTCTGAGAATGAAATTGACATGCTACAGATTGAAAGGAGAAAATAGAACAAAATTTAATAATGTGTAGGGGAGCAAAATTTGCCACCCCAAACAGTGTCTCTTTGACCTGAGGATTAATTTAGGCTGATTATTTTTAAGGCTCAAAAGACTCAGGAATACTATTTGACCTTCCCCTGAACTGCCTAAAGAATGTAGATGGAGGATCTGTTCCAGGAAGGGAGCTATAACATAGATATCTGTAGTAGGAACTGTGTGTGTAAAGACAGAGGAACCTAGCAAAGTCTTTGTTAAAATTTCTTTGTGTCCCTTTGTCTCTGTAGGGCCCAGCAAATATTTGTTTACCAAACATTTGCTTTTCCATCATTTGAGCATCTACTGAGTATGGAGAGAATGTGAAAATGAATGAGACATACCTTTACCCAAGTTTTGCTGCCTAAATGAAACATATACAAGAGTAAGGAGTAAAGGAGTAAAACAAAATCCTAGAGACCAGACTGGAATGGATGTTGCCTGGATGCCTGGTCAAAAGTTTGTACTTTACTTTAAAGGGGATTTATTGAAGGTATTTAAGTGGGAGAGTGTTGACTGAAATAAAAATGCACAGCATGAGAACTGTGTTTCAGTTTTATTCAGGGATCTTACTGAGAAATATAGCCTGGGAGACAGCTTCTCAGATAGCTCTGAGGAACTGTTCTAAAGAGGTAAGGGAGGAGCTAGGATATGTAGGAGTTTTTGCTGAAAAAAAAATGTAGTTGAGCATTAAAAGATTACTGCTAATCATTAAAACAGACATCTCGAGTTAATAATTTTAGTGCTTTTCTATGTATGGTAAGATGCAAGAGTCTGAGGTCATTGAACTTCTTTCTTAGATATGCATCTTTACTATCTAGGGGCCCCTCTATCCAAAGCACCCTATGCTTCCTGTTTTTTCCAACTGGAATTCCCCTCAGAGTGCAATGTTTCTAGGCAACTGCAATGGGTTGTGACTTTGTCACAGGAGATGATGAGGACCATCTTTGTTCCTTTTGTTTGGAGCTTGCTCTCTTTTGGTCATAAATTTGACCAAGGTTTGGGAGGCATTTTGTGACTGATTTGTCCCACAGTACTATTGAAGGCTCATTCCTAGTTCAGGTAAGGATTTTGTTGATAGGTCATTCATGTGCTATATCTAGATTAGGCTCTGTTAATAACCTATAAATTCTCTGGATCATATGTCTTACTTGTCTACCATGATCCAGGACATGTTTTCCCTTGTTGCTTCTTCCTGTAACTAGAGTTACACTATACAATTAATTTTTTTTTCTTTTTCTTTGTGGCCGTACCACACGGCATGTGGGATCTTAGTTCCCTGACCAGGGATCAAACCCGAGCCCCCTGCAGTGGAAGCGCAGAGTCCTAACCACTGGACTGCCCAGGGAAGTCCCGTATACAATTAATTTTATGTAGAGCTATATATGTGATCAATTGCCTCAAGATGTTTAGCCAACATTAATTTTATCAGAGACTTGGTTATACATGCAAAAAACAACAATTTTATAAAATAGATAGGATATGAGTAATATAGCTAATAACACTAATAAGGTCATAAGTAGGGATTTAAGCTACGAGCTTCTGGAATTAAACTCTTTAGAAGATGACCAATATTAGGAAGTGGATCACTTAAGGCAGAAATCTGATTTTTCATGTGTGTCATTAAATGTTTTATATTAGAGGATTCACCTGGTATAAAAACACAGCATTCAGTTTGAATTATGGTGCAGGGGTCTCCTTGAGATGCTGGAAGGATATTGAGGGCTGTGTGATTTTGTAACACCACTTTTCTCATCAAAGTGACCTCAGAATTCAGTAGGCTGATAGCCTGATCACTATTGTTTTAAGGCCTATTGGGTGAATTTTGTTAAGGCTTCGATGTGGGCAATTACATCTTCCAATTTTACTGAAGGCACAAAAATAGGTGCTAAATGGTCATACCAATGGAATACAGATCTCTTGGTCCATCAGGCTGGTACTAATGGTAAATTTGCTGGAGTCATATCTAAATTGGTATGCATGTGGCCTTGAGACCAAGGGAATCCTAGGGTACATCTTCCTTTTCATCCTGGAGGAAGCCAAGACCAGAAATTGATGCTGAAAACCATTGAGTTCCATTAGGTGTGACCTCATATATTCCTGGTTGCCTGACCCAGTCTGTTCCATACCAATCTCTCTCTTTAGGGGAAATGATATGTTGGCATTTTTCATAAGGCACCCAACCTAATTTTCTAGCATTATTAGGCTGATAATCTTCGTATGATTTAATTGTTCCCAACACGGGGGAGCCTTAAACTTAACTGACCATAGCTTGGTGTTAGCCATATAGATCCATCCCATAACTGAGGGTGGGTCCCTCCTAATAACTGATTAGCTATATTCTTTGACTGAAAGTTAGCTTGTTGTTCTGATTGAACTTGAGTAACTTAAAAGAAAATTATTATTTATGACCATGGTCAGAGCAAGTATGATTGATTGGCCAAATGAGGGGATCCATTTAGCAATATCAATAGCTGCCTTAACAGAACTACAACTTCTTTCTTCTAAAATAAATTTTATAAAGATCATCCAATCAGAGCCTTAGAGAGAAGAAATCCACCAAGGTAAATCAGAAGTACTGGATGTAGGTAATTTACTACAAACCTCACAATTGGATTGATTTCTAATATTTTCATAGGATTGAACCCATGATAGAAAAACATTTGATTCATATGCAAAAGTCCAAGAAATCAAGAAAACACTCTGAATAGTCATACAGGTCATGTCTGGCATCTTGGGATAGCCATCTACTGCTAATGTCATCTTCTTCTCATCCTGATATGGGTGTCATTTCTCCTCTGTTTGAGCGTTGTTTTAAGATGAGTTCAAGATCAGCAGCCCTCTCTGTAGACCAATCCAGTGCAGGAGTCCTTTTTAAGTGAAAAATATGAATCCATGAGTTAATTCCCTTCAGTTTTGTTGCTCATGAGCTAGTTAAGAGTACCTGATAAAGGGTCCTTTTAACTAGTTGGAAGACAGTCCTTTAAGCGATGCTTTTTCCAGTGCACATAATCTCCTGGTTGCAGGTCACAGAGCATCTGATCTTCATCCAAAGATAGATTAAAGTGATAAGCTTCAGGAACAAGCTTAGAATGTCCTTTTAATAATTCAATTAAACTTTACAATAATGCAACATAGTAACAAGGAGCCATCTAGGAAGTGAGACTTAGGCTAAATACAAAGACAATTAAAACTAGAACTTAATATCCACTGAAACATAATTTTCTCTTTAAATTTACCTCATTACCTTCATTTCTACCAAATATGGTCAACTGGAGACTAATTTGTTTGCAAAATAATTCTGGCTTTTAATAAACTTTGATTATTTACATAAGTGTAATTGATCATATGGGCTCTTTTACTTTTTTGTTTGTTTTGTTTTTGTTTGTTTTTTGTTTTGTTTTGTTTTGGCGGAGTCTTAACCACTGGACTGCCAGGGAAGTCCTGACATAGGCCCTTTTAAATTGGCTTTGCTGGAACTTTTCATAAGGAATCTCAGATTGAACTTTTAAAAGATCTCTCAAGACCTGGAGAGCCATGCCAAGGACTTGTCTTCAGATTTCACCTACAATATCTACAGATTTGTGTTGGCTCCTCTCTTCTCAAGGTTCTCAAAACATTTTGAGGTTCCTGTACCTGTCAGAAAGTGACCTTTTTTATTTACCTCGTAAGGTTTCTGAGAACCCTGTAAGCAAGGTACGAGGTTGTTTTTCCAAGGAGCTTTATGGCTCCATAAAGTTCACCTTAGTTATTTAAAGCTGTCTGGTCTTAACCTGATTCTATGCACATTCTCAAATATGACATTCCAGTCAAAGCCATGGTAATATGACCAGTGTTTCCAATTATGTCCTATTATAGGAAAAACAGATTCTCATTAAAGTTATGCAACTAATTATATTGTCTTGAAAATAAGAATCTTATTGAGTTTCTAGATTGCAGAGGGATCAGTTAGAGAGAAAAGATAACTGTTTCAATTCTGCTCACAGAGGTGTAACTTACCAAATTGCTGTAAGCCATAATTAGCTGAAGGGGAAAGGTTTCCTTGTATCTGGAAAACAAAGATTAAAGCCAGTAGTATTTCAGGAAAAAAGTCATAAAAATTATCATTCAGCCCTATGTAAATAATTCTTTTTGATCTTGACTTCTGTTAGTAGTTTTATGAAGCCATCCGGTTTTCCATTAGAATTCTTTAATTTATTACCCAGTTCAGGGGTATGATCTGAAAGTTATCAGAAACCTGTGCTTGTCAAGAAGTCCTTTCTATGATTCTTCTTGAAGATGAAGAATTTTTGCAAAAGCATCATAGTAAAACAATGTGTCTATAAATGACAAAAGACTCAAAAAGTCACAGTTAAAGGCCTGATAACAATGTAATTGTCAAAGAAATTTGGTTATTTTTGTGACATACAATATTAAAATATTAACTAGAATTATGACTGATAACATTATACCATGACACATTCAATTATTAGAAATTCCATATAATTTCTAGAACATTTATATTGTTGACATTTACTCATACAATATAACCTAAGAAGTTTTATCACCACTCATTTGACAATAATTTCCATGTAATTTACCATACTAAATAAGCCTAATTAGTTTAATGTCTCTCTGATATGTTCCAGGGGCTCTCTGAATCATGTCAAAGTTAGCTAGAGGTCAAAAGAACTTCATTTAGAATTTGACTTAAGGAAATTTATCAAAGATACCAAAAGGTTTTAAAACACTTGATCAAATAAGATCATAGGTCACTATGAAACGATACTTATTCATTTAGCTTAGTGACAATAAAAGACTTCAAAGGCAAATACAGAGCCGTTGCAACAGATTACTTAAATGGTAAAGAAATTTTATAGTCTGTTATCAAAAGCAGATCACTAATACAACATTGTAAATCAACTATACTTCAATAAAAAGGGGAAAAAAATCAGATAAAGAGTCCAAGAAAACTTTGTCCTCTTAACAGGGAGAAAAACCAGTTCTAACTTTGTACCACCTTACTGTTAATATTAAAATTCATTCCAATCTTAGCCAGTTCTGATCACATATAAAACTCCTTTCTCAGGGTTTCTTTTCCACAAAACTTCTACAGATTTTCTCTTCACCTTCAGATTCCATCCTTTTCTCTTTTTCTCTTTTTTTAACTTCTTTTTAGGACAAAATCACCTACTTTTCCCTTAACAAAATGCACTTCCATTCCTTATACCTTCTTTCTTTTGCATGCAATGATGTTTTCCCTATTAATTTTTACTAGTTTTAATTTCATATTTTAATTAGAATACTTAACCTTTAAAAACCTAATTTCTAGTAGAAACTAAGAAATAAGAAATTATAAACTGTGCTTTACATTAGCATTCTGTAGAATGACAATCTTATAAATGCTATTTATAATTTCTAAAACTGTGCTTTCTTACAGAAAATGTCTCAATGTGGCACCAAACATATTTATTAATAGTCCTAAAAATTTTTAGTTTTTCTGTAAAAGGAAGCCTATGTTCAGTAATGTTTCAGTATCTTATTTTATTTGGGAATAATAATAATTCAATCACCTTCCATCATTTCTATCTACATTGTCACAAATGGCAGGATTTCCTTCTTTCTCATGGCTGAATAATATCTATCTATTATTTATCCATGGGTAATATCCATTCATTTATTATTGATGGATACTTAGGTTGTTTCCACGTCTTGGCTATTGAGAATGACATGGCAATGAACATGGGGGTATAGATATCTCTTCAAGATTCTAGTTTTCATTTCCTTGGATATATATCCAGAAGTGGGATTGCTGATCATATGGTGGTTCTGTTTTTAAATTTTTGAAAAACCTCCATACTGTTTTCCATAGTGGCTGCACCAATTTACATTCTCATCAGCAGTTCACCAGACTTCCCTTATTTCCACATCCTTGCCAACACTTGCTATCTCTTGTCCTTTTGATCATAGCCATTCTAACAGGTGTGAGGTCATATCTCATTGTGGTTTTGTTTGCATTTCCCTGATGATTATTAATGTTGAACACCTTTTCATGCACATGTCGGCCATTTGGATGTCTTCTTTGGAAAAATGTCTATTCAGATCCTTTGCCCATTTTTAAATTGGATTTTTAGTTTTTTTGCTATTGAGCTGAAAAAAAAATGTCTTGAGAAATTTTGACCTGGAAAAAAGACTTAACGGTAACATAAACTTCAAGAGGTTAAGGACTGCATTACTTTCCCTCCTGTTGTACTCCCCTAATGCCAAGTACAGCATCTGATAGGGTAGTAGGTAAAATTTCTTTTCTGAATGAATTGAGTAAATAAGTAATAATTTAAAACATATAAGAATGATATGAAGGGGTATAAGATATATCTGAAGGGTTATTGAGTAAAATAGGAAACCATTTTCCTTTGTGGCACCAGAAGGTAGATGTAGGAACAATAAGTAAAAGAAGACAGATTATTAGGCACATATTTTAAAGTACTTGTCAATAGTCAGTACTGTCCAAATATGTAATGAACTGCCTGAGTTATTTGGGAGGGCATGGGTGGCCACAGGACAGAAGTAATTTTACAGAGGGATGGGACATTGAATTAAGGTCTTAAGGTTCTTTCCAACAGGATACCTCCCCTTAAGCTGATGGAAACATGCAGAGAAAGAGATGTACCTAGAAATGTGAAAAAAATTTTTTTGGCATTTAAAAAATATTTTATTTTATATTGCAGTATAGTTGATGTACAATGTTGGGTTAGTTTCAGGTGTACAGCAAAGTGACTTATTTATACATAAACATTTATCTACTCTTTTCCAGATTCTTTTCCTATATAGGTTATTATAGAGTATTGAGTAGAGTTCCCTGTGCTATACAGTAGGTCCTTGTTGAAATGTAAAATTTGAAAGGTTTTGGAGTTTCTTTATATGTATTCAACTTCCATTCTCATTTGGCTTCTCCCCTAAATTTGGGCTTTATCAGAGTTGAGGGGAGAATGGTCCTCAGGCACTGGTGGTCTCTGAAGCTAGTAAAGTACCTGATTCAGATATTATCAAAATTAAATCATCACATATAGTGAGTTTAGGAAAATGTCTACCTCTGCAGGTATGTGGTTACTAGGTAGAAGGACTGAAAAGGCAGCTTGCATTACTGGTAATTCTTTAGTCTAGAAGCCAAAAGTAATTCTTCTTCAGTCAATAATAATGGCAAAACCAAAAATAATGGCAAAACCAAAAATAATAATGGCAAAACCAAAAATAATATATAAAACCAGTAGCAATAAAAATCTATGATAAATAATAAAAATAAATAATGAAAAGAACTCATGTGTACCAAGAACTGTGCCATATTCCATAGAACTCATTTGATGCTACAAAACACATTAGGGACTATTATTATCCCCATTTAACAGATAAGAAAACTAAGGTTATGTGGGTTATGAATCCTACTTGCCACACTTGAGGCCACACTGTTAGAAGTGGTAGTTAGAAGCAGATCCTAATAAATACACAGTCACATTATTACACACACTAGAAGCCATCTTCTACACCTACATGCTCCATTAAAACTGGTGGAAATGAAATATTTGTGTGTGTCTCTGGAAAGTAGGTTATGCCTTAAACACATGAGCAAGTTGTTCCTTTTTTATATTAGAAAGGATTAAGGAGGAAATCGCTAAAGAACAGTATGTTGACTCTTAGGTTGGAATTTGAGCACTCAAGGAAGTCCCTTGGTGAAACCCTACATTGTCCACACAGTTCAGGTTACAGACTGTGGCCAATTAAGAGTCTTAAAATCCCATAAGTCATCTGCTGAACTTTACATTAAGAATTTAACAAACACTGACTGCTAATACAATGTTTACCAAAGGAAATATTTTTTTCTAAAGTTGACAGGAAAGATCCAATATTTGAAAACATTTTAAAAAACAGTTTTTAATTTTAAACTGTAAAGCATGCTCATGATAAAATTTGGTAAAAGAAAAGCTGTATAAAAAGGAAATTTTGTTGTTAGAAAAGACCTCCTTTCTAAGCCCTCATGGATCACATAACTTCTATGTATTTGTTCTGACTCAGGCTTTTGGAGATACATGGTCTAAGCCCTCTATCTTTTCCTTATGATAGCCCATCATGTAACTGAAGGCAACGACACACTATCCCACATCCTTGCCAGGCTGGATCTTCTTTTCTACAGTCTAAATGTGGTAATAATGAAAATGTGTTGAATTGAGGATTTGGGCTTTAAAGGAACAGGGACCCACTCAAGAGAAAATGTCATTCATTACAAGGGATTCAAAGCGGTGCTAGAAAGCCATCAGAAGCTGCGATTGCTTTAGGGATCAGCTCCTCTTTCCCCTCTTGTGGGTCACAGGGTTGCCATCTTTTAAGGCAACCCTGCTTCCTCTCTGCTCTACTCTTTCTCTCTGACAGCAACTTCTCTATATCTTTTATCTTTCTTAAAGTTTCTGCTTCCTTATAATTTCACCTTGCCATGACCTGTCTTGACTCAAAGCAGTCTTTAGGTTTCAGCTTCTATCACCTACTACTTCATTTTCTTGGATTAACACTTTCATGTTTCTAAGATGAAAATTCTTACCTAGCTCAGTGTGTGTGTGTGTATGTGTGTGTGTGTACTAGGTCATACCATAGTTCCTAGTTCTCAGGCCAGCCTGTAGCTTGTCCGCTCTGGAGCTACTGCTTGGTCCCACGGTAAATCCATTAGAGCCTCTGGATTGGGATCTTGTGATAACCCTCATGGTCATTGAGTAAATAGGCGCTATGGGAGAGGCAGCTTCCTTCCATCAGCACAGCAGGCACCCCTAGGCTCAGCCTATCCAGCGGAATTATAACCCCCTACGTTTCCTTAAAGATATTTAAGTACAAAATGTTCTCAAATACACATGACTCAGTAATACTCACCAAGACTGTGAGGCTCTACTTTTCCAATTTTAAAGAATAAAAGCAGCTAAAATGAAGTATTGGGCCCAAAGCCAGTGCTGTTAACAAGAGTTGTCTAGCACTGTGGTCTATTTGATCTTAAGACAAGCGTTCTTTCTTCTATATCAGAGGTTCTCAAACTTTGACACACATCAGAATCACTTGGAGGGCTTATGAAACCACACGTTGTTGGGCTGCAGGCAGAGTTTCTGATACAATCAGTGGGTTTAAGAGCGAGCCAGAGAATTTGGTGACAAGTTTCTAGAGAAATCCTCGATGTTGATCTGAGGATTATACTTTCAGAATCACCGTCGTATGTAAGTGGCTTCACCTGCGTCTCTCACTGATAAGCAATTGTAAGATGCAATTTTTTTGGTTGCCCAGTGAGCTGGTGACAGGAGAGCGTAATTCTACTTATCTTCTTCGTAGTTATTTGAGACCTCATAACTTTTTGTCTTCCCTGGAAGAGAGGGTGGGAATAGACCCAGTCGTTTACAAGGCTGGGTCAGGGCCATGGGTACCTCCCTGAATCTCATTTTGATTTACCAATCTGATCAAACACCTACATCTGTGTAGGTCACACAGATTTGAGGAGAGTCATAGACCACTGGAAAAACAGCTGCATGATGAGCCCCGAGTTTTGCTCATTGGGTAGCAGGAAGAGACTTAGAATGAGGTGCAGATGATCTGGATTCCAATCCCGACTACCAGTTTATGGTATGACATTAGGACCATTCGAATAAACCGAAACCTGTTTACTTCTCTGCATAATAGAGATATTAAGACTTGCCAAGTTCCTATACTTTGTGGATATTACATGAAATTATATATTTATTTCAAATATACATATTTTATAGTTTACAAAAAGAACTTTGTAAACTGTAAAACCAAATCCATAATAATGATTATGATGATGGAGATGATAGTGTTGGCCTTTGAACACTCCTACTCTGCTCTGTAAATAGAGGTGTTGAAGACAAGTTAGAGTGAAAAAGGAAATGCAGAATTCACACCCATTAGGAGTGCTATTAAAAAAAAAAGAAAGAAGATAACAAGTATTGGCCAGGATGTGGAAAGATTGGTTCCCCTGCTCATTACTGGTAGGAATGTAAAATGGTGCAGACTCTGTGGAAAACAGTATAAAGTCTCCTCAAAAAGATTATACATAGAATTACTACATGATACAGCAATTCTACTTCTGAGTAATACTCAAAAGAACTGAAAGTGGGGACTCACAGATATTGGTACACCTAATACAATATTTGTATTGTGAATCATAACAACATTATTCACAATAGCAAAAAGATGAAAAGAACCTAAATTTCCATTGAAAAATGAACGAATAAGCAAAAGGTAGTATATATATTCAACAGAGTATTATTTGGCCTTAAAAAGGAAGGAAAAAATTTTTTAACATCTTTATTGGAGTATAATTGCTTTACAATGGTGTGCTAGTTTCTGCTGTATAACAAAGTGAATCAGCTGTACATATACATATATCCGCATATCTCCTCCCTCTTGCGTCTCCCTCCCAACCTCCCTATCCCACCCCTCTAGGTGGACACAAAGCACCAAGCTGATCTCCCTTGGAAATTCTGATACATGCTAAAACATGGATGAGCCTTGATGGCATTATGCTAAGTGAAATAAACCAGTCACAAAAGGATAAGTATTGTATGATTCCATTTACATGAACCTAGAGTAGTCAGATTCATGGAGACAGAAAGTAGAATGGTGGCTGCCAGGGGCTGGGGGGAGGAAGGAAATGGGGAATTACTGCACGGGTACAAGTTTTAATTTGGTATGATTAAAAAGTTCTGAAGATGGATGGTGATGATGGTTGCCCAGCAGTGTATGTACTTAATGCCACTGAACTGTAGAGTTAAAAATGGTTAAAACAGTAAATTTTATGTTATGTATATATTGCCACAAGGAAATTCAAGGAGTTGGTGAATTCTGAGCAACTGTGAGAGTTTAAGGAATAACTTGGTTACTCTTGTTGAATTAGGAAAAATTTATTCTTGAAATGCTATAGGCATGTCAGCCTTGCTGTCTAGGGCTTATGAAATGGCAAGTCTCATTTGGGAAGATTTGGGCAGGACAGCTGATCTTAGAGGATTTTGCTAGAAGAAAAGCTTATAGGAACTTAGAAATTAGCAGTTGCCACCAGCAGTTACCTGTCACAAGGCATCTATGGCTCTTGGCCGTCTGCCTTCTCAGACACTACTCACTCTTTTGAGAGACCTCCAGTCTTCTTGATCCCAAAGGAAAAGCTCAGAAGGAGTGTTGGGTCAGGGGAGGCAGGTACCATTGTACATATGTAGAATGTTAGAGCTGGAAGGAGGCTTGGGATCATGAAACACAGCACCCCTCATTTAAAATCCTCTGCTCAGAAAGTATGCCTTGCCAAAGGTTACACAGCTACTGTTAAGCAGAGCAGGGATTAGAGGCCATATGCCCTGTCTCTTAAGTTCTTTCCATGGCATCAGGCTGCCTCATGAGTGCACAATACCTCAATTATCCAGTTCTTGACTCAGAGGCGCACTAAGATAGAAATTATCAACATTTTTCCTACTGTGTTGTCTATTCTGATGCCTTTTTTCTAACCATCACTACAGGTGCACCCCACCCCACTGCAGACCACATTGCAGCTAGAGTAAATTTCCCAAAACATGGTTCTTATCATACCATTTACATCTAAAAACTTTTTATGTCTCCTTATGGACTCTAGGAAAACTGTGTGAACTTCTCAATAAGACATTCAAAATTCAAAATCTGGCACTTAATAATTAAACTCCAATGTATGCTCACACTGGAAATATATACAACTGAAAAAAGGATAATGAAGAAACTGCATGTTTAGAAAAAAGCTCTAGGTTATATTGGAAGTAGAGGGAAAAAGAGATGCATGCCATCATTTGGGTATGAAAGAGAGGGAATAAAATAACTTATTTATATTTTCTCTTATTTACATAAATAAATGCTCAAAGGATAAATAAGACATGTTTTCATATCATTCAAACCATGTATATGTGATAATTTTGAAAAAATAAAATAAAATCTGGTCCTTGACTAGTACTCATTCTCTCTTATCATTCTCTACCAAAACCTTGAACTCCTACAATTTTAGAATTTTCAGTGTTTCTAACAATCTCAAATCTCTCATGAAGTTGACTTCCATTCCAGTGCGTATCTTCTACCCCACTTTTTTTTAACCTATTAAGTTCCTATGGCATTTTTTATATCTTGCTTAGATACACCTCTTTTGTGAAGCCTTTCTTGCCTCCCCAGATGGAATTTAGTCCTCCCTTCCCTGGGTCCTTCAGCCCTTTGGTATGTCCACTATCATTCTCCCTCTGCATTCAAGAAATCAAACATCTACATACCAGACAGGAAGTTACTGAAGGCAAGGACCCCCACCTCCAGCCCCTGCCACAGTGCTTGCCATGGTGCACAGTGTCACGGCTCATAGCACTGGCTTTATCTGATGACTCTTTTGCAAAAGATATTTGTTATTAAGCATGTATTTGTCACCATTAAAATTCTGTTTCCTAAAATTCATTGAAATACACATGGCCTTTCAATGCTGGTTATCTCTTTTAATATTTTAATTTTTCAACCTTTGTTGAAAAAATATTTAGGGAGGGTGGGAGGGAGATGCAAGAGGGAGGAGATAATGGGGATATATGTTTATGTATAGCTGATTCACTTTGTTATACAGCAGAAACTAACACACTATTGTAAAGCAACTATACTCCAATAAAGATGTTTAAAAAATTAACTAGCCTTTGTTCTTATTTACTATACAGAGTTGTATGAGTTTATTTTTCTCTTTCTTTGATGATGAAACACTAGCCTGTTGTCTAGAACCAGGACCAGGGTGAGGGGAGTGAGGTCATCATCAAATCATCAAGTGCAAAGTTTGACCTTGTCTTCATTTAAAATTTTATATTTTGTTCATCATGGACATTTTTGCATTAATTTTTTTTTAATTTTTATTTATTTATTTATTTATGGCTGTGTTGGGTCTTCGTTTCTGTGCGAGGGCTTTCTCTAGTTGCGGCAAGTGGGGACCACTCTTCATCGCGGTGCGTGGGCCTCTCATTATCGCGGCCTCTCTTGTTGCGGAGCACAGGCTCCAGACGTGCAGGCTCAGTAATTGTGGCTCACGGGCCTAGTTGCTCCGCGGCATGTGGGATCTTCCCAGACCAGGGTTCGAACCGTGCCCCCTGCATTGGCAGGCAGATTCTCAACCACTGTGCCACCAGGGAAGCCCTGCATTAATTTTGATTTGTAAAAAATTATTGCATCAGCTGTTGTAAAGGCCATAAACCAGGCGAGGGGGCTTATGAGTAAGGCCACCTGGTACAGGTCCCCTCTGTTCTCTTGGGAGGAAGCAAAGTCCAGCCACAGGGACACTTGCAAGGATAACCCGCAGAGGAAGAGGGCAATCACTATGACTGCAAGGACCCAGAAGGGTTGGCTGGACCTGGTCATCTGGCTTTGTCTTAATTCAAGGCCGCAAGGATGAGCAGCAGATGATTACGGCCAGGGGGAGAATGAAGCCAAGGACAAAATGGCCAGAGATCAGCATTTGGTACTGCGGAATGATGATCTCCCTCCACAGCTGGTAACGCCCCTGAATTTCATTCCACGGGTCATATTGGTTGAAGTAATAGGTGACCCCTTCTACCAGAACTGTTTTCTTGAAGACCAAGTAGGGGACACAGAAGGAGACTGCCAAAAGTCAACCTCCCAAAGCCCCCAAACTGCTTTAGCTGGTATGAGGTGGTTTGGGGGACCAGATTGGCCAGAAGATCACAGGACAATAGTCCATAGAGATGAGGATCAGAAGGAAGACACTGGCTGGAAAGTTAAGGATAGACATGGTGCTATTTAGCTTACAGAGCATCAGCCAAAGGGCTAGTGGTAGTGCAGAGCCACACGGCGAACTGGAGACGCATCGAGAGGATGATGGTGAGGTCAGCCACGGTCAGGTTGAGGTGGTACTGTGTTGACTGTGCAGGGCGTGTAGAAACCAGCCACCCAGATGACAAGGCCATTGCCATACAAGCCTAGGAGGAAAGTCACTGAGTAGGCTATCATTGGAAAAGATGGCAAGAGCAGACTTGACTATTAATGCCTCCAGGTTTTTGCTTATGCTGTTCTTGCTGCCTAGAATGACTCCCCCACACCCTTTCCTATTGGTGAATTCTTGCACACTCATATTCTAGTGGACTGAGTTGCTTCTTCCTCTGATTGTTCATAGTACGTGGTATATGCTTAATTTCAGCAATAATGCCTATGTATCAAATCTTTGTCTCAGTATATGTCTTAGAAATCACATCTTATTTTACTTTTACCATCTAATATCTTAGGCAAAAGATTTAATCTCTCTGAGTGTTATATGCCTCCTCTTTAACATGGATAAATAGTATTCATACCTTATAGCATTGTTGCTAAGCTCTAAAGGGATAATCCTGTGAAATACTTGGAAATATATCTGATACATCAAAAATACTTGATGATGTTGGTTATTATTATTTTTGTTGATGTTATTTTTGTTGTCCTTATTATTTTTCATTTGGTTTATACTAGCCATTCCCTAAGCATTTGAAGAAAGCAACTTGAGGACATGTAATAGGGTTTGTCTGTCTAAAATCCTAGAATTCTTTTAGGGTAAGAGCCCAGGATAAGAACATTTTTTACTTATCAGGAACTTGAAGTTTGGTGGCTATTTGTCCAGATAATTGAAACTTTTAGGAAATGTAACCTTATCCTTGATGGAATTTCTGTCTAATATTTTTAAACAAATAGTTTTTAAAAGACCAATAAAAGAGTGCATAAGCATAGTCGAGTTTGATATTATTTATAACAGTAATAGCTCATGTTTATGGAATACGAGGTAGAGGGCACCTTTAACCTCTCTGTTGTCCTGTACTTTGGTGTCAGAAGCATGCAATAACAGCACATGAAATAGAGACTAAGGAAACAATAGAAAAGATCAAAGAAACTAAAAGTTATTTCTTTGAAAAGATAAACAAAATTGATAAACCTTTAGCCAGACTCATCAAGAAAAAAAGGGGGAGGGCCCAAATCAATAAAATCAGAAATGAAAAAAGAGAAGTCACAACTGACACCACAGAAATACAAAAGACTGTAAGAGACTATTACAGGAGACTACTATATGCCAATAAAATGGACAACCTAGAAAAAATGGATAAATTATTAGAAAGGTACAATCTCCCAAGACTGAACCAGGAATAAATAGAAAACATGAATAGACCAATTACAAGTTCTGAAATTCAATCTGTGATTTAAAAACTCCCAACAAACAAAAGTCCAGGACCAGATGGCTTCACAGGTGAATTCTACCAAACATTTAGAAAAGAGTTAACACCTATCCTTCTGAAATATTCCAAAAAATGCAGAGGAAAGAACACTTCTGAACTCATTCTATGAGGCCACCATCACCCTGATACCAAAACCAGACAAAGATACCACAGAACAAGAAAATTACAGGCCAATGTTACTGATGAACATAGATGCAAAAATACTCAACAAAACACTAGCAAACCAAACCCAACAATATATTAAATGGATCAAACACCATGATCAAGTGGGATTTATCCCAGAGATGCAAGGATTCTTCAATATCTGCAAATCAATCATGTGATACACCACATTAACAAACAAGAATAAAAGCCATATGATCATCTCAATAGATGCAGAAAAAGCGTTTGATAAAATTAAACACCAATTTATGATAAACACTCTCCAGAAAGTGGGCATAGAGGGAACAAAGTTCAACATAACAAAGGCTATACATGACAAAGCCACAACTGACATCACACTCAACTGTCAAAAGCTGAAAGCATTTCCTCTAAGATCGGGAACAAGACAAGGATGCCCACTCTTGCCACTTTTATTCAACATAGTATTGGAAGTTCTAGCCACAGCAATCAAAGAAGAAAAAGAAATAAAAGGGATCTAAATTGGAAAAAAAGTAAAACTGTCACTTTGCAGATGACATGATAATATACATAGAAAATCCTAAAGGTGCTACCAGAAAAGTACTAGAACTAATCAATGAATTTGGTCAAGTTGCAGGATACAAAATTAATACACAAAAATCTGTTGCATTTCTACACACTAACAATGAAAGATTAGAAAGAGAAATTAAGGAAACAATCCCATTTACCATTGCATGAAAAAGGAATAAAGTACCTAGGAATAAACCGATGTAAGGAGACAAAAGACTTGTTCTCCAAAAACAATAAGATGCTGATGAAAGAAATTGAAGATGACACAAACAGATGGAAAGATATACATGTTCTTGGATAGGAAGAATCAATATTGTTAAAATGACTATACTACCCAAGGCAATCTACAGATTCAATGCAATCCCTATCAAATTACCAATGGTATTTTTCACAGAACTAGAACAAAGAGTTTTAAAATTTGTACCCCTGCTTTCTTTTGATAAGTGTTAGCATGGGATACCCCCCCCCCCCATTTACTTTAAATCTATAAGTGTCTTTATATTTAAAGAGGTTTGGTTTTTTTTTGTAAACAACATATAATTAGGTCATGGTTTTTGCTCTACTATGAAAATTTATGTCTTTTAATTGGTGCATTTAGGCCACTGATATTCAAAGTGATAATTAATATTGTTGGATTAATATCTACCATGTTCATTACTATTTTTTATTTATTTCTATTTGGTCTTCCACTGTTTTTCTGCCTTTTGGGGTTTTAATTGAGCATTTTATATGATTCTATTTTCTCTCATTTCTTAGCATATTAGTTATATTTCTTTTTTTTTTTTTGAAAGTTATTCTTTATAACTCTCAATCAGGCACTCAAAAACAATGTCTTTTTTTTTTTAACTTTTTTTAGTGATTGCCCTAGAGATTGCAGTATACATTTATGACTAATCTAAGTCCACTTTTACATAGCATCATACCACTTCATGGGTAGTGTAAATAACTTATAATAACAAAGTAATCCTTATTCCTCCCTCCTATCTCTTGTATCATTGCTGTCATTCATTTCACTTTCATATATATGCATAAATATGTAAGAATACATAAATATATATATACATAACATATATAAGCAAATACATTGTTGCCATTATTATTTTTGACAAACTGTTGTTTGTTAGATAATTAAGAATAAGAACAATAAAATTTTAATTTTACCTTTATCTATTCCTTTTCTGATGCTCTTCCTTACTTTATGTAGATCCAGGTTTCTGACCTATATTATTTTCTTTCCCTCTAAAGGACTCTTTAAAAAACATTTGTTACAAGGCATGTCTACTGGCCACAAATTCTCTCAATTTTTGTTTGTCTGAGAAAGTCTTTATGAAGGATAAAAGTCACTCATGAAGGATAATTTCACAGAGTATAGAATCCTAGGTTGATGGTTTTTTTGTCTCAACACTTTAAATGTTTTGGTCGACTCTTCTCACTTACGTGGTTTCTGAGAAGTCAGATGTAATTCTGTCTTTGTTCTTCTCTAAGTAAGGTTTTTTTTTTTTTTCCTCTGGCTTCTTTCAGAATTTTTTCTTTGTCTTTAGTTTTCTGTAATTTGAAAATGATATGCCTGGGTATCGTTTTTTGGCATTCACCCTGATTGGTGTTCTCTGAGGTTTCCGGATCTGTGGTTTGGTGTCTGACAATAATTTGGGGACATTCTCAGTCATTATTGTTTCGAGTATCTCTTCTGTTCCTTTCTCTTTCTTCTCTTTCTGGTATTCCCATTACATGTATGTTACACCTTTTGTAGTTGTCCTAGAGTCCTTGGATATTCTGTGTTGTTGTTTTCAGTCTTTGTTCTCTTTGATGTTCAGTTTTCAAGGATGGTATTGATATAACCATTAGCTCAAAGACTTTTTCCTCAGTTAAGTCCAGTCTACTACTAAGACCATCAAAGGCATTCTTCTGTCTGTGACAGTGTTTGTTCATTTTTATCTCTAGCATTTCTTTTTGGTTCTTTCTTAGGATTTCGATCTCTCTGCTTACATTGCCCATCTGTTCTTGCATGCTGTCTACTTTATCCATTAGCAAGAGTATATTAATCATATTTGTTTTAAATTCCTAGTCTCATAATTCCAACATCCCTGCCGTGTTGAATTCTGATACTTGCTCTCTCTGTCCCTTCAAATTGTGTTTTTTGCTTTTTGGCCTGCCTTGTAATTTTTTTTTTTTTTTTTTCTTACAGCTGGATATGATGTACTGGGTAAAAGGAATTGCTGTAAACAGGCCTTTAGTAATGTGGTGGTGAGGTTTTGGGGGAGGGAAAGTAACATTTTGTCCTATGATCAGGTCTCAGTCTTAGTGAGCCTGTGCCTCTGGATTGTGAACTTCATGCGTGTTTCTCAGTTTTTTTCTCCCTGCTAAGGAGGGACAGGGCTAGAGTGGGCTGGAGTTGGGTATTTCCCTTCCCCAGATCAGTTAGGCTCAGATGATACTCCAGCTGGTTAGGTTCTGGTTAACTAGTTTTCCCTGAGGGCAGGACTTGTTAAGAACAAAGTGCTCTGGTATATTTCAAATTGATTCCTTTTCCTCCTTCCTCTGCCAGAAGCCCAAGAGATTTTTCTCTGATATTTACTCTGGGAATCTTGTTGAGCTCTTGGAGATAGATCTCATAATATTGTGCCCCTCCCCACCCATGACTGAGTCCCTCTGGAGTTTTTAACTCCCAGAGTTGTCCATGCTGAGCTTCCAGCATTTCGTCAATTATAGTTCAGGTTTTCCTACCCCAGCACTAGATCCCCAGGTGGTTTCCACTCATGAGTCTGCTTCGCTAAGCCGTGACTCCTTGTAATCACCTGGCTTTCTCTCCAGTCTTGGGGCAGTTTACCTGGTGTCCTCATGGGTGTTACGGATCCAAGATGAGTTGTTGATTTTTTTAGTCTTTTGAGATTTTTACTTGTTGTTAGAACAGAGCAGTGACTTTGAAGCTCCTTATATGTGGAACCAGAAAACAGCTCTAGCCTTTCTAAATGCTTTCTACTATCATTGATGACAATATCTTGGAAGTCCTGGATTTGGCACCCATAGACTAGGGAATGCAGAGAGGATTGAATATTAATGCAGCCTGTGTTCACCAGAATGCCTTCTTATTTATCCAGGTTCTGGAATGACAGAAAGATCCTGAAGGTGTCCCCCTACACTGCTAAATATTTAGGGGTGCTGTAAAAATCTCTGAGGATTAGAGGCTCTCAGGGCTTCCAGGGACATTAGTCACTTTGCTTACTCTGCCATCACTCTGCACACCTTCCCCCTCTCCCCAACTGTAAACACCCACACATATCTCCCAAATCCACTATAATATAGTTTCCAAACCTTCTGCTACAGTTGAGACAGTGTTTCTTTTAGCTTATCATTTGAGAAATAAAACAAGAAGCAAAAACAATAATTCCCCCACCCTCCTTTTTAACTTTGCAATTCATTACTGCTCTGTAGCACAAGCCCTGACATAAAGGAGGTATTTACTAACCCATTGTCTGTTGTTTTGCTTTGCTTTGTTTTGTAGCAAACTGTAACACAATCTCTGAACTGGCTACAAGGGGGCACTTGTGAACTGTTTTGAAAATTGATTTGTGTTCAACATCCAATTTCACAAACCCTCACGGTTTCCCATGGTTTGGACTTACTCCTCCTTGGAAGAAATAAAACGTACATTTGTGGAGCTTCTAGAGCAGGGAGGCATATCAGACATAATCTAATTCAGCTTCTCAACCTGAAAGCCCCAGATGGCAGGACCTGTGATAGTGTTACTCTTTTAAATATTGGTGAGGCACTGTGAGTTATTTTAAATATTTTTTAAAAAGAAATATTTTAAGCATTTAAATTGGTGTTGGGCACCAAGTAGTTTTCCTTTTGACTTTAAATTATTATAACTTTACTGGGGCTTCCCTGGCAATCCAGTGGTTAAGACTATGTGCTTCCAATGCAGGGTGTGTGGGTTCGATCCCTGGTCAGGGAACTAAGATCCCACATGCCACGTGGTGGGGCAAAAAAAAAAGAATTATTATAACTTTACTCATTTGATAGTCAAAACCTTAAAAAATTTGAGACCCATAGGGAAAAATATTTGTGCATCAGCATTCACTGAGTTGGAGACTTCTGCTTGTGATAGAGTCTGAGAAATGGTGGTGAGGAAGCTTCACTAATTTTAAAGTGGTTTATTGCAATCTTGAGCACTTTCTTCTTGAATTAAGCTTCAGGTTAAGGAAGCTGTTGGAATCTATGATCATAGACTTGGAAAGGGTAATAAAGAGGATATAATCTATCCTTTTATCTATTATAAGAACCTTTTCTACAGTAAATGTGACATTAGCTAACCTCTATTTTGGGGTTTCAATACTGATTCACTAAACTGTACATTCCTGTAGTTTCTAATCGCATTTCAAAAGAACTCTCAAATTCTATTTTACATCCAAGTCTATTCTTCCTTCATCGTGATAGGTCCCCAAGTATTTGAACAATATTTTAAGGTCTCCTTGATTCGTCTTATCTCCTGGCTGATGTTCCCACATTCATTAACTGTCTCTCATATGATCTTTCAAAAGCCTGGACACCCTCTTAATATGGGTTTGTTGTGGATTAAATATGGATACGTGTTCTTTGCAATTCTTCCTACCAAGAAGTAGAGTGTGTTTCCTCTCTGCTCAGATCTGGACTGGTCCTATGGCTTGATTGGAATAACAGAATGTAATGTAAAAGATGCTGTGTATCTTTTGAGGCTAATCATTAGAACATCTACAGTTTTAATTTTCATGTCTTTCAATATGAACTCATGGACCACAAAGGCCTCTTGCAGACAGCTTGCTGCTGAGCTCCTGGCCAAAGCCAACTACAAATGCCAGTATTTTGTATATCAGGACATCCCAGTGCACTAGTAAACAGAACGCTGCAGAAGAATGCAGTCATTTCAAAGAATTATGAAAATAATGAACTGCGGTTGTTTTAAGCCACTAAGTTTTGGAGTAATTTGTTATACAGCTTTAAATAACTAATAGGTCCAGGTTGCAAATGGCTTCAAAGTATTAGACTCAGATCTAAATATGTTGACTGTGACTAATAACCAGTAACGAAATAAAGTTTTTTTCTTCTTTGATTTTGATACCCCAGTTTTACAGTTCTGGTAGATTTTTATAGCTGTATTTTCAGAGCCTGTGGAGTTTGAAATGATTTCTGAGATCAGAACACTTTTTGCTCATATTGATGTTAAAAAAAAAAAAGATCATTGAAATTAGTTCTGTCTTATTTCTCAGTTCCCTCTTTTGCCAATCAAAGAATGAGTCCTGAATTTTTTTCTAGATTTGATGGAACAATAACCATTATTTTATTATTGTAATACCTACGTGTAAACCAAGGACCTGAACATGCACCATCTCAATTAATCCATACAACCATATATGCTTAATATATGATCTTCCTTTATAGGTTAATGAGCTGAGATTCAGAAAGGTGAATGATTTGCTATGGGAATTAAATGAAAGAGATTCATTAAAACTTCTCTGACCCTAGTCAAATGTTCTTTCTGTTTCATCATCAATGTAAGTGAACGAAGCTGGCAAACTGAGGCCTGAACGCAGGATAAGAACAGAACAACTTTTTTTCTCTGGAGAACTGATTTAACTAAGAGAGGTGAGGGCATCCCTGGGGTTTGGCCTGACATAGGGAGTCAGGGCCCAAGTAGAGTAAGAAGGGCATTTACTGAGGGGACACCGAATAGCAAGAGAGTCAAAGCCCTTGCAGTGAGAAGAGGGCATTTACATATACCTACATATGTATACATATCCTTTCTAGCTCTGTCCACTGAGAGGGCCTTGAAGCAGGACATCCTGGTTGAAATGAGTAACCTAGTACCTGGATGACTCCACAATATTACTTTTCTTCTAAAAAGAACTAACGGTCACTTCTTGGAAAAAGAGTTTATTTGGGCTGGGGCAGAGAATATTGAAGATGAGCCTGGATCATCTTGTAGTACCAGAAAGCAAGCACAAAGAATGACAGGGAAACACCAAAAGGCAAAGAGGCCAGCTTGCAGGGGCTTTCACTGGCAATATTTGAGACATTTTGGTTATCAAATATAATATTACTGTAATGGATGATACTCCATTTAATAAAGTAGGAAACCCTGAGTCCCTTCTGGTATTTAAGCAGAAATTGAACGTTTGCTTAGGAATGGGATATTTACATAGTTTCAAAGTAACTTCCCACAAAACAATTGTTAATTAAACAGGAAAATGAACAAAATGGAGAAGTCTGGCAGACTTCACCTTAATCATGGGATCAAGATGAGTAGTATAAATCAGTAAGGGGAAGAATCATGTACCAACTGATAGGATACACTGAGAACACAACCTGGCTTCTTGCATAGCCGGAACCTGGCAATGAGGAAGCATCAGATGAAGCCAAACTGAGCAACATTCTACAAAAAAACTGGCCTGTGGTCTTCAAAAATTTCATGAAAGTCAAGGCAAGGCTGAGCAACTCTTCCAGATTGAAGAAGACTAAACAGACATAATGGCAAAGTGTAATACATGATTCTGAACCACATCTTTTTGCTACAAAGGACAGTATTCAGATAGTTGGTGAAACTTGAATTAGGTATAATTCAGTAGGTGGTAGTAAAGTATCAATGTTAAGTTCCTGATTATGGTCATGTAGGAGGGTGTCGTTGCACATAGTACCCACCAGTATTCCTTGAGTGACAGAGCATTGGGTCAGCAATTCAGTTTCAAATGGTTCCAAAAAAAATTCTTTGTATTGTACTCAGATCTTTTCTGTAAGTGTGAAGTTGTCTCAAATTTAAAACTTTATACCAAAAAAACCTCCATTATTACTTTACTGGATACAGTGATTATCCATTCCCCTCCTTCTGTTCTATAAAGCAAGCCAAAAGAAATACAGAATTCTTTAAAGAGAAAATTGTAAATAAAAAATCCCCAAATATCATTCAAAATTAAATCATGGAGAAGTGGTGTTGATGAACTTGTTGGTAATGGTGGCTGCTGTGAGGTTACGGTTAGGAAGCTGGAAAACAAAACGTAGAGAGGGATGGGCTTCGCTGGTGGCGCAGTGGTTGAGAATCTGCCTGCCAATGCAGGGGACACGGGTTCGAGCTCTGGTCTGGGAAGAGCCCACATGCCACGGAGCAACTAAGCCCGTGAGCCACAATTACTGCGCCTGCGCGTCTGGAGCCTGTGCTCCGCAACAAGAGAGGCCGCGATGGTGAGAGGCCCGCGCACCGCGATGAAGAGTGGTCCCCACTTGCTGCAACTAGAGAAAGCCCTCGCACAGAAATGAAGACTCAACACAGTCATAAATAAATAAATAAATAAATAAAGAACGTGAATTTCTTTAAAAAAAAAAAAAGCAAACTGGGCTATTCATTTCAAAAAAAAAAAGTAGAGAGGGAAATAATGGCAATCATCATCATCATTATCATATCTAACAAATTGATTGCTCATCCTGAGGCTTGCCAGGGGCCCACTCATCTTAGTAAAAAGGCCTAGCCCTCCCTGTACTTCTGGTCAAGAGTCATAGTGTAAACATTTGGCAAGGGGGAAATGATTTATAGCAGAGGCACTGAGTGAGGACCTGCAACTTGGCAAAGTATGCCATGAACTTCTCATGTTCTTCTTTGAGTCACACCCACAGGGTGAATGTGCAGTTTGGCTGTTTCTTGGAAGGGTGTTAAGCTCACATATTCAAGAGCAGGCAAGGCCGAGGCCGTCACTGATTTAGTTGCTAAAGATACAATGAGCCACTTTTAGATTTAGTCAGTTTATCACTTTACATAGACAGCAAAGAGGAGAATAGACCAAAAGTGTCAGCTCCCTATCATCTTTGTCGCATACATTAAAAAGGATGACAATGAAACAGAAGGGGTTGGATGACTCCAAGGCTGATTGTGGGGAGCTATTTCTAGACTGCAGCTGAGAGGCTTAGGTTTTAATATTCTGCATTTCTGTTCCAAGGGCGGTTAGGGCAGAAAGTGCCACACCTTATAGGACCTGGGAGGCAATGTCTTATGACAGCTTCCCTGGAGAGATGTGAAGGCACGTGGGAGATGGCTCATAGCAGCTACTGTAGTCCTCGCATCCTCTCAGGTTCCAGGAGGATCGCAAGGTGTTCCCCCAAGACTCAGATAAACAATGGTTCGACCCTTCACATATGTGGATCCCTGCAAGGTTACCAGGTAATATGGTAAATAAAGTCATTCGCCTATAAAGGGCAGTTGAAAGGTAGGACTTAGAACATGATCATGTCATGGAGAATGTCTGCTAGGCACTGAAGAGCTGCCCTCTGGGAGGGCTGACATCCTCGCTGGAAGGAAGTTATAGCAGATGCTATTCTGGCCCCCTAACTAGATAGTGACATTAGCTGTGAATGTGGGACTGCGCCATGGTTTGGGAGTATGGGGTCATCTGGGTCCAGACTCCTCCTCACTGAATGGCCTTTCTGCTTCCCTTACACTAATGTGCTTTATAAACCCCTATGACCAGGTTTGACCCTGCTCAAGAACCCATATTTCTCACTATGGATCAAGTCTTGCCAGATCAAGTGGTAGTCTCATTCAGGCCACCAGAGTTTAGTTTTTTATAGCCATACCTTCTCATTAACTCATCTGATGCAATTCATTGATTGTTTGATTGAAAACTAAGCATTTGTTTGAAATTTGCATGGTCAGGCATGTGGATGAACAGTGCTGGACAGAGAAAGATAAAAGAGACTTTTTCCACACATCTTCCTTTTTAGCTTACTTACTTGTCTCAATTAGTTTCTTAAAATAAAACATTACAAATTCTACTTTTAGCTCTCATATTCTCTTCTTATCCAAATCTTTGAATTCAAGAACCACTTGAAGTCATCTTTGAAAAATCCAGCCTGGGCAAATCAATTTTCTCCTTTTTTGAGGCTTCCTAGATTTGTACTTTGGTTTGGTCTTGATTTATGCGTCACTTCCTGTGTTTCACCCTCATGGGCTCATGTTCCATTTGGATTTCCCTGCAGTGCCTCTACAGGGGCTAAAAGTTAGTCTTAAACAACAGTGGACTGATTTTTCACTAAATAGGATTCAATCAATAGGGAAGAGAGCCAGGAACAGGTTATTTTTATTTTATTTTATTTTATTTTTTGCTTTTCTCCAAACTCTATAAGGTTGGTATGCAAAGCTGTGACATTTGATTGTTACATGCTTGTGTTTTCAAGACAAATTTTGAGGCTATATCCCGTTTTATTTAGGTTTCACTTTGTCACTTTGACCATCCAATTTACAGAAAGTAGAAGAGAAGATAATGAGCTCTACTTTGATGTCTCCAGTGTGACTTCCCAATAATTGTCTCTTTTCAGCTAGAAGAAAGAGTGTGAGATGAAATCTCAGGCTGATTCTTTTCTTTTTCTGGTTTGTGTCTTGAATCTACATTCAGCTGGCTTCTTTAGAACTGTCATTCTCCTCACAGAGACAAAAAGGACACGGTATATCTTTCCATCTGTTTGTGTCATCTTCAATTTCTTTCATCAGCATCTTATTGTTTTTGGAGTACAGGTCTTCTACCTCCTTAGGTAAGTTTATTCCTAGGTATTTTATTCTTTTTCATGCAATGGTAAGTGGGATTGTTTCCTTAGTTTCTCTTTCTGATCTTTCGTTGTTAGTGCATAGTAATGCAACCTAATTTTGTATCCTGCAACTTGACTGAATTCATTGATGAGCTCTAGTAGTTTTTCTGGTGGTGTCTTTAGGATTTTCTATGTATAGTGTCATGTCATCTGCAAACAGTGACAGTTTTACTTCCTCTTTTCCAATTTGGATTCCTTTTATTTCTTTTTCCTTTCTGATTGCCATGGCTAGGACTTCTAAAACTATGTTGAATAAGAGTGGTAAGAGTGGGCATCTTTTTCTCATTCCTGATCTTAGAGGAAATGCTTTCAGTTTTTCACCATTGAGTATGATGTTAGCTGTGGGTTTGTCATATATGGCCGTTATTATGTTGGACTTACTGACTTGCTTCTAACAGTTTCCTTTAATATAATTAAGATGAGGCAAGAGTCATGCTGGCTTTCTTCCTGCTGTATTCCCAGAATCTACCACAGAGGCAGATCCACCAAACATGCTCAATAAATACTTGTTGAATGGCTAATTGAACTTCCACTCTCGCTTATTAATTTAATCTCCACAAAAAATTCATTTGAAAAACACTTTGAAAATTAATTTAGAAACACTGGTATTCATTTCCTTTTCATTTCTTTTCATGAATTAATTTATTAACAAATGCTTACTGGAAAAGCATATTAGTTAAGTGTTTAAAGGTAAAGAAATAGAAATCAGAAGAAAGGACTCAAATTCTGGCCACATTATATATTATCTAAGTGACCTTGGCAATTAATTCATTGCTTCCAGCTTCAGACCTCTCATTTATAAAATGGGATAAAAGCTCTTATCTTCAGGGGCTTTATGAGAATGAAATGGATACCATATGCAAAGTGTAGGGCCTGGCACTGATTGGTGGTTCTTAATAATATTATCAAGTGTGTAGGATTCTGTGTTAGGATCCAAACATGAACAAGACAAAGCCGCTTGAGATGTTTACAAATTAGTCCTGGGAAAGAAAACATTAATACAAATAATATCAGTATCAGTAGCATAACAACGGCACAAGAAGAGCATAGAAGGCTGTTTTAAAATATGTTTTATTATTATTCAGGTCATCAGATCAGGAGATAACTGCCATTGAAAAGATAGCTTGTTATACTGACAGATTCCCAAGAAAAGGGTCATGCCACACCACAGGGCAGTAAGGGCACATGGGAAGCACTGGGTTTGTCAGGAGGGTGGGGCAGGTGAGTGGGCAGGAGCCTTTACTCAAACTTCCCAGCAGTTTTCCATGGGAAGGGATGGGGAGACAGGGTAAGCAGGTTTAGGATAGGCTAGTTTGGATAATTTCAGTGGGCTCTGGGGTGTAGGGACTGTCCCTAGTTGTCTGGTAGCTGCCTGGGCCCGGGGGTGATTGAGGCAGGTGGGCAGTGGCCCAGTCGGGGACAAGGGCTTCCTGAAGGAGGTGGTTGGCAGTGTGGGCTCTGGATTGGTTGGTTTGCATATGAAAGGTACACTCCCAGGTGAGCCATTTGCTATCTCTAGGAATGAGCTAGCCCTGGGAGGGGCAGTCCCTCCAAGGTCAGCAAGCCTCCGAAATGTCAAAGCATCAGAAATATGGAATAAAAAGACATGACTAATACATGGGCTCAGAATGCAGGAAGCATGGGAGTAGCCAAGTCTGAGTCTCTTTTCAGGTCTGACTGTACCCCCAATCCTCTTGTTCTTTACAATCAGAGCACCCTATTAGCTTCTTCATAGGACTTACTACTAGTTCTTTATTTGTTTACCTGTTTATTGTCTGTTTATCCCATACACTGTCAGCTCCACGAAAGCAAGAAATTTGCTTGCCTCATTTACTACTCCAGTCTTAGTTCCTGACAGTGTCAGGCACAGAGTAGATGCTCAATAACTATTTGTTGAACAAAAGAAATGAAAACAGTAGTGCTTGAAGGTTATGTGATGTCTGTCTGTTCACGTGCACATATTACTGTTCATATATGTGTAAGCATGTGGACATTTGTGTTTGTAAGTGTGACAGAGAGAGAGAGAGAGAGAGAGTGTGTGTGTGTGTGTGTGTGTGTGTGTTGCATGGAGGAGGTTCTAGCCTTTAGTCTAAGCCATCCATGTTTACTACCAGGTTTTGGTCAAGACAATGTCTGGTCGACTATTAGACGGGCCCACCAGGAATCTATTAGCACTTCCTGGGAAAGGACTGAGGTCTGAGGAACTTCCTGGGAAAGAACTCACCTCCAGGACCAGCAGACAAGCTGGAGACAGTGCCACACACTTCAGAGGTAGAAAGGGAGAAGCATCCGTGTGTGTGTATTGCTCTATTTCTCTTGGATTGGTCCAGCCCCTTGTGGACTCATAACTTGGCAGTTGCGAGAGAGAGACTATGTTTCCAAACAGAAATATCTGTTTTTTGCCAAAAGCTCTACTATATTTTAGTATGCTGTGTTAGTCAGAACCCAGCCAGAAAGTCAAAACCATGCCAGGTGATCAAACAGGAAAAATTTAACTTGAAGGATAATTCACAAGATGCTAGAAAGGCAGTTAAAGCAACTGGGGGAAAGGTGAGTCAACTCTGAGATTAGAAAGTTCAGGAAGCTGCTACTGCTTCTTGGCCGGGAGGGATAGGGAGAGCAGGTTGGGCCCAGGCTGGGGCTGCACTGTGGAAGCCGTAACGATGGTGGGACTGCCTGGTGTGTGGGGGACCGCAGATGAAAGGGCCTTTCTGGAAGGAGCTGGAGCCATGGAGAAGCGGCCGTCACTGCCCGAGATGTCTCCTGAAGCAGGGAGAGGGAGAAGCACCCTGATTTCTCCCTTTCTCTCCCCTCCAATCTTATCCCAGTGCCTCCCATTAGCCAATCCTAACCAGAACGCAATTGGCCAGGAAGTCTGGAAACCACAGTTTGAAAAACTGAGCCTCCTATAGTGCAGGGCAGAGGCGGGGACGTGCACGGAGAGGATGTGAGAGCAAAATGGAAACAACCAGCAGAGATGAGGGCAGTACAGTTTTCGTATCCTGTAGAAAGGTCATAACATAAAAATAAAGGACAGCATCAACTCGCCACCACTTTACCACACACAACCTTGGCCCTGTGAGAGTTCTGGAACATCAACATCCCTGGCTAGGTGATAGCTCCCCAGGAAAAACTGAAGCTGTCTCTGGCAGAGAAAGCAGTAGAAGGGGCAGGATTGCGTATGTGTGGCAGTAATACACGATCTCCTGCATGCAGTTTATAATGTAGCAGAAAAATAAAGAAATGGCAGTTATAACTCGGTAATGCACAGAAATGAATAGCAGGTGACACTTGTTAGGTGTTAATCTTGGTTTGGTACAGTTATATCCTGGGTCTACATAATTACATTAAATCCTCATAACAATACCACACCCTCAAGTGGGGCCCCAACTCCTGGCCTTGCACCTAGAGGGGACTATGCCTTGATGTATCTTCCTCACAATGTTCTAAGTACCCCTTCAGTGGCAGGGGCTGGCTGGGGCCAGCAATGTCATTTGGTCAGGGAGCTCCAAGCTGGGACTGGGATCCACCTGGACCCTGGATCTTATTTCTCCCCTTCAAGTTTCATTCTTTCTCTCTTTCCTGTACCAGATACCCCAAGGAACTCTAGGACTTGGGCTTACAAATAGGGTCATCCTAGGGCCCCATGGCTGAGTCCTGGTTGCAGGAGGGCAGCCTTGCAAACAGATTGTTCCTGTGGCCAGCACAGTATTTCTTTTGCATGATTACAAGGGACTGGACTGCCAGAAGGGTTCTGACATGCATATTTTGGTGACCCAAGTTGTTTATATGGATGGGGTCTTGTAAAAAAATTTTTTTTCTCAGGGTCACACACCTTTGAGACCATCTTGCTGTTAGCTGTTAAATGTCCCATTTTAGATGAGGAGAACAATACTATAGAATAAAATACGTCAAATCTAAGGTTACACAAAGAGTAAATATTGAATCCCAGGTTTTTAAAAAGGCATTTTGATCTTCGATCCTGAGCTATATGAGAACACAGAGAAGGCATGACCCTGGGTGTTCCCCAAATAAGTGGGAGACACTAGAAATGGTAGAAGACCTTGCCATGTAGATGTGTGAGCAGGGATGGGGTGGGTGGAGGTAAATTCCAGAGAAACGTGGCACTAAATGCCAGTAAGCTGAGTCTGTATTATTTCAGGACTGAAGGGACATTGGGATTACTCCTACAACTGGCGAGCTCATCAGTTAATGTGTTTCTCCAAACTTTAAATGAATAGAAAACTGGAGGAAAGCAACAGAATTTTCACTCTCTTTAATCCCAATATGAAACCTTCCCTTCTTTTCAGAGTTCTTCCAGGAGAAGGACTTTTAGAGCTCTTTGCTTCCCACCCGCAACTCTGTGTAAGAGCTTATGCAAGAGATCCTTGAGAGTGTTTTAAGTTAGGGCTTTGTTTCTCATGGGAACATGAGAGAAAGCGGAAAAAACCTCCAATTTGTTTAGTGAGAAAACATGACCTCCATGCTTTTCTCCCCTGGGGCGAGTCAAGTGGTCGTGACTGAAATTCAGGTCCCTGTTTGGTGTATAAATACGTGTGTGTGCAAAAGCCACTGCCACACTTGGTACAGCAAGGGGAACCACTGGCTCGGTGGACTCATTAGGTTTTCCAGTTTAATTTTAAACTCCAGGGAAATATCACAGATAACGTACAATGAAGCTGGTCACTGTGTTCCTGCTGGTGACCATCAGCATTTGCAGTTACTCTGGTAAGTAAGCTGGGAACATATGATATTTCTGTATTTTTCTGTTAACAGGAACACAACTGGTAAGCCTAGGCTCCCAGTGGAATATGGTGGAGGGAGTTTTAGAGCCACAGAATAGTAAGGTCAGAAGGAACTTCAGATGTCCCCTGCTCCCAGCTCCAAGCTCTAACCCAATACAAGTACTATCCCTGGTGTATCCTACAAAGAAGTTAACCAGCTCCCACAGAAGTTCAACAAACGCACTTCAGTATTGAACTTCGGCCACCATTAATCTTCCTTAATTTTGGATTAAGATCTGATTTTGTGACTTCTTTCTTTTATGTTTCTGAAACTATATGGAGTCATTCTTGCTATCACCTCTAATCAGTTTGCAGCTTTGGTTCTCTTGAGACATAGCTACGTTTATCTGTTCACGCAATCAGTGGGTATTTGTTGAATAGTTATAAGCCGTTGGTCACTGGATAGGCATTCGAAGATTCAGACCTGAATCAGACATAAATATTGTTCTCAAGGTTCTTTTTTTTTTTTTTTTTTTTAAATTTATTTATTTATTTATTTATGGCTGTGTTGGGTCTTCGTTTCTGTGCGAGGGCTTTCTCTAGTTGTGGCAAGTGCGGGCCACTCTTCATCGCGGTGCGCGGGCCTCTCACTATCGCGGCCTCTCTTGTTGCGGAGCACAGGCTCCAGATGCGCAGGCTCAGTAACTGTGGCTCAGGGGCCCAGCTGCTCTGCGGCATGTGGAATCTTCCCAGACCAGGGCTCGAACTCGTGTCCCCTGCATTAGCAGGCAGATTCTCAACCACTGCGCCACCAGGGAAGCCCTCAAGGTTCTTATAGTCTGGCAAGGGAGAGAAGACTTCTACAAAAGTCACTGCCGTACTAGACCAGTCATTAATGCAAAATAACAATACAGATAGAGCTCTGTGGGAGAGCTGAGGGGTGAACAGTTCCATTTCTAGGTAGGGTATAGAGGCTGATTTCTTGGAGGAGAATGGGAACTGATCGTTTCTTTTTGGAGGGAGTCATTTTAACTATAGGAAGAGATATTTGGGAGCATCTGCAAAATCCATCATAATGGCCACTGCTCATTTGGAGAACAAAAAGCTTTGAGGGTCTCCCCTCTGGAATATGTAAGTACATACAGAGAAGACAGTCACCAAAGTGTTGAAAATAAGAAGTACAGAGATTAATCATGAGAAACTGTGATACCCATGCCTACATTGGCAACTTTGGCTTGTGAATTTTTTTTGAATTTTTGAACTAATTTGTAACTTCACCAGTTTGGGCTATTTTGTTGTCCTTTGGTGTCTAAGGACACATGGGAAGAGGTGGCAGCAGAAAGATGGGTGGAGGGGAAATAAATATCCCCCTTCTGGGGGAGAGTTTTGGAGGGAAAGTGGGTGGTAGAAGATGAAGGGGAAATAGCTGCACAAGCTCCATTTTTATGATTTGAATGGGAAAATAAAAAGTATTACAAAGAGAATGAAGTACTGGCAGGGTCTTAGCCAGCAGGAGGATGTGTGTCTCATGTGTGTGCTTCTGCATGTGTGTATTTATACATACGCAAATGTGTTTTGTAAAAATATGTATCATAAGCATTTTCCTCATTGTCTAACCTCTTCTATGTGAAAGTTATCTTTCTAAAGCTGAAGATATAAAATGCAAATTATTCCATATAAGAGCCTTGATAGCTCCCCATTACCCTTGGGGAAAAAGAGTCTCAAACTCATCTGTATGACATTCAAGGCTTTGAAAATCCGCCCCACCCAAGTTGCAGCCTAACCTTCTTTATCCCTCCTCAGCACACCCCACTGGAATTCTGAAGAAGACTCACCATCCTGTGTATGCACTTTCACCTTAATATCTCAATGCCTTGGTTAATTTTTTTCCTCTTTAAAATGCTGCTCCCCTTCTTTACCTGTGATCCTGACATTTGCCTCAAGACACATCTCCTGCAACATCTATTCTTGGAAGATTCCTGTAGCGTTCTCCTACGTTAGAATTAATCATCACTTCTTTTGTGTTTCCATAGAGCTTTGTCCATAATATTAGCATAGCACATGCTGCACTGTGGCATACACAAATCTTTTTTGTCCACCAGATTGTGTGGGTTCTCTGAGTGGAATATCTTGTTTTATTCGTCTGTGTATCTGCACCAACTGGCATAGAGTCTCTTCACTTATGTTTGTAGCATTGAGTTGGACTGGTTGGGAGCAGTTTCCTGGGCTGTGGTTGGGTCCATTCATGTCTCCAAGTGGAGGTTCATTATGGCATCTTCCCTTTGGTTTCAAACTTGTGGGCTGTGGAGACAGCCACACGCAAACTATACTCCCATCTAGTCAATCACCAGTATCTTTTGAGTGCTTACTATATGCCAGGGTCTGTGCTAGGCATAGGGTATGGTAGTGAATAAAACTCAAATTTCTTATTCTCATGGATCCTACATTCTAGTGAGAGGATGAAGGCAAAGTAAAGAAATGAATAAAGATTTAATACTTTAAGTAGTGGTAAGAAAAAATAAAGATAGAGGGTGACGGGTGATACCATTTTAGATACATCTCTGAGAATGTAACATCTGAGGAGAGACCAAACAAGTAAGGAAGAAAGGCATGTAGTTATCTGGGGAAAGAAAGTTCTAGAGAGATGGAATGGGAGGGGCAAAGGTCCGGAAGCAGATGTTTTCATGAGAAATCAAGATGAGTAGGGCTGGAATGGAGCCATTGATGGAGAGAGTGGAAGGTGGTGAGGTCATAGGAACTGGAAGTGCCTTGTTTTACTTGGGATCTCTTTTGCTCTGCAGCTACCGCCTTCTTCATCAACAGTTTGCCACTTCCTGTCAACAAGGTTTTACCTTTACCTCTGGACAACGATCTCCCCCTCATGGACCCACTTAAGCTTCTTCTGAAAACTCTGGGCATTTCTGTTGAACACCTTGTGGAAGGGCTAAGGAAGTGTGTGAGTGAGCTGGGACCAGAGGCCTCTGAGGCCGTGAAGAAACTGCTGGTAACTGCAGCTTGTGGGGCTAACTCATCAAAGGGCAGGGCTTAGTCACCCTGAGTGCTCACCCTCTCCACCCCACTTCCACCCCACCTTGTTCTCATTTGTGAACCTGTATTTCCCCCTTGCTTACTGTACTCATACACATTTTGCATGTCCTTGAATCTCAAGGAAAGTGCAGTATCCACACTTCTAGAAGGAATTTTTGAATGAGAGAGATGTATGCTAGTCGTGAAATGTATGCCACTTCCCAGCTTTGTGATTCTGGATGGGACTTACCCACTCTGAGCTTTTGTTTCTTTGTAAGTAAAATGGTAGCGAAATAGGGTAGTGACTATTTTTGGTGATGTGCTAATGATATGTAGCTGCTCTTATTTTTAATATTGCCTTTTTGACTTTCAGGAGGCACTCTCACATTTGGTGTGACAGCAGAAAAAAGCAAGAGTGGAGGAGGGAAGGAGATGATGCTCTCCTCCTCCCTGGCTGAAACTCCTTCCATCCTAAAATTCAGTGACCCCTGAAAAGAATGAATAAAGCAATGAACAGACTTCAGTTTGTCCTATTTTTATTTGGGGAGCTCTATTCAGAAGGGCCTAACTAGATAATTTTTTCCTTGGGTTATAAACTCTAGAGAGCCTGTTGTTATAAAGACAACTCGCATTTTCAGTAAGGCGTAATGATTTTTTCCTTCTCCTTATCTCTAACTTGAATGTCTCCATTTTCTTCAACTGTTGTTTATCTGACAATGTTTCCAGATGCCTTACGTTCCTATTCCCCTACTTCTAAGGAATTTTTTTTTTAAGCCTTAAAATAAAAGCACTTTATTTGGTTATAATTCTGCAGTTTGCCTTGGATTCACCTGGGTAGTTCTTCCACTGGTGTTACCTGGTGACACTCTGATAGTCTGGATAGAGTAGATGCTCCATAACATGAAAAGATGCTCAACATCACTAATTATTAGAGAAATGCAAATCACAGCTACAATGAGATATCACCTCACACTGGTCAGAATGGCCATCATCACAAAATCTACAAACAATAAATGCTGGAGAGGGTGTGAAGAAAAGGGAAGTTTTACAAGCTTCATTTGTTTGGAGTCTACATCACCAGAATGTGAGGTTTGATTAAGTTAGCAGTTATATTAGTGCCACCCCATAGCTTCACAGACCCTTCCACCAAGTTAGGCCTCTGCTACGTCATTCTCTGGCAAATGGTTCTGAACTATCCTTTCCTTTCCTCAATGCTACCGTGTACTATGATTCCAGAATCATCTTTTCCAAGACATAATTCTGGCTCTATACGACCACCTATAAAATAGATTTCAAGCTCCTTAGTATGGCATACAAGGTCTTTCATGATCTGGCCTTACTTTACATGTCTGGTCTCATCAATATTCCTTTCTTCACATGTGCTCCAGCCCCAGCCATGCTGAAGAGATAACTAAATCTCTTTGCTGCTAACACTCTTATGCCTTAATGAAAAAACTCAAGCTTCTTCCCACCTACAATGTCTGCCCCAGTCTGCCTCCAGACTTGGGCTTGTGCCAATCTTGGGGCTATTTGCCCTTAGATCCATTCCCCATGCTTTCCATGCTCTGCTCCATATTAGGGGGAGGGAGGGGACATGATGCTGACCCTTGCAGGTGGTTCCCAGGTCAGTTTCTGCGGTTCCCATGTCAGTTGATATTTGGGCTGCATTCTGCCCCAGAAGGCCCAGGCAGGAGATGGGAGGTGGGAAAAGGGGAAAGGCCAGAGTGTGGCCTCCCCTCTCTCTCTCTCTCTCTATTTGGGAGAAGTCTCTGGAAGTGCCTGCACTATGTCTGAGCCACCAGGTCCTGCTGGATAAGTTTATATTTGTTTCAGCTTTTGGCAGGTGACTCCAGTCCCTGGACTCTTGTTACACCATCTCTTCTTTTTCTCTCCAGCTGAAGTTCATACTGGCTTCCTGCTGTTATCAGTTTCTAAGCTGCCTCACCATCACCTATTTGATTTTTTTAGGTCTTCTATCATCTACTGAGTCAATTCTGTGCATTACATTCCCTCTGTTCTAAGCATATAAATAGTTTCTGTTTCCTGGTTGGTTCCTGACTAATATAGTATTAACTTCATCTCCTCTGTGAAGATTACCTTGATTCCTGCTATTTCTTTTTATTTATTTATTTATTTTTATTAGAGTATAGTTGCTTTACACTGCTGTGTCAGTTTCTGCTGTAGAGCAAAGTGAATCCGCCATACATACACATATACCTCCTCTACTTTGGATTTCCTTCCCATTTAGGTCACCACAGAGCACCGAGTAGAGTTCCCAGTGCTATACAGTAGGTTCTCATTAGTTATCTATTTTATACATAGTAGTGTAAACATGTCAATCCCAATCTCCTAGTTCATCCCACTGAACCCCCTTTCCCCCTTGGTATCCATACATTTGTTCTCTACATCTGTGTCTCTATTTCTGCTGTGCAAATAAGATCATTTATACCATTTTTCTAGATTCCACATATATGCGTTAATATACGATAATGGTTTTTCTCTTTCTGACTTACTTCACTCTGTATGACACTCTCTAGGCCCATCCATGTCTCTGCAAATGACACAATTTCATTCTTTTTTATGACCATTGTATATACATTCCACATCTTCTTTATCCATTCCTCGGTTGATGGACTTTTAGGTTGCTTTCATGTCCTGGCTATTGTAAATAGTGCTGCAATGAACATTGGGGTGCATGTGTCTTTTTGAATTATGGTTTTCTCAGGGTATATGCCCAGTAGTGGGATTGCTCGGTTGTATGGTAGTTCTATTTTTAGTTTTTTAAGGAACCTCCATACTGTTCTCCATAGTGGCTGTATCTATTTACATTCCCACCAACAGTGTTAGAGGGTTCCCTTTTCTTCACACCCTCTCCAGCATTTGTTGTTTGTAGATTTTGTGATGATGGCCAATCTGACCGGTGTGAGTTGATACCTCATTGTAGTTTTGATTTACATTTCTCTGATAATTAGTTATGTTGATCTTTTCATGTGTTTGTTGGTCATCTGTATGTCTTCTTTGGAGAAATGTCCATTTAGGTCTTCTGACAATTTTTTGATTGGATTGTTTGGTTTTTTTTTATATTGAACTGCATGAGCTGTTTGTGTATTTTGGAGATTAATCCTTTTTCAGTTGTTTCGTTTGCAAATATTTTCTCCCATTCTGAGGATTGTCGTTTTGTCTTGTTTATTGTTTCCTTTGCTGTGCAAAATCTTTTAAGTTTCATTCGGTCCCATTTCTTTATTTTTGTTTATATCTTCATTATTCTAGGACGTGGATCAAAACAGATCTTGCTGTGATTTATGTCATAGAGTGTTCTGCCTATGTTTTCCTCTAAGAATTTTATAGCGTCTGACCTTACATTTAGGCCTTTATTCCTTTTTTTTTTTTTTTTTTTAATTTTTTTTTTTTTTATAGCTACTTTTATTTTTATTTATTTATTTATTTTTGGCTGTGCTGGGTCTTCGGTTCGTGCGAGGGCTTTCTCTAGTTGCGGCAAGTGGGGGCCACTCTTCGTCGCGGTGCGGGGACCGCTCTTCATCGCGGTGCGGGGGCCTTTCGCTATCGCGGCCCCTCCCGTTGCGGGGCACAGGCTCCAGACGCGCAGGCTCAGTAGTTGTGGCTCACGGGCCCAGCCGCTCCGTGGCATGTGGGATCTTCCCAGACCAGGGCTCGAACCCATGTCCCCTGCATTAGCAGGCAGATTCTCAACCACTGCGCCACCAGGGAAGCCCCCTTTAATCCATTTTGAGTTTATTTTTGTGTATGGTGTTAAAGAGTATTCTAACTTCATTCTTTTACATGTAGCTGTCCAGTTTTCCCAGCACCACTTATTGAAGAGGCTGTCTTTTCTCTATTGTATATTCTTTTTTTTTTTTCTATTTAAAAACTGTATTTATTTTTATTTTATTTAGTTTGTATTTTTTTCCAATTCATGAACACAGGATGTCTTTTCATTTATTTATGTCTTCTTGAATTTCTTTCAATTATGTTTTGTAGTTTTCAGTGTGCAAGCTGAAAACTTGCATTTTCTTGTTTTTTTTTGTTTTCCCACACACACACACTGTATTTTTCTATTGTATATTCTTGCCTGCTTTGTCATAGATTAGGTGACCATCAGTGTGTGGGTTTATCTCTGGGCTTTCTATCCTGTTCCATTGATCTATATTTCTGTTTTTGTGCTACTACCATACTGTCTTGATTACTGTAGCTTTGTAGTATAGTCTGAAGTCAGTCTAATTCCTCCAACTCTATTTTTCTTTCTTGAGATTGCTTTGGCTATTTGGGGTTTTTTGTGTTTCTGTGCAAATTGTAAAATTTTTTGGTTCTAATTTTGTGAAAAATACCATTGGTAATTTGATATGGATTGCACTGAATCTGTAATTGCCTTGGGTAATATAGTCATTTTCACAATATTGATTCTTCCAATCCAAGAACATGGTATATCTCTCCATCTGTTTGTGTCAGCTTTGATTTCTTTCATCAGTATCTTATAGTTTTCTGCGTACAGGTCTTTCACTTCCTTAGGTATGTTTAGTCCTAGGTATTTTATTCTCTTTGTTGCAATGGTGAATGGGATTGTTTCCTTAATTTCTCTTTCTGATTTTTCTCTTTGTTAGTGTATAGGAATGCAAGAGATTTCTGTGTATTAATTTTGTATCCTGCAACTTTACTCAATTCATTGATGATCTTTAGTATAGTAGTTTTCTGGTGGCATCTTTAAGATTTTCTATGTATAGTATAATGTCATGTGCAAACAGTGACAGTTTTACTTCTTCTTTTCCAATTTGGATTCCTTTTATTTCTTTTTATTCTCCGATTGCCGTGGCTAGGACTTCCAAAACTATGTTGAATAAGAGTGGCAAGAGTGGACACCCTTGTCTTGTTCCTGATCTTAGAGGAAGTGCTTTCAGTTTTTTACCATTGAGAATGATGTTTGCTGTGGGTTTGTCATATATGGCCTTTATTATGTTGAGGTAGTTTCCTTCTATGCCCATTTTCAGAGAGTTTCTATCGTAAACGGGTGTTGAATTTTGTCAAAAGCTTTTTCAGCATCTACTGAGATGTTCATATGGCTTTTATTCTTCAGTGTGTTAATACAGCATATCACATTGATTGATTTGCATATATTGAAGAATCCTGGCATTCCTGGGATAAATCCCACTTGATCATGGTGTATGATCCCATTAATGTGTTGTTGGATTTGGTTGGCTAGTATTTTGTTGAGGATTTTTGCATCTATGTTCATCAGTGATACTGGCCTGTAATTTTCTTTTTTTGTGGTATCTTTGTCTGGTTTTGGTATCAGGGTGATAATGGCCTTTTAGAATGAACTTGGGAGGTTCCTCCTTCTGCAATTTTTTGGAAGAGTTTGAGAAAGATAGGTGTTAGCTCTTCCCTAAATATTTAATAGAGTTCGCCAGTGAAGCCATCTGGTCCTGGACTTTTGTTTGTTGGAAGATTTTTAATTGCAGTTTCAATTTCATTACTTGTGATTGGTCTGTTCATATTTTCTATTTCTTCCTGATTCAGTCTTGGAAGGTTGTACTTTTCTAAGAATCTGTCCATTTCTTCCAGGTTGTCATTTTATTGGCATATAGTTGCTTGTAGTAATCACTTATGATTCTTTGTATTTCTTCAGTGTCAGTTGTTACTTCTCCTTTTTCATTTCTAATTTTATTGATTTCAGTCCTCTCCCTTTTTTTCTTGATGAGTCTGGCTAAAAGTTTATCAATTTTGTTTATCTTCTCAAAGAACCAGCTTTTAGTTTCATTGATCTTTGCTATTGTCTTCTTCTTTTCTATTTCACTTATTTCTCCTCTGATCTTCATGATTTCTTTCCTTCTACTAACTTTGGGGTTTTTGTTGTTGTTGTTGTGCTTCTTTCTCTAGTTGCTTTAGGTGTAAGATTAGGTTGTTTATTTGAGTTTTTTCTTGTTTCTTGAGGTAAGATTATATTGCTATAAACTTCCCTCTTAGAACTGCTTTTGCTGCATCCCATAGGTTTTGGGTCCTCGTGTTTTCATTATCATTTGTTCCTAGTTATTTTTGATATCCTCTTTGATTTCTTGGTTATTTAGTAGCATATTGTTTAGCCTCCACGTGCTTGTGTTTTTTAGTTTTTTTTTGCTGTAATTGATTTCTAATCTCGTACGTTGTAGTCAGAAAAGATGCTTGATACAATTTCAATTTTCTTAAATTTACTGAGGCTTTTTTTGTGACCCAAGATGTGATCTATCCTGGAGAATGTTCCGTGTACACTTGAAAAAAAAGTATATTCTGATGTTTTCAGATGGAATGTCCTATAAATATCAATTAAGTCTATCTGGTCTAATGTGTCATTTAAAGCTTGTGTTTTCTTATTAATTTTCTGTCTAAATGATCTATCAATTGGTGTAAGTGGAGTGTTATAGTCCCCCACTATTATGGTGTTACTGTCAGTTTCCCATTTTATGGCTGTTAGTATTTGCCTTATGTATTGGAGTGTGTGTTGGTGTGTAAATATTTACAAATGTTATATCTTCTTCTTGGAATGATCCCTTGATCATTATGTAGTGACCTTCTTTGTCTCTTGTAATAGTCTTTATTTTAAAGTCTATTTTGTCTGATATGAGTATTGCTACTCCAGCTTTCTTTTGATTTGCATTTGCGTGGAATATCTTTTTCCATCCCCTCACTTTCAGTCTGTATGTGTCCCTAGGTCTGAAGTGGGTCTCTTGTAGACAGCATATATATGGGTCTTGTTTTTGTATCCATTCAGGCAGTCTGTGTCTTTTGATTGGAGCATTTAATCCATTTACATTTAAGGTAATTATCGATATGTATGTTCCTATTACCATTTTCTGAATTGTTTTGAGTTTGTTTTTGTAGGTCTTTTTGTTCTCTTGTGTTTCCTGCCTACAGAATTTCCTTTAGCATTTGGTGTAGAGCTGAATTCTCTTAGCTTTTGCTTGTCTGTAAAGCTTTTGATTTCTCTGTCAAATCTGAATGAGATCCTTGCTGGGTAGAGTAATCTTGGTTGTAGGTTTTTCCCTTTCATCACTTTAAATATATCCTCCCTTCTGGCATGCAGAATTTCTGCTGAAAAATCAGCTGATAACCTTATGGGGATTCCCTTGTATGTTTTTTGTTACTTTTCCCTTGCTGCTTTAAAATTTTCTTTTGTATTTAATTTTTGATAGTTTGCTTAATATGTGTCTTGGCATGTTTCTCCTTGGATTTATCCTGTATGGGACTCTCTGCCCTTCCTGGACTTGACTGACTATTCCCTTTCCCATATTAGGGAAGTTTTCAACTATAACCTCTTCAAATATTTTCTCAGACCCTTTCTCTTTCTCTTCATCTTCTGGGACCATTATAATTCAAATGTTGTTGTGTTTAATGTTGTCCCAGAGCTGTCTGAGTCTGTCCTCATTTCTTTTTATTCTTTTTTCTTTATTCTCTATGGCAGTTATTTCCACCATTCTATTTTGCAGCTCATTTATCCATTCTTCAGCCTCAGTTATTCTGCTATTGATTCCTTCTAGTGTATTTTTCATTTCAGTTATTGTGTTGTTCATCACTGATTGTTTGTTCTTTACTTCTTCTAGGTCCTAGTTAAACATTTCTTGTATCTTCTCGATCCTGCCTCCATTCTATTTCTGACATCTTGGATCATCTTTACTATCAGTACTCTGAATTCTTTTCCAGGTAGATTGCATATTTCCTTTTCATTTATTTGGTCTTGTGGGTTTTTACCTTGCTTTTTCATCTGCAATATATTTCTGTGTCATCTCATTTTGTCTAACTTACTGTGTTTGTTGTCTCCTTTCTGCAGGCTGCAGGGTTGTAGTTCTTCTTGCTTCTGTTGTCTGTCCCCTGGTAAGTGAGGTTGGTCCAGGGGCTGGTGTAGGCTTCCTGGTGAGAGGGACTAGTGCCTGTGCTCTGGTGGGTGGAGCTGAGTCTTTTCCCTCTGATGGGCAGGGGTGCATCATGTGGTGTGTTTTGGGGTGTCTGTGAACTTAGTACAGCTTTAGGCAGCCTGTCTGCTGATGGGTGGGGCTGTGTTCCTGTCTTGCTGGTTGTTTAGTGTGAGGTGTCCAGCGCTGGAGCCTGCAGGCAGTTGGGTGGAGGTGGGTCTTTGTGTCAAGATGGATACTTCCAGAGAGCACATGCTGATTAATATTCCCTAGGCCAGGGAATTCTCTGGTGGTCCAGCGTCCTGGATTCAGCACTCCCACCCCAGCGGCCCAAGCCTGACCCTTTGCTGGGGAACCAAGCCACACAGCGCAGCCAGAGAAAAAAGAAAAAAAAAAAAAAAGAAAACAAAACAAACAAAACCCAAGACAAAGAGCGAAAACAAAAACAAACAGCAACAATGATAACAACACACAAAAAAGAAGGAAAACAAACAGACAAACCAAACCCAAGATAAATGATAAAACAAAACCAACCAAACAGGAAGAAAGAAACAGACAAAAAAAAAAGAAAACAAGAGAAGAAACAAAGAACTCAAAGATGAAAACAATCAATAAAGCCTAAACTAACAAAAACAAAAAAAGAAAAACAAAACAAAAACAGAGCAACTAAAAAAAGCAAAGAAAACATAAAACAAACACACAAAAATGATCCAAAAAAACCAAAGAGCAAAAACAAGAAAAAACACACAAAACAACAAAAAAGTAAAGTAAAAATAGAAAAAATAGATATTAAAAAATAAAAAGTAAAAATAATAAGAACAACAACAACAACAGAACAAAATGAAACAGACAAAAAAAGAATAATAGTAATAAGAATATTTTCCTGGGACTCTTTCTCAGTGTCCTTGCTCCCACAGTGAGCCACAGCCAACCCCTGCCTCTCCAAGAGGCCCCCCAGTACTTCTAGCTAGGTCTCTGGACCTGCTGTGGGCACTATGGGGCCAGCTCAGACTCTGACCTGGCCCAACTCCTGTGTGTACTTGCCCCCAGAGTCCACTGCTGCTAAAGCTAGACTGTTCTTAGTTGTGGGAACACTCATTGTCTATTCAGATATTCCACAGACACAGGATTTACCAAGCCAATCACAGGGACTTAATCTACAGCTTGTGCAGCTGTATGGAGAGATTTCTCTTCCTCTTACTTAGTCACACTGCCCCTGGGGCTCAGCTTTGGTTTTGGTCCCACCTCTGCATGTGCACCACCCTCAGGCATCTGCTCCCCACCCAGGCGAGAGAGAGCGAAAGCAGCAGCTGATTGGGGCACACTTACTCACTCAGGCTGGGGAGGGGTATGGTGATGACAACTGGGGTGTGTGTGAAGTGGCAGAGACCAGCAGGCAGTTGCAACAGACTGGGGCATGCTCACTCTGGTGGGAGTCCCTTCCAGTGCCTGCAGAGTCAGGGGCTGGCTTGTGAGGGTAGTGGCGGCCCTGCCCCTTATGCGCAACAATGGCACCTTGTTTCCTAGGCAGACCATTCTTCCTCTAGGGGCACTCCTGGCCGCAGGGTCACTCCCATTCCCTCTCTTGTATCCGCACAGCCAACATCAGTCCTCTCCCTGGATCCACTCTCTTAATCCCACGCTTAATCACTCAGCCCCTGCCAGCATTGGCAGATTACCATCTCAGGCAGGGGTGTCCAGAGCTGATTGCCAAGGATGCTTTGGCATGGGTAGCACTCAGGACCCCAGAGCCTACATGGGCAGAGGAGGCCTTGGCTTGAGGGGTGGGTGAGCCTGCTCAGATGGCTGCCCCTCCCAGTACCCATGGAGGCTGAAGCCGGCAGGTGGGGAAGGGGGTTGCAGTTGTGGCCCTGCCCCTTGCGCGCCACTCAACAATGACGCCTTGCTTCTATGGTGTCCCAGGCTTCCTCTGCAGACTTTCCTGGTTGTGGAGCTCCTTAGTCCTGTCTCTTCAGGCTGTCTTTTCACAGCCAACAGCTGTCCCCTCACTGGGTCCACGCTTCAAACCTCACTTTCCAGCACCCAGCCCCTCTCTGCAACAGGAGACACGCAACTCAGGCTGGGGTGCACAGGGCTGTAACACAGACCGTGTGCACAGTTCTTACTTTCTCCTGCCTTCCACAGACTGTCTGCTGTGTTCCCCTTTGATCCCCCAAAGGTCTCTTTCTGTCCCAGCTAATTTTCCCATGGTGCAGGGGTTTTTCTGAGTTGCAGGAATCTCTCCTCACCTTCAATTTCCCGCCATGGTTGCTGGTCCCTTTTTTAATTCCTCTTTTCTTTTTTTCTTTCATCCTACTTAGCGAGGGGATTTTTCTTGTCCTTTTAGGTGTCCAAAGTCTTCTGCTAACGTTCAGCAGGTGTTCTGTGAGAGCTGTTCCATTTGTAGATGGATTCTTGATGTACTTGTGAGGAGAGACAAATTCTGCAACCTCCTATCCCACCACCTTGACTCCTCCTCCTGCCATTTCTTAACCCCTGTGTTTTTTACAGCTAAAATTGTTGAACCTTGTGAAACTTCCTGTTTTCCTTTCTCACTTTGCCTGCGTCTACTAAGAACAGACTGGGTTGACCAGTTGTATTAATATATAACTCCAAATCTCAGGGGCTTACATCCACAACATTTAAATTTTTTTCTCATACTATATGGCCATCTTGGGTTGGCTATAGCTGTCCCCATGTTGTCTGAATTCTGTGACCCAGAACTGATGGAACAGTCTTTGTCTGGAGCATTTCTGATCATCATGGATCATGAGGAAAGAGAACTTAGTGAACCATATGCTAATTTTTAAAGCTTCTTCTTGGAAGTGACCCTGTCCTGTTTCATTGACCAAAGCAAGTCACAAGACCATGCCTGACTTATTTAGGAAGGGCATATACATTTCTACAAATGGAAGGGTGCCAAATATGGGTTAACATAATGTAATTTACCACATTACTTGACTACTTCCAAGTAACTGCTACCTGCCATATCTCCACTCTACTTGTAATTTTCTGCTCTGCTGGATTTTCTTTCCTTCCACTTCTAGTATCCTTCTTACTATTTGACCATTATTTTTCAGTTTCTTTAAAATGGCCCTCATTATCCTGACTTCCTCTGAATGTTGATGCCTCCAAAAATTGTAAACTTGATTCCTCTTCTCTTTTCACTTTACATATAGCCTTCCCTGGGGGTTTTCATGTGTTCCTGTAGCTGTCAATATAATCTCCATGTTAAGAACTCTAAAATCTATTGCTGCAACCTGTATTTTTCCTTTGAAGAGAAGAGATTCAATTACCCATAAATCACTTCCAACAGATGCTGTTTTTTAAAGTTCAACTCAACAGACATTTATCTGGACTTCTTGTCTGTCTTTCAAAATACACTCTGATGTTCTAATTTCCTATCTCAATATATAGCACTATTTTCCTTGTTGTGTGGGTCAGAAACTTGGGAATCATTCTAAGTATTCCCTCTTCTCAGCCTTATTTTCTAATTGGTAAGAAAGCCCTGTTAATTATAAGCCTTTTCCATATCTATCATATACATATTTTCATTATCACTACAGCTGCTGCTTTTCCCAAAACCTTGTCATTCCTCTCCAGACGACTGTGTTAATCTCCCAAATGGCCTCTGTATTCCCAAAGCTGATCTTTTCCAATCTGTCAGCTGCACAAAAGGGAAAGTGATTTCTTAAAATACAAGTCACTCCCTAGCTTCAAACTCATTGAAAGTTTTTTAGTGCTGATTGAAAAAAAGTCAGACACTATTTTAAACCAACAAACATATTCAAAACACAGATTTAGACATACTTATTTTCATACTTATTTCAAAATCTCCTTTCTCAACTGTGAAATCAAATAGGAACTTGAACTTATTTATGTCTGTATTCTCAGCACATAGCACAGAGCTTGTAGGTAGTCAGCACTGGGTTGTGTTTTGAATAGATGGATATCTTTCTGTTAAGTTTTATCTTGTTGGGTTGACCCTTTGTTCTCTCCCATCAGTCATATTATTAAGCTATTCATTACTATTTCTCCTAGCTTGCTGTGTCTTGCATATTTGAGAGGATGATTATGCCTTCATTCAAGGTGCTAAATGGAGAAGTCTGGGGAAAGAGTTCTGTGTCACGAAGTTTTGAGTAATAAATGTAATATAGCAGTCTATTGGGTCTGGAGGTTTTTTTTCTGGGTGTGTATCAAAGGGAATGACTTAGTTAAGAAGGAATTAGAAGACAGACTATGTTTAGGAACATAGGCAGAACCTGATGATTTTGGCAGAAGTTGATACAATTTATTATGAAAATGACAACACCAAAAGCTGCCAAAGATATAGAAAAATTGGATCACTAGTACATTGCTGGTGTGAATGTAAAATGGTACAGCTACTCTGGAAAAATATTTTGACAGTTTCTCAAAAAACTAAACATGGAACTACCATACAACCCAGCAATTGTACTCCCAGACATTTATCCAGAGAAATAAAATTTATATTTATGCAAAAACCAGTACACAAATGTTCATAGCAGTTTTATTTGTGATAGTCAAAACCTGGAAACTACCCAGTTGTCCTCCAATGGATGAATGGTTAAACAAACTGCTGTACATCTATCTATAGGACTGGAATACTATCATCAATAACCTGAGAATAAACTATTGATACACACAATAGCCTGGATGAATCTTCAGAGACTTATGCTAAGTGAAAAAAGTCAATTCCCAAAAGTTAAATACTGTATGATTCCATTTATATAAACATAAACATTCTCAAAATGATAAAATTACAGAAAAGGAAAACAAATTTGTGAGTTCCAGGGGCTAAGAAGGGGATGGGAGTAGGAGGGAAGTGAGTGTGCTATATAAGGGCCCCATGAGAAATTTTTATGGCAGTGGAAATGCTTTGTATCATGTATGTATTGATGTCAATATACTGGTTTTGATATTGTAGCATCGTTTTGCAAGATGTTGCCATTTGGAGAAACTTAGTAGAGAATATGCGGTTCTTGCAACTGCACGTGACTCTATGATTATCAAAAAATACGAAGTTTAGTTAAAAATATTGTGGAGATAATCAGAATATAGAAATATATATTATATGCAATTTAATTAATATAAGTTATATTTCTGTATATGATATATATTTATATATTTTCATATATGTATAATTATATGTGTGTATAATTACATATGTAACTTTAATTCATAAGTTCAACAAACTAGAAGAAACCCGTTCACAGTTTTATGTGATTTTTCAAAACATTTTCTGCACATTTAAAAGCATTCCTATATGAATAAGCCACACTGTATTTAAACTGACATCTATGTGAATACTTAAATCATTTCTAGTATATTTTTGTTATTATAAAGAGTTCTACAGTAAACATCCATATATTTGCATGTAGTTTTCTATTTATCTCTTCAGAAAAATCTTGGAAGTAGAAATACAATGCCGAGAATTCTTTAGTGTTTAAAATTTTGGTAGCTACTGACAAAGTTCCATGTAAAAGAGCAGTTGGGATCTGAGGTTATTGAGGTCAGAGAAGGTCCATTACCAAAGATGGATTAGGGACCAAAGACAATGCTTGGGGTATGATTGTTCTGCCTGAGAAAGCAATAAATCCCTTTTCGGCTTGATGTGTTGGAAGGTCTGGAGATGCAATACCTGAATCATATTATTTCTGGCCTCCATGTTTAAGTCAAGTAGTACAAACAAACAGATAAAGTAAAACTTATTTGCTGCATTTTTTTAAATTTTGGAAAGGAGCCAGCTTAAAAGCTTGTAGCCTATTGAAGTAGATTAAAGACAGCAGGAGACACTCATAGGTTGTTAACAACATCAAAGGAGACATTTTATTTATATATCTATTCAAGATATATAGTAAGAAATATCAGCACCTTCTATTTATTAAATTTTTCACTGGGAAACACAACTAAATGAAAATTATCTGATGTTCCTCCTTTCTAGTAACTACCTCTGGCTTTATTTTTATTTTTTTTTTAATTTTAAAAAAATTTATTTATTTTATTTATTTATTTTTGGCTGTGTTGGGTCTTCGTTGCTGTGCGTGGGCTTTCTCTAGTTGTGGCGAGCGGGGGCTACTCTTTATTGAGGTGCGCAGGCTTCTCATTGCGGTGGCTTCTCTTGTTGCAGAGTACAGGCTCTAGGCGCGCGGGCTTCAGTAGTTGTGGCACACGGGCTCAGTAGTTGTGGCTCGCGGGTTTAGTTGCTCCACGGCATGTGGGATCTTCCCAGACCAGGACTCGAACCTGTGTCCTCTGCAGTGGCAGGTGGATTCTTAACCACTGCGCCACTAGGGAAACCCCTACCTCTGGCTTTATTTTGAGCATCTTTAAAAAGTGCATTCTTTGCTCTGCCACTAGCTAGGTGGGTCTTTTTCTAATGAGAACTTTTTTCGTGATTAAATAATAGTAACCACTAATATGACTAATAGTAACCACTAATATGACTAATAGTTGGTTATTAAATATGTTCTCTCTATATTTTTAATTCCACAAGTGGTGATTGAATATTAATCACCGTATCTGTGCCAAAAATTGAGCACACAGTGGTAAACAAAATGAACATGGCCCCACAGATTTTACAGTCTAAAGAAAGACACAGGGGCTTCCCTGGTGGCGCAGTGGTTGAGAATCTGCCTGCCAATGCAGGGGACACGGGTTCAAGCCCTGGTCTGGGAGGATCCCACATGCCGCAGAGCAACTAGGTCCGTGAGCCACAACTACTGAGCCTGTGCATCTGGAGCCTGTGCTCAGCAACAAGAGAGGCCGCGATAGTGAGAGGCCCGCGCACCGCGATGAAGAGTGGCCCCCACTTGCCACAACTAGAGAAAGCCCTCGCACAGAAATGAAGACCCAACACAGCCAAAAATAAATAAATAAATAAATAATAAAAAAAAAAAAAAAAAAGAAAGACACAGAAACTGTGTGAGTAAACACAGGTAGGTAGATCATTACAAATTATGATCAGAACAATTAAAAAAAAATAGGATTTTAAGAATGGTAACAGTGACAAGAGGTTCCCTGTTTTATTTTGAGTGGCTAAGGAAGTCCCTCTTTGGAAATGTCATTTAAGTTGGGACTTGAGCTTGTGAAGAAACCATCTTGGCCAAAGAATATTCTGGGTTGAGTTTCCTGAATGTGCAAATATCCTAAGAGTCATGGGCAGTTTTGTATCCAGTATCCCAATCTCCATCAATGGCACCACCACAGGTCCAATTATATTAGTCAGACAACTGGGAGTCATTTTTGAAACCATGACACATCATATCCAACTCATCACCTTGTCCTATCAACCTCGCCTCCTAATATTCTCTTGAATCCTCCCACATGGTTCCATCTGCACTGATACTCCCTCATCCAAGTCTCTCTCTTCTCTTGTAAGAGCTTCCTAGAAGGTTTCCTTCTTCTACTCTGAATCCCTCAGTCTGGTCCTCACAGCAGCCAAGTGATCTTTTCAAAATGCAACAATGATCATTCTCATTCTAATGCCTAAAACCCTTTGGTGGCTTTCCATTGTTTTTGGAGTTAAGAATGAAATCCTGATTAAGCCTGTGAGTGCTGTAGGCCTAGCACTTGCTTTTCTCCCTTGCTCTCATTTGTTTCCCAGCCACCTTGACCTTCTGGCGTGAGGATGCCTGATACAGGGATTTTGCAAAGGCTGTTCACTCATAAGTACTTCCTCTTCATTTACTTCTGCTGATTTTTTTCTCATTACCTCCTTGTCATTTTTTTTTTTTTTTTTTTCCAGATCACAGCTCAGGTCTCACTGACTTAGAAAACCCTCCTCCCTGTCCAGGTGAAATATATTTGTTAGAGGCTCTAGTAGAATCATGTTCCTTCCTTCCTGAGTATGTCTCTCAAAAATAATTACATACTTATATATGATTATGTGATCATTATTTGTCTCTCCCACTTGTTTGCAAGCTCCAAGAGGGTAGAATCTAGTACCTAGCAAAGAGCATGGGGCATAGTAATATTCAGTAGGTATTTTATGATTAAATGATTGAGTAACACAAATTAATATACACCTCTTAGATGATCCATTTTCTAGATACTCTAGAAGGCATTTTATTTAAAGAAAGGATAGGGGACTGCATTATCCTAGTATTAGTCTAGTATTAGTCTGGCTTTAAATTAACACTATATTCTCCACCCACATTGGTAAGAGGATTACACTGAAAAGCTAGAAATCCCCCTGATTTCCCTCACATATTACCTGGGGCTAGAGGTATATCAATCATGTGTATTGGCTTTCTCAAGGTAGCTCAGGACCCACATAAGCCATAAGACATGATGTTGTCAAGTGTTGTCTCAATGTCTGAGACAGGACTGAGAACATGGTAAGGAAAAAATTAGTACTTCAAAGTCAATCTCAAAATTCTAGAAAATGCAAGCTAATCTATAGTATCAAAAAGCAAATCAGTAGTTGACTATGGCTAGAACAGGGAGTGGTGAAAGGGAGGAATGAATTACAAATGACAAGAGAAAACTTTGGGGGGTAATGCATATATTCATTATCTTGATTGTGGTGGTGGTTTTGTGGGTATATGCATATGTAAAAACTCTTCAAATTGTCTACTCTAAATATGTGCAGTTTATTATACATCAATTATGCCTCAGTAAAGTTATAAAAAGTTACTCATACACTGTGAGATACAGATCTAAGCTAATTTTTGTCAATACAATGTCAATTTGGGCCTTTAAGAGAATTGCTACATTTTGAAGATTTTTTGACAACATCCATCATAATTTTTTAAAATGTCCTCTGTCATTTCTAATTCTATTGATTTGAGTCTTCTCCCTTTCTCTCTTGATGAGCCTGGCTAATGGTTTATCAATTTTGTTTATCTTTTCAAAGAACCATCTTTTAGTTTTATTGATCTTTGCTATCATTTCCTTCATTTCTTTTTCATTTATTTCTGGTCTGACCTTTATTATTTCTTTCTTTCTGCTAACTTTGGGATTCTTTTGTTCTTCTTTCTCTAATTGCTTTAGGTGTAAGGTTAGGTTGTTTATTTGAGATGTTTCTTATTTCTTGAGGTAGGATTGTATTGCTATAAACTTCCCTCTTAGAACTGCTTTTGCTGCATCTCATAGGTTTTGGGTTGTCGTGTATTCATTGTCATTTGTTTCTAGGTATTTTTTGATTTCCTCTTTGGTTTCTTCAGTGATCTCTTGGTTATTTAGTAGTGCATTGCTTAGCCTCCATGTGTTTGCATTTTTTACAGATTTTTTTCCTGTAATTGTTATCTAGTCTCATAGCATTGTGGTCGGAAAAGATACTTGGGTGGGATAGGGAGAGTGGGAGGAAGACGCAAGAGGGAGGAGATATGGGGGATATATGTATATGTATAGCTGATTCACTTTGTTATAAAGCAGAAATTAACACACCATTGTAAAGCAATTATACTCCAATAAAGATGTTTAAAATAAATAAATAAAAAATAAAATAAAATACTACTACCCCCCCAAAATAATAATAATAATAAAAATGTCCTTTGATCTAGCAATTCAGTTTTTAGAAGTCTTTTATAAAGAAATAAAAAATAAGTGCATGTGTTTATACGTATAAGGATGGTTATGGCAACATCCTATAAGAGCTGAAAAAGTAGAAAAAATTGTATTATGAATGCCCATCAATAGGGAAATTATAATGTTTTAAATTTTGAGCTATCAGGTAGCCTTTAAAAGATTTGTATCTACTTATCTAAAGCAAATAAAATGAGATATTGTTAAATAAGAAGGGCAAACTGCAGAATAGAGGGCACACACAGATCTCCCTCTACATTTGTATGTATATTTGGATGGACAGGAGAATGGAGTCAATATTGGTTGCTAGAAAGGCTGATTTGGGGATAATGGTGTTTGAGTGGGAGGTGATTAACTTTTAAAATGTATACATTTTCCCACTTTCCCCATCATTTTTCCCCTTAGGGTAAGCATATGCTACTTTAATCATTTTTGAAGAGGAATTTTAAATAAAACATCTTGTCAATTAATACACATTAGACAGTAAGTTCCCCTCCCTCTCAAAATAAAAACAAAAACAACAGAAGGAAATCCTATCACAAACTTAAAAAGCAGTGAAGTAAAAACCAAGGGCTTTAGGCTCACACAGAATTTTCTTCAAGTTCAGGCTCCAGCGGTAGTGATGTGAGTGATCTTGGGATGTTTCCTTAAACTTTCAGGTTCTCAATTGCATTATTTCAAAAGGGAAAGCTAATATCTAATTTTTGCACTTCAAGTGAGGATTAAATGAGGCAACATTTCTGAAGGTCCAAGTATGGGTAATGTCCCAACAATATCTATTGTTTTACCAACTTAGCTAGCTTTTGAAGAGCCACCATTGAATGTCAAGCATTGTCACAGTCTGAGCTTTAATTTAAGTTGTCCCCTGTGGTTGAATTACCCTTCCTCCACTTTCTCTGTGTCTGCAAATCCTTTCTCATCTATCAAGATACAGCTCGAATATTATTACCACTGAGAAGTCTTCCCAGAGTTTCCAAGGGAGCATTAATGGCTGTCCCGGTTTGTATGCTACTGTGTCTGTGCCTCTGTTACACAAGATCATGCTGAGTGTGGTTACTTGATTATGTGCTCATATCTTCTGCATCAAGGTTGTGCGCTATTTGAAGGCAAGAACCACAGAATGTCCAACTTTGCATCCTTACTATCTTGTCCTTAAGTAGAAATATTATGATTTTAATTTCTTTGCTTAACACAGAGCACAATAAATATTTATTGACCAGTTATTCTCTGACAGATACTGTTCTAATTGCTCACTATAGTTCCATGAATATTGAACAAAAGAGGTAAAATTATTGCCTCATAGAGCTTATAGTCTATTAGGGGTGCAGAAAAAGGAACAAAATAAATGAAGAAGTTTTAAATTGTGTTAAAAGATGAGCACTATGGAGGAAAATACAGCAGCCCAAAGGGATAAGAAATGGTGGGCCCAGAAAGTGCAATTTTAAGCAGAGTACCCAACAAAGGTCTCACTGAAAAGGTGATCTCAAAGATAAGATTTAAAGGACTGAGGGAGCAAGCCAGCAAGCCAGTGGCTGTCTTGGGGAAGGGTATTTTAGGCAAAAAATAGAATAAATGCAAGGCTCTGAGGAAAAAACATTCCTGGAGTGTTAGAGAACAGCAAGGATCCCAGATGGCTACAGTGGAGGTAGCAAAAGAATGAGTGGCAGTAGAAGAAATGTAATGTGGGTAGCTCAGGGAGGTTCTCAGCCACCATTGTAAGAAAATTTTAAAATTTAGCTTTTGTTCAGAATGAGATGGGAAGTAGCAGAAGGAACTTATACAATTTGAATTATATTTTAATAGAAGTACTCTTTCTGCTCAGCATCTCTGTAAAGTGCAGGAGGTAAATTCCCTCAAGTGCTGATGTCATGGTAGGGACTTTGGGATTGGGGACAGACCGATGCAGTGGACTGTGTCCTCAGGGTGTCACAGGACAGCAGAGTTGTGTTGGAGGTTAGACCAACCTCCCACTCAGCCTCCATCAGCTCTCATATCTTAGGCATGATGTCAATTACCTTCCCTGAGCCTCAGTTTCCTCGCCTGTCATGTGAAGAAAATAATGCTTGACCAGGTTACTTCAATTGTACTGCAATTAAAGGTTACAGTGAGATAATAGTGTGAAGGGACCATAAAAACAAAACAAAACAAAACAAAAACACCATGAAGGTGTGAGAGATTCATCTTCAAAAACAGGTGTTCCTGCTGGCTGCAGAGAGGGGTCTTATTGGAGGGTGGGAAGAGAAGTAACAGGCATTGTAAAGAAATTGGGAAGGGCTTCCCTGGTGGCGCAGTGGTTGAGAATCTGCCTGCTGGTGCAGGGAACATGGGTTCGGGCCCTGGTCTGGGAGGATCCCACATGCCGCGGAGTGGCTGGGCCCGTGAGCCACAACTGCTGAGTCTGCGCGTCTGGAGCCTGTGCTCCGCAACAGGAGAGGCCGCGATAGTGAGAGGCCCGCGCACTGCGATGAAGAGTGGCCCCCGCTTGCCGCAACTAGAGGAAGCCCTCGCACAGAAACGAAGACCCAACACAGCCAAAAATAATTAATTAATTGATTAATTAATTAATTAATTAATTTAAAAAAAAAGAAATTGGGAAATCTTCAAAATCTCTATAGGTTGCTGGAGATCTTAGACAGGTATTTCTTTGTAGTGCGCAAAATCCAGTACTGATTCGGTACCTGCTTTTTTTGTTGTTGTTGCTTGTTTTGTTGTGTTGTGTTTTGCTATTTTACCAACATGAAAGAGAGATTTCAAATTGTACAACAAACAGGTGAAGATAAAGACAAAGCTCTGATAGGGCATGTCTCTCTCACACAGGGAGTACACCGATTCTTTTACTTATAGTAAATATATTTCCCAAGCACAAGTTAGGCACTCAGAATATGAAGAGGGATTCTTGGGTCACATTTGTTGGGAAGAAGCAGTCTGCATGTCAGATGCTGAATATCATAAAAATCTTAGGTAACTTTGATTAAGAAGATGTGATGTTTAAATTTAGCACAGTATTGAAATGATCAACAGAAAGAAAAGGTAACCTATGGAATAGGAGACAATATTTGCAAATCACATATCTGGTAAGGAATTAACTTCCAAAATATATAAGGAGCTCATACTGATCAATAGCAAAAGCAAATATTTTTTTAAAAAAATAGGAAAAAGACCTAAAAAAACCTGAATAGACATTTTTCCAAAGAAGACATAAAAATGGCTGACAGGTATATGAAAAGGTGCTCAGCATCACTAATCACTAGGAAAATACAAAACAAGGCCATGATGAGATATGACCTCACACCTGTTACAATGGCTATGATCAAAATACGAGAGATAACAAGTGCTGACAAGGGTGTGGAGAAAAGGGAACACTTGTGCACTGTTGGTGGGAATGTAAATTGGTGTAGCCATAAAGAAAAACAGTATGGAGGTTCCTCAAAAAAATAAAAATAGAACTACCATATGATCCAGCAATCCTACTTCTGGTTATATATCCAAGGGAAATAAAAACACTATCTCGAAGAGATATCTGTACCTCCACATTCATTGCAGCATTAATTACAATAAACAAGACATGGAAACAACCTATGTCTGTCAATGGATGAATGTGGTATATATATATAATGGAATGTTGTTCAACCTTAAAAAAGAAGGAAATCCTGCCACTTGCAACAATATAGATGAATTATGAGGATGTTATGCTAAGTGAAGTAAGTTAGACAAAGAAAGCCAAATATTGTATGACCTCATTTATATATGAAATCTTAAAAAATAAATGGAAGTCATTGAAGTCGAGAGTAGATTGGTGGTTGCCAGGGGTGGAGGAGGTGGTGGGAGAAATGGGTGAAGCTGGCCAAAGGTTTCAAACTTCCAGTTATAAGATCAATAAGTTGGAGATCTAATATACAACATGGTGACTGTAGTTAATAATACTGTATTGTGTACTTGACAGTTGCTAACAAAGTAGATCTTAAAAGTTCTCACTACAAAACAAAAAAACAAAAAGGTAACCATGTGAGGTGATGGATGTGTGAACTAACCTTGTTGTGGGAATCATTTTGCAATATATATGTATATCAAATCATCACGTTGTACGTCTTAAATTTCCACCATGTTATATGTCTATTATATTTCAATGAAGTTGGGGATAAAAAGAAACTGGAGGTCTCTGGAAAATTAGAGGGTGGATTATCTAAATTTATTGTAGAAAGTAATATATGTTTTTCAATATTTAGTACAAATTCGCTCTTTGTTTAGCTATCTGCATTATTAAAGGTTCTTTGTGTTGCATGCAAACCTATCCTGGCTTAGTATAAATAGGAAGACAACAAACAAAAGATTTATTGGATTGACACAGCAGACGCAGAGGAGGTTGACTCGGATGTCTGGTGGGGTGGAGCAGATACAGAATATGCAGATGGGATCCGTGTGGCTGACAGGGTCTTGGTGCTCTGGCCGAGTGTCAGGCCTGAGCCTCTGAGGTGGGAGAGCCGAGTTCAGGACATTGGTCCACCAGAGACCTCCTGGCCCCATGTAATATCAAATGGTGAAAGCTGTTCCAGAGAGCTCCATCTCAATGCTAAGACCCAGCTACACTCAACGACCAGCAAGCTACAGTGCTGGACACCCTATGCCAAACAACTAGCAAGACAGGAACACAACCACACCCATTAGCAGAGAAGCTGTCTAAAATCATAATAAGGTCACAGACACCCCAAAACACACCACCGGGTGCGGTCCTGCTCACCAAAAAGACAAGATCCAGCCTCATCCTCCAGAACAAAGGCACCAGTCCCTTCCACCAGGAAACCAACACAACCCAATGAACCAACCTTATCCACTGGGGGCAGACACCAAAAACAACAGGAACTATGAACCTGCAGCCTGTGAAAAGGAGACCCCAAACACAGTAAGTTAAGCAAAATGAGAAGACAGAGAAATACACAGCAGATGAAGGAGCAAGGTAAAAACCCACCAGACCAAACAAATGAAGAGGAAATAGGCAGTCTACCTAAAAAAGAATTGAGTAATGAGAGTAAAGATAATGCAAAACCTTGGAAATAGAATGGAGAAAATACAAGAAACAATTAACAAGGACCTAGAAGAACTAAAGAGAAAACAAACAATGATGAACAGCACAATAAATGAAATTGAAAATTCTCTAGAAGGGATCAATAGCAGAATAACTGAGGCAGAGAACAGAGAAGTGACCTAGAAGATAAAATAATGGAAATAACTACCACAGAGTAGAATAAAGAAAAAAAAATGAAAAGAATTGAGGACAGTCTCAGAGACATCTGGGACAACATTAAAAGCACCAACATTCGAATAATAGGGGTCTCAGAAGAAGAAGAGAAAGAAAAAGGGACTGAGAAAATATTTGAAGACATTTTAGTTGAAAACTTCCCTAATATGGGAAAGGAAAGAGTCAATCAAGTCCAGGAAACACAGAGAGTCCCATACAGGATAAATCCAAGGAGATACATGCCAAAACACATATTAAGCAAACTATCAAAAATTACATACAACGAAAAAATATTAAAAGCAGCAAGGGAAAAGCAACAAATCACATACAAGGGAATCCCCATAAGGTTAACAGCTGATCTTTCAGCAGAAACTCTGCAAGCCAGAAGGGAGTGGCAGGACATATTTAAAGTGATGAAAGGGAAAAACCTACAACCAAGATTACTCTACCGAACAAGGATGTCATTCAGATTAGACAGAAAAATTAAAACCTTTACAGACAAGCAAACGCTAAGAGAATCCAGCACCACCAAGCCAGCTTTACAATAAATGCTAAAGGAACTTCTCTAGGCAGGAAATAATAGAGAAGGAAAAGACCTACAATAACAAACCCAAAACAATTAAGAAAATGGTAATATGAACATACATATCGATAACTACCTTAAATGTAAATGGATTAAATGCTCCAACCAAAAGACATAGACTGCCTGAATGGATACAAAAACAAGACCCATATATATGTTGTCTACAAGAGACCCACTTCAGACCTAGGGACACATACAGACTGAAAGTGAGGGGTTGGAAAAAGATATTCCATGCAAATGGAAATCAAAAGAAAGCAGGAGTAACAATTCTCATATCAGACAAAATAGACTTTAAAATAAAGACTATTACAGGAGGCAAAGAGGGACACTACATAATGATCAAGGGATCAATCCAAGAAGAAGATATAACAGTTGTAAATATTTATGCACCCAACATAGGATCACCTCAATGCCTAAGGTAAATGCTAACAGCCATAAAATGAGAAATCGACAGTACCACAATAATAGTAGGGGATTTTAACACCCCACTTTAACCAATGGACAGATCATCCAAAATGCAAATAAATAAGGAAACACAAGCCTTAAATGATACATTAAACAAGATGGACTTAATTGATATTTATAGGACATTCCATCCAAAAAGAACAGAATACACTTTCTTCTCAAGTGCTTATGGAACATTCTCTAGGATAGAACATATCTTGGGTAACAAATCAAGCTTTACTAAATTTAAGAAAATTGAAATCATACCAAGTACATTTTCCAACCACAGCACTATGAGACTAGACATCAATTACAGGAAAAAATCTGTAACAAATACAAACACATGGAGGCTAAACAATACACTAGTAAATAACCAAGAGATCACTAAGGAAATCAAAGAGGTAATCAAAAAATACCTAGAAACAAATGACAATGAAAACACGGCGACCCAAAATCCATGGGATGCAGCCAAAGCAGTTCTAAGGGGGAAGTTTATAGCAATACAATCCTACCTCAAGAAACAAGAAACATCTCAAATAAAAAAACTAACCTTACACCTAAATCAGTTAGAGAAAGAAGAAAAAAAACCCCCAAAGTTAGCAGAAGGAAAGAAATCATAAAGATCAGATCAGAAATAAATGAAAAAGAAATGAAGGAAATGATAGCAAAGACCAATATAACTAAAAGCTGTGTCTAGAGAAGTTAACAAAATTGATAAAGCATTAGCCAGACCCATCAAGAAAAATAGGGAGAAGACTCAAATCAATAGACTTAGAAATGAAAACGGGGAAGTAACAACTGACACTGCAGAAATACAAAGGATCATGAGAGATTACCACAAGCAACTCTATACCAATAAAATGGACAACCTGGAAGAAATGGAAAAATTCTTAGAAAAGCACAACCTTCCACAACTGAACCAGGAAGAAACAGAAATATAAAGACAAATTACAAGCACTGAAATTGAAACTGTGATTAAAAATCTTCCAACAAACAAAAGCCCAGGACCCGATGGCTTCACAGGCGAATTCTATGAAACATTTAGAGAAGAGCTAACACCTATCCTTCTCAAACTCTTCCAAAATATAGCAGAGGGAGGAACACTCCCAAACTCATTCTACAAGGCCACCATCCACTGATAACAAAATCAGACAATGATGTCACAAAAAAAGAAAACTACAGGCCAATGTCACTGATGAACATAGATGCAAAAATCCTCAACAAAATACTTGCAAACAGAATCCACAACACATTAAAAGGTTCATACACCATGATCAAGTGGGGTTTATCCCAGGAATGCAAGGATTCTTCAATATATGCAAATCAATCAATGTGATACACCATATTAACAAATAGAAGGATAAAAACCATATGATAATCTCAACAGATGCAGAAAAACCTTTTGACAAAATTCAACACCTATTTATGATAAAAATCCTCCAGAAAGTAGACATAGAGAGAACTTACCTCAACATAATAAAGGCCATATATGACAAACCCACAGCCAACATCATTCTCAATGGTGAACAACTGAAACCATTTCCACTAAGATCAGGAACAAGACAAGGTTGCCCCGTCTCACCACTATTATTCAACATAGTTTTGGAAGTTTTAGCCACAGCAATCAGAGAAGAAAAAGAAATAAAAGGACTACAAATCAGAAAAGAAAAAGTAAAACTGTCACTGTTTGCAAATGACATGATACTATACATAGAGAATCCTAAATATGCTACCAGAAAACTGCTAGAGCTAATCAGTGAATTTGGTAAAGTAGCAGGATACAAAATTAATGCACAGAAATCTTTTGCATTCCTATACATTAATGATGAAAAATCTGAAAGAGAAATTAAGGAAACACTCCCATTTACCATTGCCAGAAAGAGAATAAAATACCTAGGAATAAACCTACTTAAGAAGACAAAAGACCTTTATGCAGAAAACCATAGGACACTGATGAAAGAAATTAAAGATGATACAAACAGATGGAGAGATACACCATGTTCTTGGATTGGAAGAATCAACATTGTGAAAATGACTATACTACCCAAAGCAATCTACAGATTCAATGTAATCCCTATGAAACTACCAATGGCATTTTTCACAGAGCTAGAACAAAAAATTGCGCAATTTGTATGGAAACACAAAAGACCCCCAAAAACGAAAGCAATCTTGAGAAAGAAAAACGGAGCTGGAGGAATCAGGCTCTCTGACTTCAGACTATACTTCAAAGCTACAGTAATCATGACAGTATGGTACTGGCACAAAATCAGAAATATAGATCAATGGAACAGGATAGAAAGCCCAGAGATAAAGCCACGCACATATGGTCACCTTATCTTTGATAAAGGAGGCAAGAATATACAATGGAGAAAAGACAGCCTCTTCAATAAGTGGTGCTGAGAAAACTGGACAGCTACATGTAAAAGAATGAAATTAGAGCACTCCCTAACACCATACCCCAAAATAAACTCAAAATGGATTAAAGACCTAAATGTAAGGCCATACACTATCAAACTCTTAGAGGAAAACATATGCAGAACACTCTATGACATAAATCACAGCAAGATCCTTTTTGACCCACCTCCTGGAGAAATGGAAATGAAAACAAAAATAAACAAATGGGACCTAATGAAACATAAGCTTTTGCACAGCAGAGGAAACCATAAACAAGACAAGGAGACAACCCTCAGAATGGGAGAATATATTTGCAAATGAAGCAACTGACAAAGGATTAATCTCCAAAATATGCAAGTAACTCATGCAGCTCAATGTCAAAAAAAAAACAAATAACCCAATCCTAATATGGGCAGAATACCTAAATAGACATTTCTCCAAAGAAGATATACAGATTTCCAACAAACACATGAAAGGATGCTCAACATCATTAATCATTAGAGAAATACAAACCAAAATACAATGAGCTATCACCTCACACCAGTCAGAATGGCCATCATCAAAAAATCGGCAAACAATAAATGCTGGAGAGGGTGTGGAGAAAAGGGAACCCTCTTGCACTGTTGGTGGAATGTAAATTGATACAGCCACTATGGAGAACAGTATGGAGGTTCCTTAAAAAACTAAAAGTAGAACTACCATACAACTCAGCAATCCCACTACTGGGCATATACCCTGAGAAAACCATAATTCAAAAAGAGTCATGTACCACAATGTTCATTGCAGCTCTATTTACGATAGCCAGGACATGGAAGCAACCTAAGTGTCCATCGACAGATGAATGGGTAAAGAAGATGTGGCACATATATACAATGGAATATTACTCAGCCATAAAAAGAAACAAAATCGAGTTATTTGTAGTGAGGTGGATGGACCTAGAGTCTGTCATACAGAGTGAAGTAAGTCAGAAAGAGGAAAACAAATACTGTATGCTAACACATTATATGGAATCTAAACAAAAAAAAAGAAAGGTTCTGAATAACCTAGGGGCAGGACAGGAATAGACTAAAGATGCAGATGTAGAGAATGGACTTGAGGACACAGGGAGGGGGAAGGGTAAGCTGGGACAAAGTGAGAGAGTGGCATGGACATGTATATACTACCAAATGTAAAATAGATAGCTAGTGGGAAGCAGCCACATAGCACAGGGAGATCAGCTCGGTGCTTTGTGACCACCTAGAGGGGTGGGATAGGGTGAGTGGGAGGGAGATGCAAGAGGGAGGGGATAAGGGGATATATGTATGCGTACAGCTGATTCACTTTGTTATACAGCAGAAACTAACACACTGTTGTACAGCAATTATACTCCGATAAAGATGTTAAAAAGAAAAAGGTTTATTGAAAATACACTGGAGTTGCTTTCAGAGTCAAAGTGCTTGGGAAGAACAGGAATCCAGGACAGAAGCACATAGTTTTTTTTTTAAAATATCTTTATTTTAGTGTAATTACTTTACAATGTTGTGTTAGTTTCTGTCGTACAACAATGTGAATCAGCTATAAGTATACATATATCCCCATATCCCCTCCCTCTTGAGCTTCCCTCCCATCTAGACTAGAGTGCTACCATAATTGTCATTGTGCTTTATGATTTCAGTCTTGTCTTACTGTCCACATTAAATAATTCTGGGAGAATCTTCTTGGCTCAGCTGGGTCAGGTTTGACAATGGTTCAATCCTTTATGACCAAGTGGGCAAGAACCACACCAATTGCCACTGAGGACCCACATCTGTGTAACAAGTGGTAGAAGAAATGAAAGAACTGCACTAGACTTGTCAAGGACTCTTCCATCCACCATTTTCAAATGTCTTCAAGGGCACTCTGCTATTCTATGAGAATAATAAAAACTGTGGAACAGCAATACCTTGTTAATTTTTTTTTTTATAGGTCGGTTTTTACTAGCCCAGGAGTGTAGGCTCAGATTTTTTGAAAGACTTTTCCAAAAAGGATTTATGAAACTTTTAACTCTGAAACCTCATGCATTTTTAGGGGTTAATGGGTTTTTCTTTGGAGTCAGGTTCAAATCTTCTTTCTGTTGTTTACTGGTTCTGTGACTTTGGCCTTATGTTATCTGAAATTTAGTTTTCTTAATTTGATATGTTCTTCAGTTATTCTGGATAATAATAATTTTTATATATTTCATATTTTTTGCATCATTAAAAACTTTAAACATGCTTCAGGAAAAATTACTTCCACCAACAAAAATCTTAATGAAGTAGGATATGTGTCCCCAAAGAGGACACATTTATTTTGACTCCTAGAAGCAAAAATGCAAAGTCAGGATGTTCAAAAGAAGCTGTCTTTGGTTGAAGCCAGGACCTGAATCCTGAGAACTTGCTGGGAGCTGCTTTGAGGCCTCTGTCCTGGAGGATTTGTGAAACAAAAGAACTGGAAAAGCAGGATTCAGCTGCCCTTGCCTTATTCTGGAGCCATGCAGGTATGTCCTTAGAAACACAAACCAGAGACAGGGAAACAATTACCAGCTAAAGAGGGCTTAAAGACTTAAGAAAAATACAAAGATATTTTAATCTTTTCTTTAACATTTTTATTTCTCTCCACTTTAGAACTTGAGATGATTTATAATGAAATCAACTATAATATATATTTGAAGAAACAAGCAACAACAACAAAAATGTAAAGGCAAGAATCAACAACAGGGATGAAGGGAGAATGCACATATGTTTACTGGGGTAAATTGAGTCATCAGTTTCTCTTTGAGTTTCTGGATAGACAGGAAAAATAAATAAATGAAATAAACCAAGCTACATAAATCTTATAACCAGAAATGAGGAAGCAGTCCTGAGGGAAGGAAATTTTTTTTTTCTTGCTCTAAATTCTAAAAGAAATATTTCCCATCAGACTTCATGGGGTGGATATTGAGTGATGTCATGCCCATCTGCAATTTTACTCATTAGTTACTTGAGGATTTCCTATTAAATTTATTTATTCCTAGCTCCCTCCCTAGGAAGTTCTGACTCAGCAGGTCTAAACATGTCATCTAGTGTGTCCAAGTATATTATGTTCTTAATTTTAAAAATGTACATAGATATTAAGAATTCACAAAGTGCTTTCCCATCTTTTACTTCTTTCATAATCTTGGTGAGGTTCATTGGATTCTTATTTTAACACAAGAAAGGTAATTTACACTTTAAGATGTCAAATGACTTAAGACACTGGGAGACTTGAATCCCCATGATTTCAAGTGATGCAGGACATTAGGAGTTAAGATTGTAAGTTTATTAACATAAGGAAATCATATCAATGTGATTGAGCTGAGGTTGGGAGAATCTCAGATTAATTAGGTGTCCAATTATTGGATGATTAGTTTTTGAGGACTTGCCCTTTTCTGCTCATCATCTGAGATTGCATGCAGAAATTCACCTTCTTTGTGAAGCCCTCTTAATGCCCACCCTTTCCTCCAGGGCTTCCTTTTTATATTCTTTCTCCAAGGCATGCCCACGGCACTTGTACATAGAACTTCATTATTTTCCTGCACAATCCTGGGGTGCACTCTGCTAGGTGATAGTCCAAACCATAAACTTGTTAATCATGAGACATACTGTCTCATTCATCTTGGTAGCATTGGCAGAATGTGACACATAGTACGCATGGGTTAAATAAGCATTAAAGGACTATGTAAGAAAGAGGCATATGTCGTAGGAGAAAAATGGGATATCTACATATGTATCTATTTATCTACCTATCTTAATTTAGGAAATACCTAAAACTTTGGCCAAATTTTCTATACTGGGGAAATAGGCATTGCTGTGAATCACTAATTCTAAAGTCATGATTTGCTTTTGATTAGATGAGGCACTTATCATACAAATGCAACTTTTAAAACTATTTATTAAATGAACAGTCACTGGAGTTTGGAGAGACAGCCTTGATCAAACCATCCAAAATTTAATATCTGCCTTAGAGGCGTCTTTCTCTCTAGTCCATTTGGTTTATATCCCTAGACAGAGCCATTCCTCTCTGCCCATTAGGGCATCTACAGTTGGTTCGTGAATCCACTCAAAGTTTTTTTATATGCAGTTAAAAAATTTCCGACATTAAGGTCTGGAACAATTAAGTTCCAAACGTTTTAAATATTAATAAGGAGTAAAGTGAGGCTCAAGGAGACCAACTGACCTCCCCATGGTCACACAACCAATAAGAGGCCAAGATAGAAGCTGAACTTACATCTTCTCTATGGCTTTTGCTCTTTCTAAAATTTCATGTTGCCTTGCTTATTGGACTGTCTCATACATTGAACCTCTAGGGTGGCACTCCAAAGATTCAGGGTGTGAGCACCAATGAGCCTGAATGAAGGCAAAATGTTAGGATACCTGCAACAAGAGGTAGGCTGTTCCCTGAGAAGATGGGAATGGGAAGATGCAAACACAGGTGAGTGTTTTTAGAAGCTTAGCTGTCTTTGGGGTGAGATTCAGGCGTGTCTGCGTTGGGCACACCTTGATTCCAATGCGCAAGTCTGATTTCCATCCTTAGAAGCTTAAGGAAAAGGGTGGGCTAAGTTCCAGGGTAATATGATAGTAGCTTTCTAAGCTCACGCCAATCACTCCCTTGTTATGAAATGAAGCCAGTAGGGAAAAAGTTGGGAAAGGCCATGATTCCTGGAGATGCATATAAGGTAATTCAACTAACCAAAGGGGTAGGGTTTTATTTCTATGGGCACCTCGAGGTATGTCTAAGATCACACAGCTTAATCACTATTCTCTACTGCCTCTTCCTACACTATTCGCTGTTCAGCAGCTCTATTGCTGAGTGATAGAGCACAGACTGGAATCAGGCTGTTTGAATTCAGATCCACCCCTCCTCCCTTATTAACTTGGCCACATTAATTAAGCTCCCTGAGACTTGGTTTCATTATTTATAAAATCTAAGAATAACAATACATATTTTTCATAGGGAATGTTAGATAGAATTAAATTAGGTACTACATATAAAGCATTTAGCTTACTGCCTAAAACAGAAGTACTAATTTCATGCTAGTTACTTATAGAATTACTTTCTCAAGTCTAACATTTCTGTATTTATATTTCGATATCCATTCTCAGGAGAGAACTGGATAAGGAAACAGCAGGTATCTCTGAGGACTCAAACCAGACTATTTGCACATAAATCTAACTGCAGGATTAGAGAGCTTACTAGTCCTTTCTCCTGGAATTAGGTTCAGTAAATCTCACTCTTCTCATGAGTAGCTAATTGCCTGTTTACCTGGGTCTTTAGATTTTAGTGCATATAAGCCCCTCCTTTCATAGGCGGAACTTGCACAAGTCAAGTTCCAAGCAGGGTTGTGACAGGACCGGATCTCCTCACTTCCAGTGCTTACTTGTTTCACCCCACAACTGTGCTTCTTCTCTTAAGAGAATCTTATTAAGTCAGTGACTTTGAGATGATAAAAATACATCTACTTAAAATCAATTTTAAAAAAACGACTGCAAGAATAAAGCAAAAACACACACAAAAAATACCCCTTTTCTGCTTATGGGTAAATATGGGTGCCCAAATTTATTAAGTAAATCAGACAGACCCTTTTTCCTTTGTTCAATATACTATTTTTTGGTTGTAAGTTTTTAGGTTAAAATCACCTGGTTGAAGTCACTTTGATGAATGTTCTTCTTCTTGTTTATCTTCTTCTTTATCATCACATTCCATAAATCCTCTTAAAAAAAAGAGAGAGAAAAAAATGAATTATGATTTAGACTGATCAGGAATATTAGAATCATCACTAAGGTATCTTATAATATTTGAGCAATACTTTTCTTACTACCTTACAGTCGTAAGGTCTAAGATTTCCATAATAGTTCAAATTTGACAAGCCATTATGCATAACTATCTCTTTAAATCTGCCAACAAATCTATTAGTTTGGTGTCTATTCCTATATAAACTCTATACAGACAGATATTTTGATATATTTGTTTCATAATATATCCCCAGCACCTAGAACAGTGCCTAGCATATAGTATGAATTAATAAATATTTGTTGAATGGATAAGTGAATGAATTTTAATCATTTTACATATGAAAAAAACCTCTGAAGCTCAAAGAGATTAAAAACCTGTCCAAGTCACATGGCTGGTAAATTGCAAAGCAAAGTCTAAAACTTAGGTCTCCAGAAGCATGAATTAATGCCAGAGGCCATTCCACTGTTTAAGGATTGGGTGTGGGGTAGCTGCTGAGAAGGTAAGAGATGAGTAAATTATGGTCCAGCATTTATTATGTGCTTGACACAGTATTTAGGCATTGGATACATAGGAATAAATAAAGCAAATTTTCTATCTTTATGAAGTTCCATATTTTTGCAATTCTCTCTTTCTAATCAAATCTCATTGAGTCCTTTACGACCCAAATTTCTTCTCACCTTTGCCATAAACTCTCCCCTAAGCATCCTGGCCTCAGTGACAGCTCCTTTCCTTAGACATTAACTGTGATGTTTGGCTGACATTTACCTTATTCAGTATTCTAGTTATCATTGCATTTGCTCATGCCATCTTATACAATAAGGACAGCAAATTCTTTGAGGAGAAGGGGCTTACAGTCTAGACTTTTTTCCTTCACAATTCCTGCCCTGACTTTCCTAAGCATGTATTAAGTTCTTAGGAATACTTCTTGCTGGTCTCTTCCCATTTCCCATCCCCTGTTATATTTATGGTCTTTTCTTGGACAGAGTGAGGACAGTTAGATTTGTTCCCTTGAGCAAGGACTGCTGTATCTTTCAACAAAGATCCCTCAAAATGTCTCAGTCAAATTGGGGTATGTGGGCTTTAGATCTGATCTCTAAGCTGCCTTTCCTTATTTAATTAATTCAACAATTATTTACTAAGTGCCCGATATGACTTATAGGGTACTGTGCTATAGCAATAAGCTAGAGATATCTGATCTCTACTTTCATATAGTTACATGATTAAAAATAAATTAATCATTTGAGATGCTGATATGTTATAAAGACATAATGACAAGGTAAAGTGATAGAGAATAACCAGGGAATAAAAGAAGTTTGTATTAATAAGAGTGGTTATAGAATCGTTTTCGGAGGAGGTGACTTTTAGATGAGAGGCAGGACAAAGCACTAGCTAGGAGGGAAAAAAGAGCATTTTAGGCAGAAATTAAAGCAAGAGCAGAGAGCCTGAGACAGTTGTAAGTTCCAAGAACAGAAAGAATATCATATACCCAGAATAAAATGAGGGAAAAAGAAAATGGTAGAAGAGGTGCCATTTCTGAACCCAGAGCTGACAACAATTCTTTAGTATTTCAGATAGCCAACTTTCAGAGTTAACAGAGAAAACATGTGCTATTTTATATCTAGGGAATTCCCCAGGGAAGGAATTAAAAAGAATTATTATTCTAATTCTTTGCCTTGCTATTGTTGTGATTTATAACAATATGAATTCAACTGGAGTCTAAACTCTACTTTGTACATAATAGGTATTATTCAGTTTTTTCCTTGTTTACACTAACAGTCATGGGAACTCAACAGTTGCAAAAGCAACCACAATATGAAAAATAAAAACACAAAATAAACATCTGTGTTTTAACAGTTTGTTCATGATGATTGTATGCAGAATCATGCCCATTCACATGATAGTAATATATGGATTTAAGCAGATCAAGTGATACAAAATGGCCCCTGATCACTTCTGTATAGAAGTGGCTCTTAATCTGTTAGTGGTGATAGACCTTTTTGAGAATCTTATAAAGTCAGAAGCACTTTCCCTAGAAAAATACAAAGATTCACATCTACACGAAAGATGAATACAAATTTAAAGGCTGTGTGGAACTTTAAGGCTCAGCCATGTAACCCAGAGCATCCAATCAAGGGCTCTCAAAATTTGTTGTATATAAGAATCACCTGAAAGCTTGTTATAAAGCTTGTTATAAAGGCATGTTATATAGCCTTGCCCCAGGAAGGTGCAAGATGGGATGAAGGGACCCGCGTTTTGGATAAGTTCTCCAGGCGATTCTGAAGCAGGTAATAGACTGCACTTTGTCAAACTCTGCTTAGGGGGCTGTGAAGGAGAGAATTAGAGAGCAGAGCCTCAGAGAAGTGGAGACTGAAAGCACCTAGAAATTCAAAAGAACGAAATAGACCCTGGAGAGCTGAACTTGGGGAGATTAATGTCGGAAGAATGAAGAAAGGGTAAAGTAGATGTAAAAATCAGAGCTATGTAAACTTGGGTAGGATGTATTAGGAGTTGGGCACAGGAGCTTGGAAGCAGGTTGAAAATAATGGGAAGATTCTGCGTTGTGGAATTTGCCATCAAGGCAATCTCTCGTGATCAAAACAAACCCTCATAAGAGAGGTTCTCCAGATTGCCTCTGAGGAGAGAATAGCTACTGTGTCTGCTAACCCTCTTGAATTACTCAAACCAGAAAATAAAGACAGAACTCATCATACTAATGAGCACACCTCTACCCACCACCTTCATCAGCAAATTACTGTGTCTGCACTGGGCGGGTCCTTTATTCCTTTAACTTTACAGATTAGCAAACTGAGGCACTCAGGGAGGGAAAGCCTAACTCCAGATCACCCAGTAAATAACACCTGGATAAGTAACACCTGTGTCAAGACCGGAACCTGGCTTTCTGTCCCTTGGTCCGGTGCTCTTCTTCCTTTCTACTTGGTCCCGAAATAAAAAATATTTTATGGAACCCCTTGTTCCATAAATTCCTTGGGAATGTGTTCACCCCAAAAGAGTTCAGGGAAATTCATGCAGATGCAAATATATCTTAAGGTAGGCAACAAGTTTCAATTGAAACAATACATTGGCATGCATGCAATTTTGTTTCTCATTCATTTTAATGCAATGTGGTCATTACCACAAAAGCAAGGTTTATCTCAGTGCTTACTTGCTCCTTATCATGGAGCAGACGATGAACTCCACCGCATTCTTAATGATCTCCGAGCCTAAGAGGTTTAGGAATTTTGGAAAGGCTGGTTCTAGGCTTTTGCCCGAGTCATCTGGCTTGTCATCTGGCTTGCTATCTGGTTTGTCATCTGAAAAACAGAATGGAATCTCGGGGTGATTCTCAGCAAGAAGAAAGGGAAGTTTCTTTCATTGTAGGGAACACTAGAGCTCTTTATACCCCCTCTCACTAATTATATAGCCTCATATAGTTATATTTATTGCGTATCTAGTGCCTGCCTGGTGATTGTCTTCACGTGCATTATGTCATTTATTCCTGAAACCAAACAGAGCAACAGATATTGATGCTTAGGCAGACATTGGTTCTCTTTCCAGGTGAAAAAACTGAAGCTCATGGAGGTTAAGTAACTTGTTCAGAGTTAAAGCAGCTAGTAAATGCCAATGCTGGGACTGAAAGGCAGATTGCTTGGTTTTAATGTATTTTTCTCATGTAATCCCTGGACCTATGGAAATGATAATAAGGAGGATGATATAATAATAGGTAGCGTTTTCTGAGCACATACCTATGACAGGCAATCTACGTGCATTATCTCATTTTATTCTCACAGCAACAGTATGAAGGAGGCAAAGTTATTATCTGAAGTTAAAGGTAAAGAAATGGAAGTTGAGAGAGGTTTAGGAGGGGGTCAAAGTCACAGAGATGGTAAGTGGCAGAATCAGAATTCAATCCCATGTTTGCCTGGTATTAAAATCCAGGTTCTTAAGCACTCTGTGATGAACTGCATAGTCTTTGACAGAAAAGGTATGATCTAACTACAAGTGTGTTATAAGGTTGAAAGTAGTATAATAATGATGACAAGGAGAAATTCTGTCACTTGTACAGCATGTGGTAGTTCTGTAAATAATGATTTTACATCTACTGTGTAAGTTTAAGCTTGACCAATCTTGTGGAGTATGCAGAGCTCACTGGACTCAGAAACTGAGAACATTAAGTGACTTGCAGAAGATCTTACAAATAGCAAGAGAAGATGGTACTGTAACTGCAGGTCTCTTACTTCTGATATTTAGTCAAGTGCCTTTTGGAATGAGGCCAAAGATCCAGAGTGAAGTTGGTGACATGCAAGGTCCCTTGGGGGGGTTTTGGCTTTGCTTAGTGGTCTAAGTGGTTTGGGAGATTAAAAGCAATGCAAGAGCAGCAATTAAAGATACGAACAGCCCCCCCTTTGCACCCTGGTGCCAGAATGAAGTAGGACCTTTGTCTTTTAGTTTTACTGTAGCCTCACAAGTAGTGTTGGCAGATTTGGTAAATAAAATTACAGGATGCCCAGTTAAAGTTGAATTTCAGATAAATAACAATACTTTTTTAGTGTAAGAATGACCCATGAAATATTTAGTACATAATTAAACGAAAAAATTATTGTTTATCTGAAATTCAACTTTAGCTGGGTGCCCTGTATTTTATCTGTCAATCCCACCACACATTTTGACTCAAGAAGTCCCAACTTCTATACAATGTACCCCATTACTCTGAATGAAGGAGATGTAACTAGCTTTTGGTGTGGAGGCTGTCAAATTAGTGAGAAGAGTTGCATTTATATTATATCCTAAAATAGAAAGTCTTAGTAAAAAATATGGCTTTCAATTCTGCAAACATTTATTGTTTACTATGCCACTGCAAAAAATTCAATAGGAGCACTACCAGTCTGGGACCTATAACCAAGATCAATATACTAACCACCAAGTATTCATTTGTTCAGCTGTTGGTTTTTTTCATTCAACAAGTGTTTTTGAGCCTACTATTATGTACATAGCATATGCTGCTAAGAGTTAAGGCAAAAATGGGCATATATGGACCTGACCCTTACATAAAGCACAGGGCAACCACGGTGACCAGAATTGCTTTGTTTTCATTACATGAAGGGGAAGGAAAGGGAAGGTATATTTGTGATGCTCAGGTACTAGGATGTGCTTTCATCACATGCCTAATCCTTATTCAGTTCAGTGATAGGATTACAGGAGAGAAAACAGATGCTCAGAGAAATTCTTAAAGTCACACATATAGAAAGTGGCTGAGCCAGGGTTTGAACTTTTATTTTTTTTTAACTTCACAGAGCATGTTTCTCATTTGATATAATACTGCCTTCAAGAAACTGTCCCCTGGAGACATTTACCAGCTGCGAACCAGAAATTCCTTGCATGACAAGTGAGTTCCTTTTTTCTGTGTTCCTATCAGCCTACTTGCATAACAATTTAATTTTATTATTTTTACTTTAACTTTTTATTTTAATATGATGCTAAATGCTAACTTTTCAAAATGCAAGGAGCCCTGGATTGCAGTGTGTGTGAAGATCAAATCCTTGGCTCCAGCCTTTGGATCGCATATATAATGAGAGGTATGAGAGTATGGTGGGTGATGTTTTGGAGTCCTATATACCTGAGTTTGATTCTGTCTTCAGCAAAACGTTCACCATGTAACTGTATAAACAATATTTAATTATTCTCTCAGTTTCTTATTGTCAAGATGGAAAGATACTTTATTTATGTGTGATGTATATCATATATATGTATGTATATATATGCATATCTATGTATCTCTATATCTATATTATATAAATCACTTATTGCAGTACCAGGTCTAAGGTGAGCCCACAATAAATGCTCATTGTATTATTATTACTATTGTTAATAATAGTAGCAACAGAATGATTCATAGTAGCTTTCTCCGCTAGTGCTTAAAGATACAAAAATTTTAAAATGCTGCTAAAATATTAAGAACTTTGAAAATGCTGAAAAATAATAAAAATTAAGAAATTTGACATACCAGAAACAAATTATCAAAGCCAATAGTTGAATATTTTCTCCTTTCAGTTAAAATATGGGGTAGCCTTTATTTACATTAACTACCTGATTGAGTTTCTTAGTCAATATAATCATAAAGTTCTGAAAAAACACAGTAATGCTGATATTTATACAGTTTTTATAGTTTACAAAGTGACAAAAGCATGCTCATTTCACCTGGTGCAGTTGGTAATTATCCCATTTTACAGATGAGGAAACTGAGGTTCAAAGCAGTGAACTGATTTAACCAGTTTCAGAGTTCATGAGAGACAGACCTGGGACTGGTCTCTAGGATATAAATCTTACTTTTTACTTTACCACGGTGATTACTGTAGAGGTAGATGGGCACAGTAGTCTCTGAGCCCATCCCTGTTGTAGCTTTGTTGGAGTGTCTGCCTGTGGGTTGTGCCAGTGAACAGTGGGTGACGGAGGGTGGGAGTTCTGCCAAGTTACATTTAGAAGAGCTCAGAAAGCTCTGTTACTATTTGTACTGTCTGTGTTTTCTGACCTATCATTCTGATTGGAGACAAGTTAAGAGCTCACTGTCTTCTGTAAACCAAAAATTAATTAATGAGAATTCTGCCTGCTGCCTTTTGGTCCTCTATGTGCTTGGAACAGACATGAAAGAAGTAGATGCTTTAGAATAGAAAGAATCGAAAGACTTGGGTTTCAATCCCAGGTGTGCCACTTCTACCTGTGTCTATGCTCAAGTAACTTTCCCTCTGCAAGCTCAGTTTATTTACCTGCAAAAAGGGAAATGATAAAACGGTGCATGTTTACTTAAAAAGATTATGAGAATCAAATGAGATGATACATGATAACAGTAACAGTTAATATTTATTGGGTGCTTATGATGGACCAGATACTTTTCCAATATGTTTTGTCTCTTTTATTTAATTTTCATGACAACTAAATGAGAAAGTTAACCATTGATATTCCCTTTTAAGTGTGAAGCCCTTAGAGGTTAAAGAGCATGCCTGAAGTTACATTTCTGACTCGTGGTAGAGCGAGACCTAGGAGTCTTATTCCAGACTCTTCGCCTTTGAATATTATTAGTTATAATCATTAAAAAATAAACACCCCCAGCTCTCAAGGAATTTATAATAGTGTCACTACATCACATGAAGATATAAGAAAAAAAATCATTCTAAACTTCATACATTCACTGAGGATAGAGACTGTAACCTAAGCACATTTGAATAAAAGTCCTACTTTCTTTTTGTTAGAAGATCTGTCTCTTGTCTTCCAGTCCAGTGCTCTTTCTGCAGTGCCCAAAGTTCCCCTCTCTCCCCTTTATGTTCTGGATCCGCGCCACTGACGTCCTCCAGTCATGGCTAACTACTGCACAATGCATGTGCTGCGATTGCAGGTACTTACCGGCTTGGCAAGTCAGGATTAAGACAAGCAGTCCCCAAACAATTGTCAGCCGTGGCACTGAGACAGCCATGTTTGTAGCAGTGGGTATCGATGCAGTTAAATTGTTCAGATGCACCTGAAGCCTTGCTCCATTTATAGGGCATTTATAGGTGACATCATCTGCTGTGGAATTTAGGTTGTTGCATAAGATATAGACACAACTTGCTTTTGGATCTCTACTAATGAGCCCTGCCCTATCTTTCAAACTAAGAGTTTTACAGATAGGGAAAGAAAAACCCTCCTGGTTTTTCTAATGTGTGTTTATAAATGGCACTGGAATCATTCTTTTGGAGTTAGTTCCACTGCCAGTATTGACGATTAGATGGGGATCAGGCAGAAGTGCTTTTCAGTGCCAAGGAGCAAGCAACAGCAGTTGGTGAGGTGTGCCTACTTGCCTCCCTGTGTGCTCTGCTTCTTTCCCATGCTCTGAGCTAGTATCTTGTCTCCCCTGGGCGTGCCCATTCACACTCCCATGCCGTTACTCATGCCCTTTATTTTGCCTGGGATAGCTTCCCTATTATCTCTCCTTGGCGCATTCCTACTTATTCCTCAGGCTCAGGTTCAAATGCCCCCTTCTCTGCAAAATCTCCATCATGGCCATTCCACCCTACTCCAGATAGTTGCTCCATCACCTGCCATATCACCCTTGACCAGTTGTCTGGGAACTAAGTACTTTAATAGCTCTCTTCTCCTTTAGCCTATAGATATGTTAAGGGCAGAGTATTTTATTCACTTTTGAATTCTCAAGGAGGCTAATATAGTGCTTGGCATTGGTCTCAGCTTTGACTTTACTTCCTTGGAAAGGTTGTTCTGGTTCTCCCAGGCAGAGCTAACTGTTCTTCTTATGTACCTGATAGGTACCTGTTTAAATATCTCCACCAGTTGCCCATAGGCTCCTTGAGGGCAAGACTATCTTTGCCGGAGTCGAATGTATATTACTCAAGGACTATTGCAAACATTAAAAAAGAGAAAAAAATAATTAAATTACTGCACTCAGTGTAAAGGAATATTGGGTTTGAGATGTTGTTATATAGCTCAGGTGTAAAATACCCTTCCTTTTGGATACAAACATTCAAGGGGATAAGATTTGGTTGAAGTCTGGATGATACTGGTTATCTTGAGGAATGCTATAATAAAACAGTTACCTGCGATGAGGACTTGGGGTGGTCCCTAAACTTACAGATTGACCAAAACTTATACATTGTGAGTGTCAGAGGGTCCTTTTAATAAATGGAGAAATTAACTGAAGTACAGAAAACAGGGGCTTGTCTGGTGTCACGGGGCCAAGGCTAGGCCCTCTTTCTCCTGGTTTAGCACTTGAAAGCCATCAGGCAGCTCTGCTTGGACCCTTCCAGGCCTCTCCAACCTATCCTCTCAAGAAGACTCTGGGGCTACCCTGGTGGCGCAGTGGTTAAGAATCTGCCTGCCAATGCAGGGGACACGGGTTCGAGCCCTGGTCCGGGAAGATCCCACATGCCACAGAGCAACTAAGCCCGTGTGTCAGAACTACTGAGCCTGAGCTCTAGAGCCCGTGAGCCACAACTACTGAGCCCATGTGCCACAACTACTGAAACCCGCGCACCTAGAGCCTGTGCTCCACAACAAGAGAAGCCACCGCAGTGAGAAGCCTGCACACCGCAACAAAGAGTAACCCTTGCTCGCCGCAACTAGAGAAAGTCCCTGTGCAGCAAGGAAGACCCAAAGCAACCAAAAATAAATAAAAAGAAAGAAAAAAAAAGAAGACTCGGGTCCTGTCTCTCCTATACAAAGCATTGTGATCTGGAGATAGTGTTCACAGTAGGGAGATCTCAGCAAGTTAGATTTGTGCCATCAGGGTCACTGCTTAGGACTGAGCACTGTGCTGTCCAAGGGGAAATAACATTCAAGTTAGCCCTGCCATGGACCCTGACAAGTGGCTGTATTTGCCTGAGAAAGGCCAAAAATACCTTTCACTTTGCACAAGCTTCGAGTCCTCAGGGCTTAATCAGCCCAGAAGGGGGTATATTTTTCTAATTCACCACAAAAACACTGTACAGGCAAGCAAAGGTTCTGGATGTTACAACCTATGAGAGGCCTGCTGGCTTCTCAAGGATATCAACTAAATGGGGTATGCAGACAAGTCCTGAATCAGCTTCTTTCAGTGGTCTGGTGTCAAGGAAATAGCATCATCCTGAGGGGCAGGATAGCTGGCTTCTATTCCTGTCAGTACCCCTGATTAAATACCCTGATTAAATACTCTCCAGGCCTGACATTGTTTTCTCTTCGTATTCTTATCACTTCCCTTCTTTTGGTTGATTCCTTTTAGCTTCAGGTTTCAGCTAAAATGTCTCTCTCTCTCTCTTTTTTTTTTTTTTTTTTGGTGAAAACTTCTGTGACCCTCTAATCCAACTCAGATCCCTCTATTATAATCTTTTATACACTCTGTATTCTTCCTTCTTAGCACTTAAATATTATATTTTTGTTTGATTATTTAATATCTCTCTTCCCAAGAAATGTTAAAATCTGGTCTATGTTGTTCACTGAGGTAGCTCTGGTTTCTAGGATAGTGCCTTACATATAAAAGATACCCATCAATATGTACTGAATAAATGAGTTAATAAATAATTTTCAGAAGAGAAGCATGGACTCATGTAATAGTTCCATCAGTTATTATCTTTGTAACTCTGGCAAATGGCTGACACCACTCTAAGTCTCAGGTTCCTCATCTGTAAAACTGAAACATATTTTCCCGCCTAGTCATCTGCACTATCTTAAGGACATAGGAGATAGCAGATAAAATGCCTGTTAAAATATACAGAACCTTTAATGTGTGCCATATCAAAAGCAGTCAAGAACTTGTGACTTACCCTCCATTGGCATAAGCAAATGAATTTGACTTTAGGTAGAGGAGAAACTGGGATTATGAAAGAGTTTTACCCAAGCTAGGAAGAGGAAATGAGTACCTTATTTCAGAATGCCATTCTAGTTTGGCAAGAGGATGTGAAAATAAAAGGAATATGGCATGCTGTAATTCCAATGAACATTTCCTTGTGTAACTGAAAGTCATCAGAGTACTTTCTTCAGGTAGGAAATACCTGTAGTCTGATTTGGAAATCTCATAGCCAGATCTTGATGTGTGTGTTAGTGGTTGAGCTTTGGGATCAGACAACTGAGTTTAAGTTTCAGATTGCCACTTACAAGTTGTGTATCTATGTGATCTTAGAAATAGTTCCTAATTTCTTTATGCCTTGGATCCAATGTCTACAAAATAGGAATAATGATATCTCTCAGGGTTGTTATGAGGACTGGATGAAAAACACATGCAAACAACACAGTATCTTGTATATACTAAGCGAAAATTAAACAGTAAACTTGCTTTTCTATTCTATTCTATCCTATCCTATCTTACCCTATCCTTTTCTACCCTGTTCTACCTTGGATTGTCCCAGAGGAGGGAGTGAGAGTTAGTCATGCAAGCAGCATTAGGGATGATGATAATAATAATAATAATAATAGTAATAGTAATAGTAGTAGGCTAATGTTGTTAACTCTGACCAGGAATCAAACTAGATGAAATATATCAACAAAGCTATTGAGAGGCTGCCATTATTATCCTAATTTTATATAAGGAAATTCAAGCTTGGAGAAGTTAAATAATTTGCCTAGCATTACAAATCATGTATAAGCCAGAACAAGGAATTGAACTCAAGGACATGTGACTTCAGAGTTTGTGCTCTTTTTTTTAAAATTAATTTTTATTGGAGTATAGTTGATTTACAATGTTGTATTAGTTTCTGCTGTACAGGAAAGTGAATCAGTTATACATACTACATATATCCACTCTTTTTTAGATTCTTTTCCCATATAGGTCATTACAGAGTATTGAGTAAGGTTCCCTGTCAAAGTCTGTGCTCTTAACTATTAAATTATTTGCACCGGCACATGCTCAGTGCTGTAACTGGAGGAAAGCCTGGGTCACGCATTGAACCCTGAAGTCACCGGCCTGTTTGTGCACAGATCCATCTGTATCTGCTCTGTTTTCCCCATTCGTCTCTAGATTTCCCATTGACCTGCATCATTCACCTGTGTTTGAGCTCAGTTTGATCTATCAAAGGTGCAGGGTACAGAGCGCCTTCTTGATCCTTGGCAGAAAGTGAACTGGAGCTAAGGCTACAGAATTAAATACAGTGATGCATCATGAAATTTGAATTTCAGATCATCAGTGAGTAATTTTTTAAGTATAAGTATGTCCCAAACATTTCACAGGACATACTTTACTAAAAGAAATTTTGTTGGTTAGCTGAAATTTAAATTTAACTGGGCATCCTGTAGTTTTGTTTGCTGAATCTGGCAACCCTTCCTGGAGAGGCCCTCATCAGTGTTTTCTTACTTTGAACCTCAGATCAGAGAGTAAAGGAAAGGACTGAGGGGGGGATCAAAGAAATGATTAAAACGTAGTATGTGAGAAGTTAAAATCATATATGGAAAGTGGAAGTTACTGAAAAGCCACAGTTCCTCTTTAATATCACATCTGGGGCATATTTCACACCTGTATTCCTCATAAGAAAATCATTAGCCCCTCTCTTGTCCTTGGTTCACTCTACCTAAAGTTTCAGACCAGCCCTGGAAGGGATGCACGTGGCTGCAGGAAGAGCTCCCGTTCCCATGGTATCCATATGCTGAGGAGTGGCTATAGTCTTTGTCACCCTAATCACCTTTCTACACATACGTTATAACTTATTTAATCCTCATGCCACCCATCAATTCATTAATTTCTTATTCAGTGGACACATCTTGAGCTTTCACTGTTTGCCAGGTGCTCTGCTAGGCAACAGGGACAAAAAAAATGCAAAACACCAGTCCCTGACCTCGCCTTTGTTGAGGAGGTGAACAAGTAACCAAACAATTGCAATATAAATGTAAGAAACACTGATGGAGGTATGAACAGATTCCTATGGAAGACTATCAGGGAGTGGTAACATTGCCTGGGGAGGAAATCATGGGGGTATCATTTGTTTGGAGCCTGGAAAAGTGGGTTTGTAGGTGTTCACTATGCAAGCAAGGTATGGAGAAGACTCCTTGGTGGGAGGAATGGCATCTGCAAAGGCACAGAGGCATGGAAGACTGACCATATTTCTAAGAATGACCCCTCAAATTCCTGAGTTTTGATATTAGAAGTGAAAATTAAAGTGAGCTAACTGAATCTTGAAATTCGTTTTAATTAATGAACATGCTAGGAAGAGATAATAGAGAGAGAGAAAGGGAGAAGAGGAAACAGAGAACACTGGGGGGAGTAAAAATCACAAATCACTACGTATTAGAGCTCAGAGTCAGCTTCTCCCCTGCTCATGTTTCCCTGTTCCAATCTTAGATAAGCATATTGCCATCCATCCAATTACCTGAAGTACAAATTTTCTTTAACTCTTTTTTCACCAGAGAACCTATTTGCTCACAAAGTCCTATCAATTCTCCACTCAAATAGCCTTCAGCTTTATCAAATTCTCTTCATTTCCACAATAAGTGTCATAGTTTGGGCCATTGTCTTGACTATTGCAATAGTAGTCTAGTCTTCCTGATGTATGTCTCCCCCATCTCCTAAACATTGCTGTCATTTAATCTTTCTCAAACATAATTGTGTTTACATCTTCTGTCATTTCCCATCTCTAATAATTTCCATGCCTCCTTACTGTGTATACCTAAAGCCCTTCATGTTTTATTCTCAATCAATAGTTCCAGTTTTATCTTAGTTGTGGTATAGAATAAGTCTTAGAGCACAGGGTCTACAGTTTGATGGCCTGGATTCCATTCCTGATTTTATCAGGGTTAGTATTTGCCTGGCATGTACTGGAATGCTCATACTGTTTGTTTATATCCGGTCCACTATGAAGGGTCAGTATTTGTATTCTCATTGTTATATAGTACAATATCCTCCCAGTCCTTTACAGTGTGATTTGGCAAGTTGGTGATACTCTTCTAACTTCAGTTCTCCTTCTTCATTATGAAAATAACAAGAGTGGCAGCCTCATAAAATTTTTATAGCATAAATGAGATCATGCTACAAAAAACTCAGCACAGTGTGGGTCTAATACATGTTACTATTTGCATTATAACTTCCCACCACTCTCTGAGCACATGACTTCCCCTCCTACTTTACTAGGCATACCTCCAGACTGTTTCTTATTCTATCACCCTGTTAGTTTTGCATGGATTATCCAACCCACACAAACTCAACTTCAAATATTACATCCTTCAGAAAAACATCATGGTCACATCCCTGACCTAATCCATGGCAGAATTCATCACTTCTGCTGTGGGCCCACACTGCACACACCTCTATTGCAGTATGTATTGCGTTGAATCATAAGTTATTGTTTTATTTCTGACACCTTCATTAAGCTACAAGTTCCTCAAGTGTGGGCCATGCCTTATTTGTCCTCCAATACCATTCGCCCACAGCCATGACTCGCAAGTAGACAGTGATGAATAAATGCAATGAGTGTTCAGTGGGTGCTCATTAAATGTGTAAATGGACGTTTGGAGTCAGTGGCAGAGGTGATTCATGAGCCCCACTGGAATGAGAGCCAAAACTCAGACTAACAGACCAGGTATAAACAAGGAAGGTTAGTTAAGAGTCTAGTGGCTTTTGTTTCTCTAGCAGCTAGAGCTACAGCCGAGGGTAGAGGCAACATTCCAAAAGAGGTACTTGGTCATGCCTTTGGCACACAGGATGGAATGATGTGGAGTTAACAAAAAATTAATCATAAGTTAATCGCATGGAAATAGTGACTTTCCCCAAATTATGAAGACCCTAGCACTAAATTCACAGTGTAAAAATTTCTATGCCAGTCATATATAATTTATCTTTGCCAGATCAGGGTATAATAATACTTAAATCACAAGGCTTTTCTGGTATCAAATGAGGTAGTGGATACAGAATTGATTTGAAAACTACAAATTGTCAAACTATAAGTTGAGAACTATAAATAGAAGAAAAACTGTGATTAATTAAAGGAGGCATGTCTACTGAGTCAATAATGAAGATAGGGACTTCCCTGGTGGTCCAGTGAGTAAGACTCCACGCTCCCAATGCAGGGGGCCCAGGTTCGATCCCTGGTCAGGGAACTGAGATCCCACATGCTGCAGGGCAACTAAGCCTGCGTACCACAACTACTGAGTCCATGCGCCTCAACTAGCGAGCCCATGTGCCACAAACTACAGAGCCCATGCGCTCTGGAGCTCGTGCGCCACAACTACAGAGCCCACACACTCTGGAGCCCACACACCACAACTAGAAAGAGAAAACCCTTACACCACAACTAGAGAGAAGCCCATGGGCTGCAATGAAGAGCCTGCGCACTGCAACAAAAGATCCCACGTGTCGCAACGAAGGTCCCACATGCTGCAACGAAGACCCGATGTAGCCAAAATAATAATAATGATAATAATGGAGATAAAAATAGATCCATAAAAAATACTCATTTAATCTAAAAGTAGGCAAAAAGTAGGGGAAAAGAATGAATAGATGGGATCAAAAGAAAACATCTCACAACACTGTAGATTTTAACACAACCATATTAATAATTATATTAAATGTAAACAATATAAACCCATCAAAAATAAGACAGAGATTGTCAGACTACACTGTATACAGAAACTCACTTTAAATATAAAGACATAGGTGAGAATAAGTGAATGCAAAAACATATATCATCAAACGCTAATCAAAAGAAACCTGGAGTGGTTATATTAATATCAGAAAATGTAGTATTCAGATCAAGGAATATTACCAGAGACAGAGTCATTACATAATCATAAAGGAATCAATTCCTTAAGAATATATAATAATCTTGTATGTGTATGCAGCTTACAATTGAGCCTCAAAATCTATGTAGCAAAAACTGACAGACAAGAAAGGATAAATAAACAAGTCCACAATTACAGATAAAGGCTTCAAAACTAGTCTCTCAGTGGTCGTTAGAACAAGATAGAAAATCAGGAAAGATGCAAAAAACGTGAATACCACTATTAACCAAATTGACCTAAATTACATTATAAAATATGCTGCCTCATACAGTGGAATACACATTTTTTTGTTTGTAAAGGAAACATTGTTCAAGATAGACTTTATTGGATCATTAAATAAGCCTCACACATTTAAGAGAATTGAAATAACACAAAGTGTATTTTTTACTATAATGGAATCAAACTAGAAATCAAAAAATCAGGTATGTCAAAAGTTCTTAAATATTTGGAAATTAAATTTTAAAAGTCTTAAATAATCCATGGATCAAAGAGGATGCCCCAAGAGATACTGAAACATATTTTGAATTGGATTAAAAAACTATTTAGAATAGCCAGGACATGGAAGCAAGCTAAATGTCCATCAATGGAGGAATGGATAAAGAAGATGTGGTACATATATACAATAGAATATTGCTCAGCCATAAAAAAGAACAAAATAATGCCATTTGCAGCAACATGGATGGACTTAGATATTGTCAAACTGAGTGAAGTAAGTCAGACAGAGAAAGACAAATATCATATGATATTGCTTATATGTGGAATCTTAAAAAAAGGGGTACAAATGAACTTATTTACAGAACAGGAGTCACGGATGTAGAAAACAAACATATGGTTACTAGCGGATAAAGGGGGAGGGATAAATTGGGAGATTGGGACTGACATATATACACTACTATATATAAAATAGATAACTGATAAGAACCTGCTGTATAGCAAAGGGATCTCTACTCAATACTCTGTAATGGCCTATATGGGGAAAGAATCTAAAAAAAAAAGAGTGGATATATGTATATGTATAACTGATTCACTTTGCTGTACACCTGAAACTAAACATTGTAAATCAACTATATTCCAATAAAAATTAAAATATATATATATGAAAATTTATGAGAGCAGCTAATGCAGAGCTTAGCAGTGAATTTACAGCGTTAAAGACCTATATTAAAAGAGAAGAAAATCAATGACTTCACCTTCTGCCTTAAGAAACTAGAAAAAGTTCAAGATAAACTCAAATGGAAGAAATAACTATAATGATAAGAACATGAATCAATTAAATTGAGAAAGAGAAAAATCAGTAAAACCAGAATCTGGCCCTTTTAAAAAATACAATAAAATTGATAAATATTTGGGCACACTTGCCAATCAGAGAGACAGAGAAATTAAAGACACAAATTACCAATATCAGGATTGGAGAGGGGATATCATTATAGACTGTACAGTTATTAAAAATAATAAGAAATAATATGAACGACTCTAGGCCCATAGATATAACTTAGATGAAATGGATACATTCCTTGACACAAACTGAAGAAGGTCATTCATGAATAAATTGCTAATTTGAATAGTTTCATATCTATTAAAGAATGAAACTCATAATTTAAAACTTTCCAGTAGAAGAAACTCCAGGATAAGATAATTTCACTAGTAAATTCTATCAGGGAACAAATAATAATGGATCTACAGAACACTCATTCAGCATGTAGAAGAGGAGGGAACTGTTCCCCACTAATTGTTTTAAGAGATTTATTGAGATATATTTCACATACCATACAAATCAGCCACTTAAAGTGCACAGTTCAATCTTTTTTAGTGTATTAATGGAGTTGTCATACCAATTTTATCATTTTTTCATTGCCCCCCCAAAGAAACCTATACCTATTAGTAACCACTCCTCATCTCTCCCTAATCCTTCCCCCTCCAGCCCTAGGCAGTCATTAATCTGCTTTTGGTCTCTATAGATTTGCCTGTAATGGACATTTCATATAAATGTAACCATACAATATGTGGCCTTTTGTGCCAAGCTTCTTTCATTAGCGTAACGTTTTCAAGGTTCAGTTACGTTGTAGCCTGTATCACACTTCATTCATTTTTATTACCAAATAATATTCAAAGTATGGATATACTGAATTTTATTTATCCATTCATCAGTTGATAGAAATATGGATTGTTTCCACTATTTGGCTATTATGGATAATGCTGCTATGAATATTCTTGTACAAGTGCTTAAATGGATGTATGTTTTTATTTCTCATAAGTATATACATAGGTAGGAGTGGAACTGCTGGGTCATATGCTAACTGTGTGTTTAATCTTTGAGGAATCGCCATACTCTTCCAAAACAGCTACACTATTTTACATTCTCACTAGCAATGTATGAGTTTTTCCATTTCCTAACCAACCCTTGTTATTGTCTTTTTGATTCTAGCCATCCTAGTAGGTGCAAAGTAGTACATAATTTTGATTTTGATATGCATTTCCTTAATAGCTTAATACTAAGCATCTTTCATTGTGCTTATTGGCCCTCTCATTTTGAGATCAATATTGCCCTGCTACCAAAATCAGAAAATGAAACTACAAGACAAGAAAATTACAGATCAATATCCCTCAGAAACATAAACATAAAAACCCCAAAGAAAGTACTAGCAGATCAAGTAAGTTAGGCTTATAACTGGAATGCAATTTGAAAATCAATAAATGCAATTTATCATGTGGCTAGATTAAAGAAGAAAACCCATGTAATCATCTCGATAGATATAAAAATCATTTAACAAAATTCCATACTCATTATATGCATATACCTCTCAACAAACCAAGAATAAAAGGGAAATTCCTCAACTTGATAAAGGGTATCTATAAAATATCCACAGCTAACTTCATGTTTAATATTGAAAGATGAATGGTTTCCCCCTTAGATCAGGAACAAAATACAGATATACTCTGTCATTACGTCTTTTTGATATTGCACTGGAAGTCCTTACCAGTGCAGTACAGCAAGAAAAAGAGTTAAAAGGCATACTGATTGGAAAGGAAGAAATAAAACTGTTTCTATTCGAGGACATGACTATGTATAGAATCCTAAATAAACTACAAAAATGCTCTTAGAACTGATAAGTGAATTTAATAAGATTGCAGGACACAGGACTAAGGTACAAAAGTCAATTGGATGTTTCTGTGCTTGCAAAGAACAAATAGAAGTTGAAATTAAAATATATCATTTCTAATAGCACTATAAATGGGCATGAGGGAATTTTCAGCGTGATGGACATTTTATGCCATGAGGAAGGTTTTAGTTATAATTTTTTTTGTTTGGTACAACTCACAGAACTTCATGTTAAAAAGGGTAAATTTAAACCATGTGTAAATTAAAGCTTAATATTTTACTGTAAGTAAGTTATATCCAAATCAAGAAAAAGAAACAAATATTATAATAGCCTTGTGGATGGTGGAGGTAGTCGGAGAGGCTGGGATGTATAGTGGGGTGGTGGCTTACGTTTGTACTCCAGCTATGCAGCTAACTTGTTTTTTCCCCTCTCTGGGCCCAAGTTTCTCTGTTTTTCCAATGAAAATGTTGAATGGGATAATGACTAGAATAAAATGCCTTCTAGTCTTGGCATTCTATGATGACTGAAGAGGCGATTTCTCTAGTTGCTTTGTATTCCCTCAGTCTTTGAGACCAGGCACTTTGGTTGAGGTTTGGGCTGGGCTCACGTTCTGAGCCATTACCATACATTACAGGTAGGTGTGTATTGGGGACGTCTAGGGCTGGAGTTAATCTGGCCACCACAATGTATCCTTCATAGCCTTCCTTTACCAAGCTGTTAATGGCTGAGCTGTGAACAGGTACCATCAGTATTTCCCCAGAGCCTTGGGATAAACAGAACAAAGCCAAACGTCTGTCTTGCACACTACTAGGCATCCTGCTATCTGCCTTTCTTGATAGAAGAGTTCAATACAGTTTAGTAAGATTAATTCCTATTCCTAAGGCCCTCTCGCATGTGAGAACTCATGCATTCCTCACAATTACCCTACCTGAAATGTAGGTCAGAGTGGGTATAATTATCCTCATTTTGTAAATTATTAAAAAGAAAAAAATTAACAGCGACAATGACAAAGTAAAACAAACTAAGGTGTAGGCCTTTTAATTCACTAATCCAGTGTCATGCTACTAGTAAGGGAGAGCTTAGACTTGAACAAAACCAGTGATAAGAATGCATTTTACTTGTTTCTAGTCTGAAATGTGGGAACCTGGTTACTTCTCATAAACTTATTTATTAATTCCTGCATTTACTCATTTATCAACAAATATTTTCTGACCTATACTCAGAAGAGAGGACTTCGCATAAGATAGAGTCATCACTGAAAAATAAACCCATGGGAATAGATGAGACTATTCAAGGATAGTGGATAGAATTAGACGAGCACTTACACAGGAACTTGAGAAATATCGTCACGTAAGGACCCCACAAAGCAAGAAGGCCCCGTAGGAGAAATTTAGAAAAAGCTGTCAGAAATAAAGAAGGAAAAAAGAGGATATTTAGATACTACAGAAGCTAAGGGAAGAGAGGCTTAACGGAAGGCGGTACCGTTCTGCTGTGTTGGATGTGGCTCAGAGATCAAGGAAGACAAGGATTGTGATATTTTATAACTATAGCAGCTAGGTCTTTGGTCACTTGTAGGAGTGCCAGTGGAGTGGTGGTGATAAGCCTCATTACACGCTGTGAGAGAATCAAGGAAGTAGATTCCATGAGAACAAGCATGTCTCAGAGCTGGTTTCCTTATCTGTGAAACACAGGTGTTGACAGCCCCACTCCATTTCAGAAGTACATGAAATATAAACAACATTAATATAAAGCAGAATATGATGAAGTCATAATCTTGGCATAGAGAGGAGACAGAGAGAAATCATATTCTGCTCTTGCTAATTCTGCTGCTTGCATCTTAAATGTCCTGTCGAATTTATCATATTATAGAACTATTTAAAATTTAAAGGTTCATGTGATTGGGAAGGCTAAAGTCAGGGTTGGAATTATTCTCAAAGGTTGCATTCAGCTCCTCAGCTGCTTAGAGCCTCATGCTATTGTTCCCCCAAGTGTGCATCCAGACTGCTTTTAAACTTCTAGAGATGGGCATTCGCTACCTCTTCAGACAGCATAGTGGTGGCTCCATGGCATTGGCTTGTTGCTGAACTCAGGTCCGGCTGCTAGAAGCTCGAAAATCAATACCCGAGAGGCAAGTGTTAGTAGAAAGGGAAAACCTTGCTTTTAATCAGAAAACCAGAAATCTGGGGAGAAGGCAGACTCAGTGTTCCCAAAAACCAACTCCCAAGATTCTGTCCAGCCATGAACGTTTTTAAAGGGAAAGAGGGAAGTAATCTCAGTTCATCACTGAGATAGGGCATCGGAGTCGTCACCATCCCTCACTGCGTGCAGGCTCGTCAACTTCTTGTGATCTTTATTTAGATGCTTTCTCATTCACACAGTTGGATCACACAGTTTGTTCTTGAGATTACTGAAGGGGAAGCTAGGGAAGACATCTGGTCATCTGTTAATTACTTTTTCTTCATTTCTACTTCCTTGAGCTGTAGAAAGAATGGGTTAGGCAAGGTATTGTGTGATCAAAAGATTTGAAAGGTGTGCTTGGGCCACAGAAGAGTAGAGCATGGGGGTGCCAGGTTTGTTTAGTTACAGTATAGCTTTGCTAAAGTGACAAGAGAAAAGGAGCCTCCTGCAGAGAGTTCTTTCCTGCCAGAAGCTGCTTACCAATCCCCACTTCTCAGAACATCATTCGATTTCTATGGAATTAGGAACGAAGGTCCGTCTTCTGTACTTCTTCATGCTGACATAGGGTGCTGTATTCTTAGTGTGGAAGATGTGGACATGGGTCTGTCACATCTCTTTGCTGACAGTTTTTTTTTTTTTTAGAAATTTTATTTTATTTATTTATTTATTTATATGGCTGTGTTGGGTCTTCATTTCTGTGCGAGGGCTTTCTCTAGTTGCGGCAAGTGGGGACCACTCTTCATCGCGGTGCGCGGGCCTCTCACTATCGCAGCCTCTCTTGTTGCGGAGCACAAGCTCAGTAATTGTGGCTCACGGGCCCAGTTGCTCCGCGGCATGTGGGATCTTCCCAGACCAGGGCTCGAACCCGTGTCCCCTGCATTGGCAGGCGGATTCTCAACCACTGCGCCACCAGGGAAGCCCTTTGCTGACAGTTTGAGTTGCCCGTTTACATATACGGGCGGAACAAGCTACAATGATTTTGATGCCCACAAAAATATGGATTATTCTGAGCAACAGTGTTAATCCCATTCTCTTAAGGCTAGTTCTTGGAATCGTGCTAGCCATAGATTCAGTACTGCACAAGATGGAGCAGCTTATGTCACGGCTGCAGTCTGGTCATCATGCAGGTAACTTTTTCCCTCTGGTGGCAGCTTTAGTATCTGTCAAATGACTCAGGAATGTGGATCAGATATTGAATCTGTGACTCGGTTGTCCTAATCATTAACTGCTTGAGCCTGCTCTTTTGTGACTCAGGGAGGCCTGGGAGAGTTCAGCTTTTCTACAAACAAGAGGCAGGGGACATGGAGGAACCTTGGAACTTGGGGGATGGGGGGTGTGCTGCAGGCTTCTGCTCTGTTCCAGGCTCTGAAGTCAGGCAGAACTAGGTTCGGTTGCTGCTCTACCAATGATATCTTGGGCAAGTTACTTAAGCTCTCTAAACCTCAGTTTTCCTGTCTGTAAAGCGGAGATTATAATACTTAGCTCTCAGACTTGTTAAGAAACTTAAGTGTGATCAAACAGCACAGCCTCCAGCACAGAAAATATATTAAAAAATGATAGATATTTTTAATTTTCTTTTTCACAACTTTGACTCGTGGAATATTTCCTAATTGTTTTGGCCTAAAATGTTTCCTTCTAGTTCCCAAACTTTGGCCCTAGTTTTTATTCTTGGGTCTGGGCAGCAACAGCAGCAGTGAGTTTAATCTACTTTCCCACAACAGCCCCTCATCATTAAATATTCTCTCCTCTGTGGTAAATGTCCTAGTTTCTTCAAACTATCCTCAAAAGCCATGTTTTTAAAGCCCCTCTCCATCTTTGTTGCTATTTTTTCAATTCACTCCAAGGTGAATTGAAAAGACAGTTGAATCCACTCCTTCAGAGTGGAGATAGTGGCATTTGGTCTGATAGTTGAAAGATTATTAACAGTAAAAGGCATAATTTAGATGTGGGATTGGGAGTCGGGGGGAGCAAGCAGGTGAAGGGTGTTGCTGGCTGAGGAACAAGCAAGCAAAGTACCAAGTGGAACCTTATGGGGTACGTTCAGAGATGGTGAAGGGTTAAGTTGTGGTGAGGCTGTGGGATGGGAAGTATTTGAAATTAAGCTTGAGAATATAAGTTAAGGGATCAGATCACGAGAGGCTTAAATGCCTTTCTAAGGAATTAATTCTATTCAGTTGACAGCAGAGATCCCTCAATGTTTCTGGAGTGAGTGTGAGCCATGGTCAGACAGTCATTTTGGCCCATTATGCTGGAAGTGGTATGAGATGCAGCACAAGCAGTACTGAGAGTTTATAGTGATAAGACATCATCTACATTAAAAAAAGAGAAAGATCTCAAATAAACAACGTAACTTTAACCTCAAGGAACCAGAAAAAAAGAAGAACAAACTGAGACCAAAATTTAGCAAAAGGAAAAAATCGAGCAGTAATAAATTATATATAGAATAAAAAATAGAAAAAAAATCAGCACACTAAGAGTTTCTTTTTTTAAAGAAACAAAATGGACAAATCCTTAGCTAGACTAAGAAAAAAAAAAAAGAGAGTGAAGACTCAAATAAAATCAAGAATGAAAGAGAGACATTACAATGGATGCCTCAGTAAAACTAAAAAGGATCTTAAGAGACTATTATGAACAAATATAAGCCAACAAACTGGATAACCTAGAAGAAATGGATAAATTCCTAGAAACATACAATGTATCAAAACTCAACCGAGAAGAAATGGAAAGCCTGAACAGACCAATAACAAATACGGTGATTTTATCAGTAATCTAAAACCTTCCAACACCAAAAAACCCAGGATCAAATGGCTTCATGGGTGAATTCTACCAAACATTCAAAGAGAATTAATACCAATCCTTCTTAAATTCTTCCAGGAAATTGAAGAAGAGGGAATGCTTCCAAACTAATTTTATGAGACTATCATCACTCTTATACCAAAACCAAACAAAGACACTAAAAGGAAACAAAACTACAGGCTAATATCCTTAATGAACATAGCAGAGAATAAAATGGTGGTTGCCAGGAGTTGTTGGTAAGGAGAAATGGGGAGACATTGGTCAAGGTGTACAAAGTTTCAGCTGTGCAAGATGAGTAAGTTCTGGAGATCTAATGTACAACACTGTGCCTATGGTTAACAATACTGTATTGTACACTTGACATTTGCTGAGAGGGTAGGTCTTAAGTGGTCTCACCACACACGAAAAGGATGACAATTATGTGACATGATGGGTATGTTATTTAGCTTGATTGTGGTGATTATTTCACAATGTGTCTGTATATCAAATCATTAAGTTGTACACCTTACATATACATGAGCTTGAATTGTCAATTATACCCCAATAAAGCTGAAAAGAACATGGTTGCACAAAAAGTAATAACTTCAAAGTTTTAAGAAGAGATTCATGAGGAATTTAACTCTATATATGTGTGTGTGTATGCATATATTTATCTATCTATCTGTGTATATAAGATGCGTATATATATGTGTGTGTGTGACTGTGTACTGTCATACAAGTGTTAAAATCCATGCACTATGTGGCTGAATAGAATCTTTGTTTCTTTACTTCTACTCTCCAAACTTACTCATGTGACAAAACAGTTAAACACAAACAAATTTTTAAAAAATTAAAAACTCTTACAAAAAAAGCAAACAAAAACCTAAGAGCTTTCAATCTAGAGATCTCTGGGTCAGTTTTGAAAATAACCAACATTCCATTCAAAAGGAAAATCTGTTGCCTTTTCATAGTATAGCAATTTCTGTTATTTAAAAAATAAGTTTAAAACATTATGAAAAAATGTACCGTATTAAACCTGTGTAAAATAACTCATGTTTTAATTGATGGCTAATAATAACCAACAAGAAAAAGATAATGAGAAAAATTAAGACAATAAATTTCTAGGGAATTTGACAATGAGATCAATGAAAATTTTTCTCTACTTATAAGGACAGATAAATAAAGCTTATTTTTAAATTAAAAAAAATTTTTTTTATTTTTAAAATTTTTATTGGAATAGAGTTGATTTAAAATGTTGTGTTAGTTTCTGCTGTACAGCAAAGTGAATCTGTTATACATATACATATATCCACTCTTTTTTAGATTCTTTTCCCATATAGGCCATTACAAGAGTATTGAGTAGAGTTCCCTGTGCTATACTGTAGGTCCTTATTAGTTATTTATTTTACAATATATACAGTAGTGTATATATGTCAATCCCAATCTTCCAGTTTATCCCTATCCTGCTCCTTACCCCCTTGTAACCATAATTTTATTTTCTACATCTGTAACTCTTTCTGTTCTGTGGATAAGTTCATTTGTACCCTTTTTTAAGATTCCACATGTAAGCAATATCATATGATATTTGTCTTTCTCTATCTGACTTACTTCACTCAGTATGACAATCTCTAGGTCCATTCATGTTGCTGCAAATGGCATTATTTCATTCTTTTTTACAGCTGAGTAATATTCCACTGTATATATGTACCACATCATCTTGATAGATTCCTCTGTTGATGTTGATGGACATTTAGGTTGTTTCCATGTCCTGGCTATTGTAAATAGTGCTGCAATGAACACTGGGGTGCATGTATCTTTTCAAATTATGGTTTTCTCCAGATATATGACCAGGAGTGGGATTACTGGATCATATGGTAGCTCTATTTTTAGTTTTTTAAGGAACCTTCATACTGTTCTCCATAATGGCTGCAGCAATTTACATTCCCACCAACACTGTAGGAGGGTTGCCTTCTCTCAAGGCCCTCTCCAGATTTTTTGATGATGGCCATTCTGACTGGTGTGAGGTGATACCTCATTGTAGTTTTGATTTGCATCTCTCTAATTAGTGATGTAAGCATCTTTTCATGTGTTTGTTGTCCATCCATATATCTTTGGAGAAATGTCTGCTTAGGTCTTCCACCCATTTTTTGATTGGGTTGTTTCTTTTTTTGATATTGAGCTGCATGAACTGTTAGTATATTTTGGGAGATTAATCCTTTGTCAGTTGCTTCATTTGCAAATATTTTCTCCCATTCTGAGGATTGTCTTTTCGTTTTGTTTATGGCTTCCTTTGATCTGCAAAAGCTTTTAAGTTTAATTAGGTCCCATTTGTTTATTTTTGTTTCTATTTTCATTACTCTAGGAGGTGGACCAAAAAAAGATCTTGCTGCAATTTATGTCAGAGAGTGTTCTGCCTATGTTTTCCTCTAAGAGTTTTATAGTATCTAGCCTTGCATTTTAGGTCTTTAATCCATTTTGAGTTTATTTTTGTATATGGTGTTAGGGAGTGTTCTAATTTCATTTTTTTACATGTAGGTCTCCTGTTTCCCCAGCACCACTTTTTGACGAAACTGTCTTTTCTCCATTGTATATTCTTGCCTCCTTTGTCATAGATTAGGTGACCGTAGGTTTGTGGGTTTATCCCTGGACTTTCTATCCTGTTCCACTGATCTATATTTCTGTTTTTGTGCCAGTACCATACTGTTTTGATTACTGTAGATAAAGCTTATTTTGAATGAAGACAATGTGAAAATAGTAAAATACATTCTTCCTATGAAATGTAACATGTTACTTACTTTCTATAGAAATAACTAATGACCATTGTATTGCATTAAGGGATGTGGTTTTAAAATGATGTAGCCGTCTTTTTCTCTTTTTCATCCTTCAAATTTTTTTTCTCTTTCCCTTGAAGACCTTCTTCTTCGTCTTCTCCTCTCTGCCTGTCAACATAGTCATCATAATATGCATCCTGAAATTCTTCTTTCTTTGAGTATGAGAGATCTATTTTGTCTGCTTCCTTTCCCAGTTCTGAGTTTGCTTCATCTTGCCATCATTCTCCTTATTCTCTTCCTCCTCCTTCTCTTCCTCTTATTCTTTGGGTGGACCAGCTCCGTCCTCCACGTTATCTTCATTATCTTTGTTTTCATCCTCATCCTCTTCCTCTTCAGAGCTGATGTTCATTGTCTTTCCTACCAACTCCCTCTAAGAATGTTTTGCTGCAGCAGTTAAAAAGTACTTTTTCAACTTTTAGGACTGTGATCTCATATTTTCTATTTTTCTCATGGATCGTCATGCCTCCTTCTTTTAAATGCACACTGCAAGGCATTAAGTCATTTCAGCTTTCTGAACATTGCAAATGGGATCTTAAGAATACTGGACTACATTAGTATATCCTGAAGTATGCTTCATAGAACATCAAACATGTGTGCTTCTCAATGGAGAAAATAAAAAGGATATGTGTTACAAATTAAGTTGGCGAACTTATTTCTCTATCAGGAGATCACGGTACACTCTTACCATATTAAAGGCTTCAAGAAGTTCTAAGTAAAACACCTCTTTAACTTGGAATAATCCAGCATTTCTGGCACTTGCTGACAAAGATTTCTTTCCTCCCTTCCTCCTTCCTTTCTTTTTTCCTTCTTTCCTTTTTTTCCCTTTCTTCTTCCCTCCCTCCATCCCTCATTTTCTCTCTCTCTTTCTTTCTTTCTTTTTCTCTCTCTCTCTCTCTATCTCTCTTTCTGTCACAATAATTTGGGGGAGATGTTAGACTGGCTCTTTAAGGCCATTTGTGAATATTAAAGTTTGTGGATCTGTCTTAGAAAAGTCAGGAAGGAAGGAGGATTTTGCCAAGAGTAGTCTTCCATAGTTGCTGGTCAGGATAACTCCCAGTGAATATTGGGTTTCCCAAGAGGAGTCATCAAGTTTTCATAAAAGGGCAGGGGATTAGGCTAGCACAGTTTATAGGAGTCGTCTGACACTGAGTAAGTCTCTGGCCCTCAGCTTCTGCCTCTGTCAGAGGGCGTGGGATCAGCCTGGTGACTCTGTCATGGTCTAGAATGCTAGGGTTATGGCTGAGCTGAGTAGGAAATGCCTACTTGCCTGTGGGTGAGGAGAGCACCGTGGGTTGGTGCCCAGGAAGTTTAGAGGTGAATTCTGGTGATCTTCTTGTTTGACATGGAGATGGTGTTTTCCCCAGTGAAAGCTTGGCTCCCTCTCCCAGTGTAAGGATTTGGAGAGTCCTACATTTGGCTTGAAGAGGGCCTTCTATCATAGATTAAGTGCCCAAGCCTGTCCCACTTGCTTAGGCTGTGGGTTTCAAAAACATAGCCATAATCCAGAATGAAGCCAAAAGCTTGTCTGAACAGGTATTTTGACGTTGTCTACTCTCCCACATAAAGTTCCCAAGCCTTTAATGGGAAGAAAAGAAGGATTTCTTATCAAGTTCCTAAAGTTGACCTTCCTGTATACTGATAAATAGAAATTGTATAAGCTAGTAGAGCCTGGTTTAGTGCAGTGGAAAGGAAGGTAGATGGTAATACACCAGCAATTCTGGACAGGGGATCCAACCAACAAGAGGGAGTAGGCATGGAGAAAAGGGTACTGAGGTCATGGAGGGGAGGCTTCTAGTCACAGTCAAAGAAGTTCTTCAGCACATCTAGATTCAAAACAGAGGCTCAGGTATAAGAACCACACAAAAGTCCCCCTTATCTGGGCATTGCAATGTAGTTTTTAAGAACATAGATTCAGAGGAAAGCAAACCCAGATCCAAACCTGAGGAGGAGGTTATCGAGAGGACATGACTGCTGGTTAACCGAAGAGTCAAACCCAGGCAGATGGAGGACCCTCACCCTCTCCCCTGCCCTTGGAATGTCTGTTCCACCCACCAGTCCCATAGCTGGAGCCGCTTTCAAGCCACAGCCTTGAAAGTGTAATGTGTTGTTGAGACCATCTGGACTAGATACATGACTGAACCCTCTTCAAGGCTTCCATATAAACTTTTAAGATTCTGGCAGGCAGATGCAGAGATCTACTCATCTTGTGGCATCCAAGACAAACCTCAAATGTATGTTCCCTTACTTAGTAAGCCTGCCGCCTACCAATTTAGAGTGGTCTGCCTCTTTCATAATCATTCACATGTTTTGATAATTCAACAAGAGATTTTGAAGCTATATCGTACTGGGAAAAATAATCTGTCAGATCTCTCTGTTCGAATCCTGATTTTGCTACTTACCAGTTAGGGAAAGTTATTTTAACCTCTCTGAAACCTTGCAAGGTTATGAAGATTAAACGGGTGATGAATCCATGTACCTGGTCATTAGGGTCTGTCTGCTATAACTTTCAGTAATAATAGCTATGTTCATCACTAATGTAGAATATTGAAGTTCTAAAATACAAATGGATGAAGAAGTTGATAAACATAGGTCCAGAGCAGAAAAATGACTTATCCAAAGTTATAGAATGTAAGGACTGGAACCAAGATCTCCAAACTCTAAGCCAAGTGTTTTTGCCTCTACATACACAGCGGTCTCCATTACATAGTATTTGAAGCACATTTGAACAGTGGAGGAGTATGCTGACAAGTTCCATGGAAACCAGTAGACTTGTAGTCAGAAATCGAAGTTAAAATCCAGTTCTGCCACATACAGACTGTGTGACCTTGTGAAAGCCGTGCAACTTCTATGACCCTCCTTTCCCTCATCTTGTAAAATAGTGGTAATGACCCTTGCTTGCTTTCAGGAATGTTGTGAAGTTCAAATGAGATGAAAAAGGAAACTGTAAAGACCAGCATGTGTGTAAGGGATTTGTGTTTATAGTATATACTTTAAAATGGCCAGGGAGCATAATTTGCTTCATATCGGTTTATCAGTATTTTGAAAATGATTTATATGACCAGTTCTGCGCTGGGGCAGGGAATAGCAAATGGGATAAGAATTGTGCATTCCATCTTGTTTATGGTTTTCTTTGCTGTGCAAAAGCTTTTAAGTTTAATTAGGTCCCATTTGTTTATTTTTGTTTTTATTTTCATTACTCTAGGAAGTGGGTCAAAAAAGATCTTGCTGCGATTTTTATCAAAGAGTGTTCTGCCTATGTTTTCGTCTAAGAGTTTTATAGTGTCTGGCCTTACATTTAGGTCTTTAACCTATTTTTTTTTAATTAATTAATTTATTATTATTATTTTTTTATTTTTGGCTGTGTTGGGTCTTTGTTACTTGCACGCAGGCTTTCTTCAGTAGTTGTGGCACATGGGCTCAGTAGTTGTGGCATGTGGGCTCTAAAGCACAGGATCAGTAGTTGTGGCACACGGGCTTCATTGCTCCGCGGCATGTGGGATCTTCCCAGGCCAGGGCTCGAACCTGTGTCCCTTGCATTGGCAGGCAGATTCTTAACCACTGTGCCACCAGGGAAGCCCTAACCTATTTTGAGTTTATTTTTGTGTATGGTGTTAAGGAGTGTTCTAATTTCATTCTTTTACATGTAGCTGTCCAGTTTTCCCAGCACCACTTATTGAAGAGACTGTCTTTTCTCCATTGTATATTCTTACCTCCTTTGTCATAGATTAGGTGACCATAGGTGCATGGGTTTATCTTTGGGCTTTCTGTCCTGTTACATTGATCTCCAAATGGGATAAAATATTTGCAAACGAAACAACTGACAAGGGATTAATCTCCAAAATATACAAACAGCTTGTGCAGCTTGATATCAAAAAAACCAAACAACCCAATCAAAAAATGGGTGGAACACCTAAATAGACTTTCTCCAAAGAAGACATACAGATGGCCAAGAGGCACATGAAAAGATGCTCAGCATCACTAATTATTAGAGAAATGCAAATCAAAACTACAGTGAGGTACCACCTCACACTGGTCAGAATGGCTGTCATCAAAAAATCTACAAACAATAAATGCTGGAGAGGGTGTGGAGAAAAGGGAACCCTCTTACACTGTTGGTGGGGATGTAAATTGATACAGCCACTCTGGAGAACAGTATGGATGTTCCTTAAAAAACTAAAAATAGAACTACCGTATGACCCAGCAATCCCACTACTGGGCATATACCTAAGAAAACCATAATTCAAAAAGACACATGCACCCCAATGTTCATTGCAGCACTATTTACAATAGCCAGGACATGGAAGCAACCTAAATGTCCATCAACAGAGGAATGGATAAAGAAGTTGTGGTACATATATACAATGGAATATTACTCAGCCATAAAAAGGAACGAAATTGTGCCATTTACAGAGATGTGGATGGACCTAGAGACTGTCATACAGAGTGAAGTAAGTCAGAAAGAGAAAAACGAATATCATGTATTAACACATATATGTGGAATTTAGAAAAATGGTACAGATGAACCTATCTGCAAAGCAGAAATATAGACACAGAAGTAGAGAACAAACATATGGACACCAAGGGGGGGCAGTGGGATGGATTGGGATATTGGGATTGACTACTATGTATGAAGTAGATGGCTGGTGAGGGCCTACTGTATAGCACAGGGGGAAACAAAAAAGAAGGTACAATCTCTTTGCAGGACATGTATTAAGTTAACTTTAAAAATGCATTCCAATATACATGAGGTGCAGACAAATACTGTTTGATTCCACTTATACAAGGTATCTAGAATAGTCAATTTCATAGAGTCAGAAAGTACATTGGCAGATGCCAGGGGCCAGGGGTGGGGGTGATGGGGAGGGGGAATGGGGAGTTAGTGTTTAATGGGGACACAGTTTCAGTTTAGGAAGGTGAAAAATTCAGGAGATGGATGATGGTGAGAGTTGCACAACAATGTGATTGTACTTAGTGCCACTGAACTGTACAGTTAAATACGGTTAAAATAGTATGTTTCATATTATGTGACTTTTACCACAATTAAAAAAGAAAAAGAATTGTGCATTCCAGCAAGGTGGGTGCATGTGTGGATATCTCTGACAAGTATTGTTCTAGCCAGAATAAACCTGAGGATTCCAGCTGGCTGAGGTTCTCCGTGCATTCATCTTCAACGGAACTAAGTTCAATATCCAAAAGTAATTAAAGTGATTCAATTTTTTTTTTAAGATTTTATTTTTATTTACTTATTTATTTATTTAGGCTGCACCGGTCTTAGTTGCAGCATGCAGGATTTTTTAGTTGTGGCACATGGGATCTTTTAGCTGCAGCATGTGAACTCTTAGTTGTGGCATGTGGGATCTAGTTCCCTGACCAGGGATTGGCTCTGGCCCCCTGCATTGGGACTGTGGAATCTTAACCACTGGACCCCCAGGGAAGTCCTGAAAGTGATTCGATCTTTACTTGAATCTCTTGGCAAACATCAACAGGAATGTAATTCATACTTAGTCCATCTACAGTCCTGCTCTGTCCCTGTTCCTCCCAATCTTCACATCTCTCACACTCTGCAGGTACCTCAATCCTCCACGAAACTCATCTTGATAAAAATATAAAACAAAACAAAACTAAGCCTTAGTAACTCTTTGTTTTTCTTCTCTTATCCTTTAGCCTCTATATTTTATGCTCTTGAGTTAAGTATTTGCCTTTCTCTCTCTTCACTTCTCCATTTGTCTCTCTTCTCGTTTGCCAATTCTGTGTCAAAAATGGGCCAGAAGCAGAACTGGAGCACGCTGAATCTGTCTTTTGAAGTTGAGGAGGGATTGAGGTGTAGTGAAAAACCCAGAACAAGGCAGAATTTTCTTTAATACAGTGGGAAAGGGTGAAAGATAATGAACACATGAATTAATACATACGTAGTTTAAATTTATTATAGTTTGTTTTCATCTCTCCAAGGGAATGACTGAATTCATAGTGCAGATATGGGGATGTAAGTGTTGTGTGAGACCCAGACGTAGGGTAGTTAGTTGCAAGAAGTTGCTTATTTTTTGGTTAACATTCATAAAAGTTTTTCCTTCATATTTTCTTCAAGCATTTAATTGCCTCTCTTGTGCCTAAATTTGTGCTACTGACCAAACCACCTATCTAATCTTCTTATTTTTTGTTTTACTTTTACTCTCTTAGTAATTTTCAAATATTCAATACAATATTATTATTTATAGTCATCTTGTACATTACATCCCCATGACTTATTTACTCTCCTTAAAAACTAACTTAAAGTCTTGCCCTTGGAGGAAAAATGCCTTTGTTGAAAATACTGACTCACCACCGGGGGTCTCATTTTGAGTTGCTTGTACTTTTCATGAGAGGGCTTAGCCGAACAAGACATGATGCATTGCTAAGCATCACCTTGTGCATAAATAATGAGCTATGCTGGTGTAGCTGGTATGTTACAACAGTGTTTGGGCCATAATTCTTGGATTCAAATTCTTACTCTGCCATGAATTAGCTGGGTGACGTGGGCAAGCTACTTAACCTTTGTCTCAGTTTCCTCTGTAAAAGGGGATATTCTACCAATCCTATGGTACCTGGTATTATAGTAATCACAGAGAGCTGCAAATAGGATGTCTTTGTATACCACAGTTTGAAGACATTATCAAATAAAACTAGATTGCTAGATAAGAGCAATCATAATAGCAAGTATTAATAATATTATTAATAAGATAATAATAGCTAGCATTTACTGAATGCCTGCTTGTGGCAGACGCTGAACTATTTTATTTACTCTTCACAACAGTCCTTTGTATTGAATACTCTTAGTATGCTCAATTCACAGATGAGAGAACTGAGACTGAGTAACTGATGTGTCCAGAGTTACACATCTAAGGAAAGGCAGAGTTGAAATCAAATCCAAGTCTGATGTTACAACGTGTCATCTTAGCCATTCTAAGATATTGTGACAGGGGTAGGAAAGGAAATAATATTTACAGGGAGAAGTCTGTGTGTGTGTGTGTGTGTGTGTGTGTGTGTGTGTGTGTGTGTATGCATTACACACAAAGGAAGGAAGAGGAAGGGGTATGGTGGAGGTACGGTCTTTGTCTTCAAATTGCTAAACAGTTGTCATAGGGGAAGGAATCCCATGTTTTTTTCCCAAATGACTCCAAATGTTATAATATTTTAGATGAACAAATTTCTGCCCATTTATACAGAATAATTGTCTAATAGCCAGAGTTGCCCAAATATGGAATCATCTGCCCTTGGAAATAATGTCTTCATTAGTTGGCTTTCTTAAGCAGAGTCTGCTGATAATTGGAAGAGGTAGTGTAGGGATTGTGTCTCACTAAGAGGAGCCATTAAGGTATTTTCAAATCTTAAGAGTCAACATTTCTATAGTACATTTCAAAGTGCAATAATTTCTCTGGACCACAGTAGGCTTCATGGCAGAAGTAATCCTTCAGCTGGGTTTGTGCAATAGATAGGACACTTTTGATTACAAGTACTAGAATAATAACTCTGAAGAAAAAAAAAAAGTGAATTATAAGAATCAGGAGGTGTCTCAAGAAGTCCATAGGCAGAAGAAAGAATTGAAACTAGAGTCTGGAATGTCCTCTGTCTTCTCTCTCCATCCAGAATTTATGCTCCTGCCTATAGATTATATTTCTTTCTTCTTTAACTTTCTCTAGAACTGCTTCCTCTCAGTTCCTCTGTCCACTTGGCAGGTGGTAGATATCCATTTGATCGTTTCTGAGCCGACATGTCACAGATGCTGCAATCTTGAAAAAAAGAAAAATCTTTCTTTTTGTTTCAATTTCAACTTCTTTGGTTATACACTTTTTTTATTGAGGTAAAGTTCATGTAATACAAAGTTAACCATTTTAAACTGTATAATTCAATGGCACTTAGTACTTACAGAGTAAAACCATCACCTCTATTTAGTTCCAAAATATTTTCATCACCCCCAAAGAAACTTTTTACCCATTAAGTAGTCACTCCTCATCTCCCTGACTCCAGGCCCTGGCAGTCACTCATCTGCTGTCTGTCTCTATGGATGTACCCATTCTAGTTCATATAAATGGAATAATACAATATGTGAACTTTTGTATCTAGCTTCTTTCACTCAGCAAAGGTTTTCAAGGTTCATCCATGTTGTAGCATGTATTCCTTTTTATGGCTGAATAATTTCCATTGTATAGATATATCACTTTGGTTTCTCTACTCATCTGTTGATGGACATTGGTCTTGTTTCCACACTTTGGCTATTGTGAATAGTGCTGCAGTTTTTGTTTGAATACCTATTTTTAATTCTTTTGAGTATATCCTAGGAGTAGAATTGCTGGGCCATATGGTAATTTTATGTTTAACTTTTTGAGGAACCGCCAAACTGTTTTCCATAACGGCTGCACCATTTTACACTCCTATCCGCAATGTGTGAGGGTTCCGATTTTCTACATCCTTGCCAAAACTTATTTTCTTTCTTCTTTAAAAAAATATAGCCATCCTAGTTGGTGTAAAAAGGTATCTCCTTGAAGTTTTGATTCTTATTTCCCTATAATTAATGATATGGATCTCCTTTTTAATGTTCTTTTTGGCCATTTGTATATCTTCTTTGGAGAAATAGCTTTCTAAGTCCATTGCCCATTTAAAAAAAATTGTGTGTTTATCTTTTTCTTGTTGAGTTATAACAGTTCTTTATATATTCTGATAATAGTCCCTTAGAGTTGAATCCCAACTCTGGCATTTGCCTCAGGCAAGTCACTAAACTCTTGTGAACTTTGTTTTCTCTTTTTAAAAATATAGAGAAAGAATACACATACATTATACGTGTATGTGTATATATACATGTATGTGGAGAGAGAGAGAGAGAGAGAGAGCGATAGAAGGGATCTCTTCTCTCTGTATATATCTCTTCTCTATATATACGATTCATGTATATATATCTTACTCTCTATCTCGAGCTCTGTCTGTCTATTTGTTTATCTATCTATCTATCTATACCTAGGAGCAATGTTTCAGTTTTTGCTAATTCATTGTTTGCAGTGACTTTTAGAACGTAAGTACCACAAATAACAAGAACAGACTGTATGATTTGCAAATATTTTCTCCCATTTGTTATGTTGTCTTTTCACTTTCTTAATAGTATCATTTGTTGACCTAAAATAAATAGACTGTCAGATATTTCTCCAGCAAAAATGGGTTTATTTGGGATCAGAAAGAATTGCAATTTGGGGTCTGCAACCAGAGCCACTGCAAGTCCCTACAGAGCAAGGGAAAAATAATTCTTTTAAAGAAAGAAGTTGGGAGGGCTATAGTAAACAAAAAGTTCATAGCTTTTCATTGGCTGAGTCCTTGCCAGGAAAAAAGTCCTTCCAGCTGGGCTCTTGTTGCAGGGCATGAGAGCTCCTCCTTCTGGTCTCCTGACTATTTAATTGATTTTTTTGTTTATTAATTTTTTTTTACATTTCCCATTTTGATCAAGATCTTTCTCTGAAGCATCACTGATCAAGAGACAGGTTTTACATTTTTAGTCGCTTTTTCTCTCTCATGCCAAGAAGGACCCTTCTTAGGCATAGTATCTCATGTTGGTGCACAGATTGGAAACCTATTGAGGTCACATATGAGTAACTAGGAAGGGTAGGAGGGAGAACTCTCAGTAAAAACTCTCTACTTTTTATCTAAATTCCATATGTTATCAAGATCATAGATATTGGAGATCATCTAAAACATTAGGTCATCATCAAAGGTTTGGTGACAAATTTCCAACAGGTCTGGTCTGGCTATCTTGGGAAAGTGGTCTCATCAAATGTTGTCTGCTTCAATTCAAGGAAATCTTTGCTTTCAGGTTGCCGGATGACATGCAAGTCTAGTCAGGCTTCAGTGCTTTCTTAAGGTGTGAATCCAAGAGTCTATTCCCTGGAATTTGGAGGCA